>NC_133209.1:12743146-12765646 GCF_958299795.1 Porites lutea
AAGTCAACACGAAACAACACAAAAAAACAAACAAGAAAAATTAATAAATTTAAACTACTTTTTATTCTTGTGATGATGACTGGTTCTTTGATTCTTGTCCTTATTCCGGACTGTTTAGAGCACTCTTTTAACCAGAGACTGTCGGTGCCCAATCTCAATACAGCTTGAGAGAGAGAACGCTGAGAATAAAGTACTGTTTCCAGTCTCCTTTGGCACATATCCGGGACTTTCAGCGGGCCAACGGTGAGAGGAAACATTGAAAGCCATTTTGGAAATCCAGATTTAATGCAGCTTCTTATCTTTGAGTTGTCGGGTGGCAATGCGACGAAGTAGATGCGATTTTATGGTCCGACGCTAAAGTAAGTAAACATGAATCGTTATTTTCTAGCATTCGTGTATTTTTCTTCGACGTTGCTTGAAACTTTAAAAAGTTTCGTCACTCCAAATTCCACGCTTATAAACAACCCCGAAATTCTGTAAACTCTTTTTGAATCCCATGCTTTAGTACTGCACCTTAACCGCCATTAGTGAAGTATGTGAAAAACGCATCTTTCCTGTGTGTAACCGACTTTATGTTATTTTTTTTCTATCCAAAGTCATGGAAGAGCATATCCGACTCCTCGGGGTGCTTTGCCGAATATCTGGGGGAAAGATAAGAGGAAACGACAAGAGAGAAGACTTCGCCAAGCACGAAAATTGAAAATCTAACCTAAACATTTAGTGGAGAACAAGCGGTTTGGAAGGCACGTACGACTCCTACCTTATGCTGAAATGCCGCTTGTTCCAATCATTTTCTCTAGGGGGTAGAATATGCTCTCGAAAGTTCATGATTTTGATTTGATTTTTGCCGCTTGTCTTTATACATTAAGAACGCATACATTTTTATTGATTTTCTGTGGCTTTTGTTCCTGGCCGGCAGGATTTGACCTCTGATGCGATGGAGCATTTTCTTTGACCTCTTTTTAAACGTAAAGCGCGCTGCTCTTTTTATTGCGGCTAAACAATCCTTTAATAGAGGTTCTTGGTTCCCCATTGTTCTCCAAAATGCCCTCTAGATATGAATAGGTGAGACTTTCTTTTGGCCTTGAATTTGATGATTTCTGCAACGTGTGTAATCTTTTGTCACGCTGGGCTCAGTTGCAGGATGTTACAATTCTCACGGATAGTGATTTACAGGTCTAAGTTTAGGAGAATGAATTGCAGCTTTTCTGAAGCTAGATCAACAAGTATTTCACTGTTGACTCGGTCAAGATTGTTCTTTAAGCAGTGATAAACTCCAGTTTGTTTCTGTTGATCATATAATGTGTCTTCAATCTGGAGCGCGCGCGATCTTATATAATTCCTCCTCCGATGTCACACGACTGTTCATAATAAATCTTTTAGGTCAACAAGTTGTGGAGTTTTTTTTAATTTTTTTAATTTCAGTTTATCTGAACAAAGAATCATCGTTAGTGCTCCTGATTTGTATAAGGATTTATTACATACGTTTCGACATAAACATACAGTAGAATTTACAAGTAAAATTTAGAATTCAGAAAAACTCGAGTATTCTTCGTGCCTTTTTTCACTCAGCGCTCACAAGTATGGGTAGCAGATGTATAAGTAAGTGAGAAAAAAAGTAGCACGGCAGTCGGGCAATCATTTTCCTATTAGGACAATCAGATGCTTCCAAGAATGTCTCAACCCGTGTACAATTAAAAATTTATTCCCTCTCGGTTGCACCCTCTAAACACACTGATCCAAAGTGCTTTCACGTCGTTGTGCGAAACAAAATTCATCGCTGTCTTCACAACATTTGTACTTCGCGAAATAAGTCTCTCCTGGTTGAATCTTGAACTTTGTACTCAGCAGTTGTTATCGGGATCAGGCTTAAAAACATCACAAAAATCTTCCAGTGATCAAAAACGCCTACGCTTAATCAAGATGGACGGTAATTGATTCCACCAACAAGGGGAACATTTTAGCTTCTAACTAAATGCCAGAATGCGTTAAAGCAGATTAACATTAGTTCTATCGGACATCGCGCAGTTAACACTTATGTCCGATGAGATGATGAGATCGAGCTAATTTGTAGCTCTTAAGCTGTTTCAAAGAATCCCTGAATATACTGAATATACTTTTAAAAAGATAATATGAATATACTTTTAAAAAGATAATTTTTACACGCCTCCTCCCCCCGCTCCCTAATGGTAGAAAGTGTTTAGTCCACTAAATATTAAACTTAGTGGCTTTAAAAACCAATGAGATTCGAATGTACATGTAATATAGATTTAGCCAGGGCTAAAAGCGAGGCTCTCGATAATATTTATAGTTCGCTCAAAAAAAATATAAAATCTTGTAATGCTAAGCGGCGAAGGCAACGCCGGAGAACGGTGAAAAACAACAATAGGTCTAATTAGCAAAAAAGCACACTTTTTTTGTACATTTCTTTGCCGTTGTTTTTCACGACTACGACGTGAAACTTTGTTTTTTATCTCTCGCTTTAGATCTCTGTCGCCCTTTTTCTCGTTGAGCTTCGCTGGCCTGCCGCCTACTTTCTCTTTTTCTCGGTCTTTTTCTTGCTCTATATTCCAAATTTGTGGACTTGACAATTAATCTAAGCTTAATACTTTAGAAAACACGGATACAGAGACAATTTTCGCTTTCCGTTTTCGTAGTTGTCTCTGCTTCACAAGATGCGGGTAGCTATGCGACTTCCCTTCAAAATAACCTCGAGTTGCATTTGGGTTGCCATACCTGTTCATTTAGCTATTTTACATTGGTATGCCTATGGTGGTTTTAAATAAATAAAAATCGGTGACCGATAAAAAAGATAGCCTGCGAATAAAGCCGACTCTAATCGCTACTTGTCTCTGAGGACGTTCGCAAGGAGAGATGACGCGAAACGATTCAGCAACGGGGAGCAATGAAAAGCGGTCGTAGTCGCAGACTAAAAGATAAGGAAATATGACGAACTAACTCGATTGTTTCAGTGCTTTTTTGCTCCAAGTTTCTTTCCATCATTACACCTGTGGACTGCACTTGTGATACGTGTCTGCTTCCTGTACCGCCCTCTCTAACTCCTTTTTCTTCTCGTCAAACGGATGTCCGTTCCCTCCCATCACTACAATAGGCTGGGTGCGGTACGGCTGAATCTTTTCTACATTGAGCACGTGAAAGATAACACGATCCACTTCCCTGGGTAGCTTGTGACTCCAACGGTATGACAAGAAATCAGGAATGTCTTTCTTGCTGCCATTGTAGGTAAAGAAAGCTGGGATGAATTTCTGAGTGTCAGGATTCTTGGCGATATTTCCTCGCACAAAATTCAACTGGCATTTGATTTGCAAGGCTATAAATATATTAAATAAAATTATTGTTAAGAATTGATAGTGACGTTTAGTCCTACAGATACGAAAGTTGAAAGAGTAAATTAATTTCGTATTTTTCAAGCATTGTTACTGGAAAATGAGAGTGGACGGACCTAAGAACTAAGGAGCCATGTCACACATATTAGATGGATTCAGGTATGAACTGGCTGACCAATTGATTGAAATATGAAATTAACCAATTCTGAGCGGAAAACAGCGAGAGAATGTTCAAACACGCAGCTGACAGAAAAGAAGGCATGAGTGGACGAAAGCGCTAGCGTGGGAGTGAACGGACTAAAATGAATTGCTAATGTTTTTTTCTTTTCGGAAAACTGTTAAAAAAACTGCTTTGAGTTAAAATACTCGGGAGTATTTGGTTGTTATCCAGCTGTCATTTTCTCACATACATGTGGTATCTAACGCTAACGTTTGCGTCAGGCGATTGGCAAAACTAAGCAAAATCGATTATGTTGCCAGAAACGCGTTGCCCTAAAGTAAAGGACACTTGCCGCTGTACTGTTGTACTGCAGAAACACGCATAACAACATAACTGTACAGAAAGGAGGGTAGAATTTGTGATCATCGTGCGCCAAGCAATTTGTCCTAACTGTACAAAGAATTAGAAACAGTGCAACGCGTAAAATCCAACAGATTAACTTAGGGCCTGGTTGCGTGAGATTGATGTGATTTGGTCCGGGCAATCGAACCTGCGACCTTTCTCTCTGCAATCAAGCGCTCTACCGACTGAGCTGAACCTGCCGCGAAAGAGACGACTCAGACTGGTAGGAGTATGTAAACGAAACAGGTAAGATTCAGGACCACTCAAAAGCTTTCTATACTAATTCTTGCTTCTTTCAAGTAAAACCGGTCTGCAAAATCACCACAGACGGGTTTGATTCAGCTATTTACAAGAGCCCCCGATCTGAATCAGTCATGTCGGTTTTCCTCGCGGAATAACTCCGAATAAGTCAGAGATGTCGGAGATTCGATTTCCGATCTAAGTCAGCTCCTAAAACACTTGGAATGTTGTAGAAGGCACAAGTGTAATAACTGGACCCAAGTGTAAGTAAGCTCCCATCTGTTAATAACATTTGTACCAAAGCGTAATAAAGGTCTCATCTGTAATGACCTTTGGTCCCAGCAGAGATAATAAGAGACATGTCCCCAAGTCTTTTTCGAAACCTTAACTTATTACGCTGACGTCACGGTTCACGTAACCAGGCTACTTGAAACGGGAAAAAAGTACCAACGAATCTTGTCAAGGCTCTCGGTTTTAGATTTGGTAATTACTGGCTATGATACGTGCTTTTGAAGAAATCGTACCCCTAGGACAAATAAATGTCATTCGCTTTCGTTTCGATTAAACCGGGGGGGGGGGGGGTGAAGGTAACTCTATTGTTTTCCACCTAGGTTTCTTAACCTACTCCGCGTGCCAGTATGACGTCACATAGTAAAGGGCAAGACCCCTTGGGTCGCTTGTGCAAATTAGCAACGGATACGACAGATATTTGGACGAGCGAGGTCGAGCAAAAGCTAAGAATCTAGCAAATATCGCTATATATCGCTTATTTCACCGAATGTGTGTGAGCTTTGGTGTTGCTATAATCTGCTTGTGTAAACCGTTTTGATATTTTGTGTCCGTGATTGTTTAATTAATTTTGTTTTGCGGGCCGTGTTGCGGGATCGCCATCTATTTCACGGGACCGGCAAGGTCATCAAAACTTATAAATCTTTTTTCCCTAAAATTGGCAAGGTCTAGTCTCCAGAATAGGAGGTTCCATTCACAGATCACACATAATTATATTTCATCTATTCTTTTGCTAATTAAACGGGCCTAACTTCATATCATCCCTTTCGAGTGCCTCTGTTGATAATCTAATTCTCCACCAAATTCAGTAAAGCTACAGTACAGTAGTTCCATCGATTATCTACATCGAGTCGGCCCTTTGAGCTTGAAATAATGCGAAATAGCTTTGAAATACGCAATTAAGCTAATTTTCCTCAAATGTATATTTGAATTTATGATAAATACAGCTCCACTAGCTTCAAACAGCGTCTATGGTAGAGAAAAATTGTTTTGTTTTGATATGACAAAATTAAGTTTTCAAATCATGTGTCACTGTGGTGCAGTGGTCAAGGAGTTGCATAAACGTGCAGATAAACCGGGTTCGACTCAAGGAGACGCTGTTTTCCGTTTCTTTCTACCGTTTTTTTTCTGTTTGGTCTCTTTTTTTTAACAGTATTTTTCCTTTTGGCCTTTTTTTCTTTATTCTTACTGTTGACCCTGCTGGTCATGCACTTGGATCAATTTATATTTTAAGCTGAAGTCCGGAGTTTTATTTTGGAAAAGGGATTTCAAAAGCTCTTGATCTGCATACTGGCCAAGCTTACCACCAGAAAAAAAACCATAAGCTGTAAAGACATGTCCCTCCTCTGTAACGGCTGAATTTTTTTCAATGTTAGTTGACATCATGACAAACAACACACAGTGCATCACAAACTGTCCTAATTTACACCCAACACCCACCAGTGACCCACTGGCGAAAGTTAAACTTGCCTTTTGTACATCTTCTTAATCATCAATATTATTACCCTAAAATCTCCACTGGGTTTGCCCCCAAAAAATAATTACACGAAACCTTTTATTGGTTTTCCGGATTTAATTACAGAATTACAGGTGTATACCCAATACAGTATTAAAATGCGGTAAAGCAACTAGATTCAATGCTCACGGTCTCTCACAAATACCTGTCATTTAGCTTCCTCTTTCAATGCTACAGCTAAGCGAACTTTGAGGGGAATGATATGGGGTTCCACTAGGCCTGGAGAGCTGAAAATACGCACAATGTAAAGTATGATACATCCTTTGATGAACCTCCTATTGCTGTGTCTAAACTCCTCAATCTTGCTGTGCACTAGTACTCAAAAGTATGACCGGTCGCTACGATTACCCGTAAAATGTGCTCGACAACAGAAGGGAATCTTTAATCGAAGTTTTTAGCCTTCTTTTCGATGAACACTTTGCTCGCCATTTTGAAAGTTACGTACGTGAGAAGTGACGTCATACTGGTAGGCGGACTATACCACAGAGTTCCTTGGAGACACCACCCCCGCACGTCGCCAAGGATACGAATACTTGAACTTTTGAAATAAACTTTTGTTAACACTACAAGAAATTAAACGAATCTAAGTCAATGTTTGCTTCAACCACGTTTTTTTCAAGTCCCTGTTTCTTTTTTACTGAGTAGCCAAGCCTCCTTTCAAGCCAGGCCCTCTAGCTAGTTTCCAGTTCTCTGCGGAAACTCCGCGACACCGCCCCCCCCCCCCCCCCCCAACCCCCTGGATTAAACAGTTTTTCACCCAGTGGAATTTCTTTTTATTATTTCTCTCATTTTCAGTACTTAACTTACGGCTGAATTTATTGGTAGGATTTCATGAGCGTCAGTATTTGTAGATAAGAAGTACCTTTAAAATTGTGTCTGAAATGTAATAAAGCATATGCCGTTGTTAAATACAAATTACAGTTGAAACTCTATTAATTTGCCACCCTCGGGGTACCCGCAGGAGGTCGCTAAATGGAGGTTGACCGCTCAATAGAGGTTCTCTGGCTTCGTCATAAATTAGTATAATCTTTAGCGGAAACATCACCTTATTTTGAAACAAACACTGGACGGGAGCAGCATTACTGGTCCATAGTTGGTCGTCACCTTCTATACTGGACTGTATTTTCCTTCATCATATTCTTGAAATAAAGCCAAACTAAGAGTTGATAGACTTAGTTTGGCTGTAGAAGTGACGCTTAATGGCCGCAATAACAATGGGAGAACTCTCGTTGGGACGGCCAAAAGGTGGCCGTAGCCGCTTATAGAGGTTTTAGTTCCCATTCTTTTCTATAATTATTTCGGGACTTGATATACTAGCAGCTTAATAGAGGGTGGCGACTACAGGTTCAACTCTGCACGGCTTACAGAGAAAAGAGAAAAAAACAATTGAGAATTTCCTTAAATCGGAATCGAACTTTTGAAGACAACGTGAGAATTTCAACGTTGTAAGAACACAATTCACTCCCGTAACAGAACAGTAAAACAGTGCTGAGCACAAATTTTCTTTGGTTAAATCTCTAAGAAGCAACGGCCTTAAATGCTCTTGGTTTTTGGCCATCTCAGTTTTAAAAGGAATAACACACAAAATGCGGTTACAAACATCAGAAATAAGAAACGCATTGTATAACTGACTTTTATAATATCGAACTTGACGTTTCGTAGGCTCAATCGTTCTCAATGTCCAAAGTTCTATATAAAGCTAGTTGTTGGGACTGTCAGGATATCTACTTTGGCAAAACCAAACGGAGATTTCATGACCGAAAAACTAAAAACTTCAAGGCAATCACCTGTAACGGTCATTCATCAGCTCTAGCAGAACACGTCACTTCAACTGGTCACAATTTGAAATGGGACCATTTTTACATTTCAGCAAGAGGAAAATTAGATACCCGTTGTAAAATCAAGGAGACTCTCCTTATTAGGGATTTAAAACCAGCGAAAAGCTTTACTTATACTAGTTTGCATAATTTCATGCAAATTTTCTCATCTGTCACATTTATTTGTTTCTTCCTTCACGTTAATTAGTTACTTATCTTACCTTTGTTTTTTAAATTTAAATTTAGTTACTACTCATGTTAACGGTCACTTCTGAAGATGTATGTTGAGGCATACGAAACGTAAAGTGGATATTATAAAAGTCAGTTATACAATGCGTTTGTTATTTCTGACGTTTGTAATCGCAGTTTGTGTGTTATTCCTTTTAGCAACGGCCTTATTTGTCAATGGCCTTTGGCGTTTACCTAATACTTTTCTAGCCACACTATTATGTGTGTATGTGTAGCTTGACAGTGACGTAGAGCCCATGACAATAAAATTAAATGGGAGGTGATGATTCCCGAAAGTCACGTGACTTTCCAGTATTTATCTTTTGTTCATCATAATTTGTTGTTGGCAAATTACCAGTTTGAGTATAAATTTAATTATTATTCATTCAAAATATTTCTCCGTTTCTGATTGGCTAAAATCCCACGCATAGTTCATTGTAACTAGCTATTTTCGACCAAATTTGGAAGAATTTTGCGATATGTGAACTGATGACGTCAATGGTGCAGCAAAATTGCCAGGTTATTGAACCGTTAACCGAGAAGACCTGGGAAGAAGTTGAGTTGTTTTGGTCGTGAGTACAGAAATGGCGGAACATTTCAGTCGTTTTATGGGGAAGAAATAGGCGAACTAATTGCTACAAACACAGCAAGAACAGCAAGAAGACAAATCGACGGACGACGGTACATCTGCTATTTGGAGAATATTTGCGGAGCTGAACAACCTTTTATCTCCTACTTGCCGATTAACATGCACCATCGAAGATTAACTTAACATCGATGGAGGTGAGCATTTTTTAGCTTGTTTTTAAAATAGAAATTATTTTGAATGAACAGTAAAACAGTTATTGAATTCGGCTTAAGTATCATCTGAAGAATTATGGAGATCTCGGTGGGTGTTATCACCCTCCTCGATCTCCATAATTCTCCAGATGATACGAAAGCCGAATTCAATATTGATAATTATAACAATACGGTCTTACACTTATTACAGATAAGACCCTTATTACGCTTGGATTCAAAATGTTATTGCGGATGGGATCTTTATTACGCTTGGGCCAAAATGTTGTTACATATGGGACCTTTATTACACTTGGGTTCAGTTGTTAAGATTTTAAATTGTAATTTGTTTACCCACGGATCACTAAGGAGTTCATAAGAACTCGCTGAAACGTGTCCGTGCGTTCCAGATTGGAATTTGAAAGTATTGGTTAGTACACTTGTGCCTTCTACAACTGTTTTTCTGTCAAATTCTCCACTGAGAATTCTCCAAATTCTGAACTGAAAAAATGAAAAATGCCTTCACTAGAATTGGTGTGTCTATTTGCAATTCTAGTTCACTTTCTTTTAAAACTCTCAAAAAATCTAATTTTCGTGAAAAAATAAAATCAGTACTCCTCAACGTTCTAGATCATGAAGGTATTTACACTAATGTTACTTATTTATTAGGATATTTAATGACAGAAGTAAACCCGATAATTTGTTGTATATACCTCTGCTTGTAATTCCAGTCTAGTTCAAATAACAAATCAGTGTACTTGATATTTAACTGTAGCGAACAGAAGTAAACCTGATAATTTGTTGTATATACCTGTGGTTGCAATTTTAGTCTAGTTCAAATAACAAATCACTGTACTTGATATTTAACTGTTTCTTTCTGCTTGTTATTGTGTTTCTTTTCTCCTTGTAATATGTGTCTGACATCGTCTTTGTCTAATGTTTTGTCCCGCCTAGATTAGCATAATAGCTACTTGCGGGGCATACAATACAAAAACGTACAACAACTTGTAAGCGATTTACTTTAGACACAAAGTAAAATGATGCTATATGATACAAAGGACAGGGGACTGACCATAACTTTAACAAAATTCTCCAATCTGATTGGCTGCTAGCAACCTTAATTTCATCCTTAATAGGACTGTGTAATTGGACAATGCACGTCATGATGCGCGCTGTCATTGGACACTTGTAGTAGGCAAGGTCATTTAGTTCCCTACTTCTTACGTTAATGCTATCATTTTTTTTCTAATCTCAGATTTTACTTTAGTTATTATTACTTAGCAGAAGACTACGTGTACTGTGTTCCTTTGAGTGTAACCATAGCAGTGATGAAACAAATCGGACAACAGCGTAAGTTGTTAAACTGAGCGTGTGGTCAGAGACCTAATTAGACACAACAATTTTTATAACCACCAATAATTCTCACGCGATATGTTCTGAAACACATATTTATAGTAGGGGGCTGATAAGCTTGGGTTATCTGTTAGTTTACTTACGGTCATCCCCTTCCTCCAGCAAGTTCTGACATCTGAGAGACATTTTGCGTGATCCAAGGACTATAACACAATCAGATGTCTTGACCTGCTCTTCGTACCAACGAGGTACGTTAGGTGAGATATCTAGCGTGTTCCACATGTCGATACTTGGCTCAATTAACTCTGTCGAACTTAGAACGGTGCCTAAGCAATGTAATACATGGTTACACTTCTCACAACATCTGGTGTGTAAAATTAAGACACGCTTCTTACCTGCAACATATAAGATTAAAAAGAAGTTACGCCACACTTACTATAAAATGTTTAATCATCTTGATTATTTCACAAGGCTGTGTGGAGACAGACAACCTTTTACAAGTAAAATAAGAACATTGAAGGAGGCACGAGTGCATAATACAGTGTATAATGAACAAAAGCACTATTACAGCTTTAGCAAAGCATAAAGTTGCCTACCGGAATCATTACCAAGTAAAGGTTGATCAGAACTGGGTCTTGATGTTGACGGTTTTGGAGGATATGGCAGTGTTATACGCACTACAATAGAACCAAAGTAAAACAAACAAATGATTCCTGACTAAAAGGTTGGTTTCAAAAGAAACCGTAGTGCTGTGTCAGGTGGAGGTGTAAAAGAAGAATTTGATTTTACCCACTGAATTGATAAAGTCAGGAGTGTGCCACAGCGAATAGATTCAAATACGGAATCTGTTTACTGAGCAAATTGACCATTAATTATCAACTCAGTTAATTAACCCAAATTCACGTGATTTCTGACCTTCAGCAGAGCGGGATTGACAATAAAAGAAATTCTAAAAACGTACACTACGAGTAGTCCCGAGTAGTCTGTTATAATTGTCAGAGAAAGTGAAGCTAGTGAAACACACAGACGAGAGGAATATCTTCTCTCTAGGGATAAGTGACGGAGAGTTTGTATGCGTAGCACGGTGCATAAAAACCAAATATGGTTTAACTTGAGGCCAACCATTTTTCTTTACTCTACAATTCTTTGAAAGATGAAATCATTATGTATACACCTTTCCCGCATCCACTCTAGTCAGCAAACACAGTGAAATGAGGCCAATGCTATAAGGGACAATTTCATACAAACCACTGTATTTAATCACCTCAAGCCTCGACTTGGTGCTTTGTTTAAAGGAATGTGGGAAAGAATCAAACTTCTGGGGTGAACATGGGGTAGAACATGGCAAAGGACGTGGTGTAGGCCATGGCGTATGGGTGGTCTAATTATTCAAAACACTAATAATAAAGAAAAAAACAATAACAATTGCTACACTAGCAATTATAACCACATTGTCATAGTAATTGCCCAGCTAAAAGGGTATATTCCTTTTCAAGTTAAGTGATTCTGTGTCTCTCGAGAAACCTGTAGTATGGTAGCCACGCCATTCCCCTATGCCTAAATTACAGTTGTGTCATGTGCTGTTATGGCTGTTATGTGCTGACATCCTCTGATACACCGAATGCAAATATGGCGGACTTCTCGACCGGCCCGGGTCTAGTTGCGCGAAAGCGAGGCTAGTGAGGCTTTTGACTGCGTGTCTTAGCGATTGAGTCAATCGATATGGTTTGCTTCGAGTTGTTACGTGCTTAAGAGTCATCAAAGAGGAGGCCTAACTACACCAGAAACGAAAGTTGATTATCTTCCCTTTGCAAAGGTTCTTTACGAAGAAAGAAATGGATTCAAGCGATTCGGCGCGGCGAATGGAAGCACTTTACTATCAAGGCGTCTAAAGAACGAAAGTGTGGTCGCTTCACTTTAAGAAGACTAACGAAACCATTTGAATGGGATAATACCTGCGAGATGGTTCTGTTTCAAGTTCGCTTTGTCCGCTCCCATACCAAGGAAAGGTAAACATTCTCAAGAACGAGTGAATCCGCCGTAGCGACTTAACAATTCTTAGGAGCTCTCAGGGACACTTCTATGCATAAAATATTTACAACGAAACGTATAGACCGAATATTTTTCCAGTCTTCACGATCCTGTGTAAAAAAATTTGAGCAGTGCCATAAAAGTAGCAATTTTGGAAAACCGTTGTTAGTTTATATCGAACCCCTTGGACAAATAGATCACGCGCAAGGGCAAATACAATGCTCCAATACTGGCACGCTCTTTGCCCGCCAGAACCTTTCTCCCTCCTCGTACTTTCTTAGTTTGCGGAAGTTTCTCTGTTAGTTTTTTCAGTGCACTTCGATCAAAGGACTGTTCTTCAAACATGTCGCTTTCTTCTGGCTTTGACATGGTCTCACAGGCTACGCTTGTAGGATTAACAGGCGATTGTTATGTTGTGTTTTATTCACACTCGTCACTATTGTTATATTTTAATGCAGCTGTTTCCAGCGTGAAATCTAAAAGATCTTAAAGTCGACAACGGATGACCCTGTTTACGAGAATGTTAACCTTTTGTTGGATAAATAACAGACCATGCAAACATTATGGAACAGTACCATCTCTTACGAAAATTATTTCATTCACATACGTCCGTGAGTCCTCTTTTCAAAAGCAACTGAAGAAAGGACACTTGCGTTTTCGCCGTTAAGTGCTTTCCATCTCCGCGCCGAAACGCACCAATCCTCAACGTTCTTTATGAAAAGAGCTCGGGAAAGTAAAGGTAGTTCCAGCTAGGGTAAAATCTCCTTTTTGGTGGCACTCAGGCACGCAACAACTCGAAGTAAACCATATCGATCGACTCAATCGCTAAGACGCGCAGTCAAAACAAAACTCTTGAGGCCTCACTATCCTCGCTTTCTCACAACTAGACCCGGGCCGGCCCAGAGGTCTGCCATATTTGCATGTCTCTCTTCTCCCTATTCCTAAGACGCTCCTGGGTGTACACAACTCGAATTTTATGAGGGAGCATTCTCCGGGTTGTTAAAATTTACAACACACATAAAGCACAAAATAGCAAAACGTTCTTACCTTGCTGGAAAAATATTCTGTAAACCACCAGAAGAGTACAAATAACAACGCCAAAAAAACTACCAAGGACAGAAATTAATATTTTTGTAGTATTGTCTGCTGGGCGCGATGGCATATCACCTGCTGAGAAAGTAACAATACAGGAAGCGACGTAATTGGTATGATAACTGACGAGCCAAAGCCATTCGAAGAGACGCAAGACATATAAGCTACAATGGGATAATCCTATTCAAACTAAGAGCTGCACATCTATTTGACAATCGAGAAAGTCGATAAGAACAAGAAAAATCCAAAAATTGCAAGAAATAAAAAGGAAGTTGAAACGTCTGTCGAACTGCAGAAAAGTCTTTGTATTGTAACCATCACCACTGGCGTTTAAAGGACAGTCAGTTGTAAGCTTCTCAAAATCAATGTAGGAGGATAATTCTACAATCTTTATTAGCTACGTATCGAAAAGTGCCCAAAAACTGATCCTAAAAAAAAATCGCCGATATCTTCGCAGAAGTGATGCGTGTAACGTGAGAAGCATTTAAAAATAACGTGGGATGTAGTCTCAGGATCGTGTTTTGCGCTGATGTTATCAATGAAAGAACACTCAACAACAGACAGAGAAATTATTTCTCTGAATATTTTAATTCACCTTCTGAGCGTCAGATTTCACGTGTAGTCTCACGTGACTTTTCATGACCTTTGTTGTAAACAAACCCTGAAAGTTCGGACATCGTTCTCTCCCATATACTGTACTGGTACGAACTACGAGTCGCTATTTCAAGTTCCCGTTAACGTATTTATTTTCCATCGTTTCGCGGTTTGAAAATCGAATAGTTAGGGTTCAAAATGTCACAGCAGAAGACCAGGAGTGACTTTAACCGCCTCGAGTAAGGTAAAACAGAACAAATATTCCCCGCAACATGGAGTTTCAATAAGTGCGTGGCATGGAAACCCCCTGTGCAGCTGAAAGAATAGTTTTGCCTAGTGGATCCAAACACACTTATAATTCATGATACTGTAGTGTGCTTCCATTTTCGTCCCGACCGGCTTTTATACGCTTAAATGTAAGTAAGTTTATGCTTATCTTGCCTGAACTAATAATAATAATAATAATAATAATAATAATAATAATAATAATAATAATAATGATTTATTAACAGATCCACTGGGTGGCTTTTCCCTGTAGACTGCCTCCGTTTGTCTCTACGCGATTAAATACAAACTAAGCACGTGTTCACAGAAGCCTGCACTTTTTTGCAACAGATATGTGAACAGCCTCTTGATTCAACTTAGCAGTTAGTAAATATTCAACATAACCGTCATCAAAAGTGTCCAGTCCCTGTTTGCCGTAATGTACAATTGAAAATATAATGTCAAACAACCAATAGCGGTCTTTATAAAGAAAATTGGAAAACTGGAAATTAATATGCGTGATCATGAATTTTGAAATGTGAATTATGTATGTGTATTATGAAATTTGCCCACATCACCGGTTTTATCTCTTTCGAAGTTCCAACTTTAAAACCATTTCAACTGTTGAGGCGGTAATTTCCACTACAAGAACTCCTCGTTCCTGCCGTTCTGTCATGCTCTTCGCCTAAAATCGCTCTTTTTCTTCTACTTAGACATTTTTTAATCTTAAACTTTTCAAGTTTCAAACAGCTAAAGGAAAATAAAATTTATAAACAAGACGTACGAGTGGTGAACCCGGCCTTCTTTTAGGGCATACAATGATACAGGGGAAAAATGTGCATCATGTATTAATGGCACTACAGCCCGTATGAAGTTTGATGATGAATAAATGGAAAAAAAATACTACCGGCTGGCAAATCAGAGTGGAAAGACTCGAACGTTCCAAAGGGGTGTACCCGACCATGACTGCATAACAATGTAATGCGTCAAATAGTTTTGTAGCTAGTTTTCTTTTCCTTTATATTAGGCATGAGCTTCGGCCACAATCTAAGGTTACGTAGTAAACTAATATTTTGAGGGCAAAAACTTTGAAATAAAACCCTATATGAAGAGGAAGAGAACACTTTGGTTGAACAATAATATTATCATACCAGGATATTTTGGTTGCTGAAGTGATCATTGTACATGATGATCTCTATAAAGGACCGAGTAAGGGCCTGTTTACATGGAGGTGGGGGACCCAAGGTAGGTGAGGTAACCCGCCTGTCCATATAATCTCTCATTTTAATGTGATCACGTTTACATGTTAGGCGGGGTGACCCACCACAAGTTACCTCACCCACCTGGGGTCCCCCAACTCCACGTAAACAGGCCCGAAAAAACCCAGATCTTCCCATGGGTAAGATCATCTTTGTTTCGATTTTACTGTCACTCTGATGCAAGTTCATCTTCTCTGAAAAAAAAAGAGTAAATAGATAAAGTATATGTCAATATTTCATTGCTTTTGTCATTGATTCAACAACAAGCAAAGAAGTAACCATAGAAAACACAAATCTATTCTGTGTACCGAAACCAATTTAAATACAGAATATTATATCCGATTTGTCGATCCTTTTAATTGCAAGTACAAGTGAACAGTAGCTGAACACAGCAAAGAGAAAAATTTCTAGCATAGATAATTATGAAATTTCTAATGATGATGGATCGATCAAAACGGAGTTTTGCAAGATCGAAATTCGATAGTAACCATCAAGTGTTCCTTTTTTTAAAGAACTATAAGCTTACATGTAATCTTTGATTTAATTTAACAATGAAATGTTGTTTGATCGATCAAAATCGTCGAATTTTAACAACAAACTGCCGCTTCTGTGCAAGCTCGATACAAGTTTCGATAGTAAGTTTCTGTTTTTATACCGAGACAGCTAGGAAGCACGAGACTTGCACCAAGCACAAACGTCTGCGTTGACCAGTCAGATTTGTTTGTTTTAATAAATGAAAAGGCGCAGAAACGGTAATTAACTGCCACATTCCTGCAACTAGGTGCAAACTTTGCTATATTGCTAAATCAAAGCAATTGTCTTACTGTTTTGCGATAAAAACTATAAAGCATAAAATTTCTAAGGTATTTACAGTGACGTCACGTATATGGACGTGTTCATTCAGATCGACCAGTCAAGTTGTACAATTCATCGAAATTCAGGACAAAAAGGGCCCATACGTTTTACAAAACTGCTGCTTTCGTGCAACTCGGTGCACGCGTAATCACCAAAACAAAGCCCAATATATAAATATTACATAAATTCTCGTGACTTGCACTAAACATAAAAAGTGAAAATTACCCACCTGTTTACTGTTTTTTAGCATGTCTTCCTCTCGCGACCAGCGATCGCAACGCCGGTCTCCATTAAACGGATCGAGCCACTATGTTTGTCTGACAGTTCCAGGATGCATTATCCTCTAAACAACACATATCACTAAATATTTCGACCAAAATAATTGTTGATCTCTCATAGAGACCACAAAACAACACCGTTAACCCTACCGACTGACAAAAAACTGCCTTTTCTTGTGTTATCTCGACAACATGTCAAGGGGATTTTGGCTCTAAACCAATGAATTTGTCAAAAATTGACCACGTGATATTTCGCCAGTTCACGCATTCGCTTCAAAGTGCAAATGGCGGAACGTCAACGCATAAAAAACCCAGGCCAGAACTATACCCGTCTCCTTCCTGAAAGGAAGGCCGGGTAATTAACGCGAACTTGAAATAGCGACTCGTAGTTCGTACAAGTACAGTATGTGACAGAGAACGGATGTCCGAATTTTTTGGGTTTGTTTATGACAAAGTTAATCAAAAGTCACGTGAAACTACACGTGAAATGTGACGCTAAGAAGGTGAATGAATCCTTAAAAGTAATTCGCGTAACACTACCTGGCTCGTAGATCCGTTCACGTAAACAAAAATAGGTTGAGCACATGGCAAAATTCAACACAAATCTCAAAACGTATAAAAAACGTCTATCAAATATTCACAAATACATAAATTTCCTTTTAAAAACGTAATTTTCTTGAGCACAGTGTACAAAATGTCCCTGAAACTTCTTCAAAAATGTATCTGCTTGATTGCCTTTCAAAATAGGTCAAGCGCTCCGCCGTGAAGAAAACCTCGAATTCCTCGAAGGAAAATTTTGTAAAGAAAAGCCTTCCTTTCCCAACTAAAAGAAAACTGAGCATTCGTTTGAACTGTCCTTTCCAATCTGTCCTTTAACGATAGACTTTTTAACCTTGAAATGCGAAGCTTTGGTCTTGAAAACCACCGCACAGAATGTCTCACTTTTGTCTCACTTCTGAGGATTTTTGTCTACTAGGCCTCACTTCCTCGCTCGGACCACGTCACCCGAACGCATTGACCGGGCGGAATAATGAGGCCTAGCGACTAGGCAAGAACAAAACTAAATTTACTGAAATATGCAAATTATCTCCGGTACGAAGTAAAGGAGATAATGACTTTCTACGCGTTAATTCATGGGCACTTACACCTACTTTGGTGATGAGGAATTATGCTTTGTTTCATGGAGGGTATATTGCAGTTAATGTATTCTGTGAGTCACTTTTGCCCCAGTACGTGTATCAGGCAGACAATTTTTGATTAATAGCACAAGATGCCTGATTTTCCAAGACGCAGTTCTACTGATGATTTTCAGTCTCTGGTTCAAAAGGAGGTAGCAGATTCCATGGCTTCGGTTTCGAGTCAAATATATCCTTTGATTGATATTCGCTTCGACAACTTTAAAAAGCAGTATTCTGAAGTGAATTCTTCGTCAGTAGAGGCGGCAGTTAAACGTGCCAGGCGCGATCGTTACGTTTTTAAAAGTAAAGGCAATGAGCAGCAGTTCGAGCACGCTGAATCGGTTTTGGAAAAGGTCGAAGGTGCGAAGGATGCCCTAAGCGTCAACGCCATTTCCAAGGCAAAGATCACAGCCATCGAAGAAGGTATTGCATTAGTCTCTAAAAGAATGAAAGCTATAAAGATCGCAGATAAAAGTCAATACAGTTGGGCGACTGTGCAGGAGTATCTTTCGGACGGGCTGGCTTCTGACTCGATGACGAGAAGAGGCTGTTTCGCTCGGAGAAGATAGCAAAGAAGAAAATTAAAGAGGCGAAGAAGAAGCGTTTGCAGAGGCCGTATCAGAAATATCAGCCTTACCCGTATTCTTATCCCGATCGCCGTACTTCCTAGCCTACCTGTATTCCTAATGTGCAGTCGGATTTAAGGCATCACTTTAAGCGTGGCACAGATGTGCTTTAAGTTAAGTATCAATTTATGATTGATTGTTTCACCTTTTTTAACTAACCTTGTTTACTCTCTGGCTTTTGCCTTGTACATGGAGCAGGCCACATTCTCCATAATGAATATTGCTTCCTTGTTATTTCATTTAGCGTAGAATGCAAATTATCTCCGGTACGAAGTATAGGAGATGACTTTCTACGCGTTAATTCATGGGCACGTTGGTGTTAATACACCTCCTTTGCTGATAAGGAATCGAATTATGCGTTGTTTCATGTAGCGTATATATTGTAGTTAATGTATTCTTTGAGTCACTCTCTCTCCAGTACGTGTACCAGGCAGACAATTTTTCGTTTGTTTACTTTTATTTTGGATCTTTTGATTGCCTTCTCTCCTCCCTTTAGCTTTTAGCGATGGGAATACGGTCACTTGTCGACCAATTGTACCAACAGCAAAAGCGACGATCGCCGGAAATGACTAGACTCGGTCCACGAGCATGATATCGATTGACGCGATGACGATGTCTATAAGTTTTGGATTAACTGCCACGGTTTGGGATCGGCGTTTCCTTTGTCTGAACCGGGCGCTAAAAGTCACTCCGCGCAGTCTTTTGTTTTTTGAAAGGGAAAATTGGAAGCTGCTCCTTTTGTTCTTGATATCATTAAGCAAGGTTATACCTTACCATTTCAAGTATTTCCGCCTCGTTTTTTTTGTCTAATCGTCGTTCTGTGTTCAGAGAAACCCGCTATTTGTTCAGTTCGCGATTCCTGAACTAGTAGAGAGGAAACTGACTTAGGAGCAAAGCTCACCACCTCATTGCCTGCCAATCCAATAACAGAAAATTGCAGAAGGCAAAAATCTTTGCCTTGTCATAGACTTACGTGAGGTTAACCAGTATTTGATGAAACCCAAATTTCATTACGAGGATTTGTGATCTTAGGGGTTTTGGTTCTTCACGTTGGACCTTAAGTTGGGTTATCATCATATAGCCATTTTCCAGCCTCATCAGCAGTACTTACGTTTTGCGTGGGATTTTGACGGGTAACGAGATATTTCACTTTCACTGTTCTCCCATTTGGTTTAAGTACCGCATGCTTTTGCTTCACTAAGTTACTGCGCCCTTTAGTTAAGAGGTGGCGGCTGATTTCCCACAATTTTTTTGTGCATTTGGACGACGTTATTTCGGGTCATCACGACTACGCCTCCGCACTAGTTGCTAGTCTTGCTCATCGCTTGGATTTAACCTCGTCTGGTTTCGTCGCCAACGAAAGTAAATAAACGGGGGAGCCTGTTCAGTTTGGGGAATGGGTGGGGTTTTTGATCAACACTGTTCTATTCACGCTTCAGATTCCGGAATTCAAGCTTGCGAAGCTGAAGAGTTCCCTACAGTCGAAAACCGTAAGAAGCAGGAGCTGTGGCTGTGGGACTGTGTGTCCTAGTGGCCTTAATCAAGACTCAAGATTCACGTGAATCACATTTTTTTGCTTACTCGCCCGCCGGCTCGCGCTATTTATTATGACACGCGCGCGAGAATGCAATCAGGCACGTGAGTTAATTTAACGATCTTTTCAACGGTACTTATTCTTGTACCCTGAAGAAGGCAGCATCGGCGAAACGTCGGTTAAGACTCTTAAAATAACAGCGTCGATTTTACAATTCAAATTAACACTACAAGGAGTTAGTTCGCCTCGCTGGTTTCATTATTTCGCTATCCCTAACAGATGGTCCTACTGGTCGTCTTTTCGCGTGCCAGATGTACTTTTTTATCAAGTCTAGGCCAGCTTGGGATGTCTCGTTTACCGAAGCAGTTTGAATCCTCAGGTGTTTAAGTCACTTAATGCGAGATGGGGGCCCCATAAAATCTTATTTCAGTTTGCGTCTTTTGTCCAAGAGATCCTAGCACTTCCCAAGGTTGTTAGCAACCTCCCATTTAGGTTGAGGTTTCACAGTTTCAGTGTAGGCTCTCCGATTTAGCTGTCATATTCCTCACGTTTTGGTTGAGTTATCAATCTGCCTTACTCGCAGTTTGCTTTTAGTTGGCATCGACACTTAGGGATCAGTTTTGTTTCTGACCTCCCAATTAGGTTGAGGTGCAAGTTTAGTAGTTTTGTATACCCTTCAATTAGATTGAGGTGTTGTGCTTCGTGCTTCGAAGCTTTTTTCTTGTTCCACGGTTATGTAATCGGGTTTTAGTAAGTCGTTATAATTGCAGGCAACCGCTCTTCATTTGTTCGTACTGTGTTCAATGATAACAATGACGATAATAATATGATAATGTTATCAGTGTTTATTGATACACATGGGTGGTTGGTCAGGCTACGACTGATGCGTTGTTTGCTGACTTCTTTTTGTATTGTAACGTAATCCAGGTTGGCGTTTCGAAGGGGGCGAATAAGCTGTACGATCCTAAGTTTTCTGCACGAGTTCCTCAGCTGTTGGATTTAGTCCTACAATCCTGGACAAAAGTCCTTGGCACAGTACTGCAATATTCAGATTTTTCTGTCATTTCTCTGTTCCCTCTTAAAACAGTGCATCCTTTTCGAAATTTTCTTGCAGTTCTCTCTCCCCCACCCTATACAAAGTTGAAACTCGGAAAAAATTCAGGATACAGGCGTCCAACATTGTTTGTGGGGTGACGGGAGGGGTTGGACCTGTGTGAATTACAAAACGCCCCAAAAACGCAAAAGTGTCTCAAGACTGTTGTCCATGATTGTAGCTTCAAATGCAGGTGGAGTCGTTGGGCTCAGTCGAAGCAAGGAGTACCTATTATGCCCGCATGTCCCTTCCACCTTGCATTGCACCTGTTCGAGTTAATTGAAGATACTTTGCAGAAGAAAATTGGTTGTTATGTCATAGATCCGGCGCTTTATGGAATTCGCTTACAAGGTAGCAGGGTTGGAGTCTCCCACACAGCATCCCACGGTTCTTGCAGCTGCCGAAGGAGCTAAGAAGATGTTATCCAGGCCAGTTCAGCCAAAAAAAGCCTTTCACGCAGGAGACTGTCGTAAAGATCGCTCATTTTTATAACACAGCTTCCGCTTCTCTTGCGGACATTTGATTTTTGTTTGTGTATTATCAGTCGGGTATGCTGGACTCCGTATTTCCGAGTTATTTAATGTAAAGGTCAAGGACATATCGATTGGTAGTGCTGCGTGACAATTTTTAGTTTCTCATGGAAGGAATGACGAATTTCGAGAAGGTCATACATCTGTGATAGCCGGGTCTATAGAGAGGTTTCATATCCTGTAGCAATCACGGTAAAAGTTCTTGCGCTGCTTAGAGATTCTGGAGGAATCTTGTCTCTTACTTCCCTTATTTTCAACCTGAAATTCGCTAACCTCAACTTTCCTCGGGTTCGCAAACAAAGCCGCATGGAGAAATTTGGACACATACCATGAACAGAAAAAAATATTTTTCTTTGACTAGAAGATACTTTCAGGCAGGGAGTACCCAACGGAGCCGCTCGACAAAATACCCGCTCTTCAGGCAGAATTTGAGCTAGCTGGAAAAAAAACATTGGCTAATTAGCTGGCTGGGAAATCTGAATGAGCGCCTCGCTAGCTGAAAATATGAAAAATTTATGCCGGTTCTGGCTGGATAAAAAGGTACATTTTTTCTCCTGGCAATCGCACTGTAATTTTTTATATGGATATTAGAGCGGGCGAAGCAAGTAAGTCCGCGTGAAAATCACCCCCACGCGAGCTGTGGAAATGACACCTTTTGCCTGTGAAAACGGAAATTTGTTTGGGTGTGTAAGCAAAACGTCCTGCTGTGAATACCTTACTATTGTAAAAGATACACGTAGTGAGAAAATGACACAGTTGAGTCAAGCACCGCTCACCGCTTTGTTTTTAGTCGTTTCGCTGTCGATCCTTTATAGAAAACAGTTTTGTGTGTTCGTGTTTTAATATGCCTGTCTACATATCAGCTACTAGCCTACGTTCTACTTTAAACCTGATGTTAAGGCGGCCAAAAGGTAAGCAAAATGGTTGTGTTTCTTTGTCAGGTTGCCGTGTAGGTGTATCGAATTGAGAACATTCGCTAATGCACATAAATGCCATCAAATATTGAGACGATTGAATGCAAAAACTCTCTCCAATAAA
>NC_133209.1:12768146-12885646 GCF_958299795.1 Porites lutea
TTTGTGGGTTCGTGGTTTTCAGCCGTAGCGGTTAGAAGTTTCCGACGGAAAGCCTGTTTACTCGAAACTTTCTATCAGTTCTGGTGTAAACTTTTCGCGGAGTAACAGTAGCACGGCATACAATGCTGGAATTTGGGGTGATTTTGCAGAGGAGACCACACGTAGATCAAGCTTACTTGTTATGTTGTTTATTCTTAAACTTTATTTCGCCTCAGTCGATTATCGTTGGAAAATATGCATTGGTCTCAAGGCTTTGCGGCGATCACTTTTTTTACGTGTTATTGTGTTATGGACAAAGTTCGGGATCTTCCTTTTTATCGTTTACCTGGCAAAAACTCAAGACTACTCCTCAAGTCCACATTCCAAAACTGTAAGTACCGCTGAATGTCTTTAGTTGTTACATGTTTTTCTTGGCAATGTGTTAAATGAAACTTCGCTGGCTGGCTCATAACTTGCTTCTGCTACCGCTGGCTGGCAAACACCGAATTCCGTTTCACTCTGGCTGGGATTGCGTAATTTTTGTTTTTTTAACCTTGCTGGCTGGCAAAAAACCGCCAAACATGATTGCTGGCTGGGATTTTTATTTTCTGAAAGTCTTGCTGGCTAGCAGTGAAGAGCGGGTATTTTTTTCCCAGGAAAGTTAAATATTAACATATTAACATATGTTCGTTGGGTACTCCTGACGTTTCACTATTTTTCCCACACTTCGATACTTTCGTTTGGAGGTTGCCTTCAAGAACCAAAGCCAATTCTCAGGTATGTTTTATATGAATGTCTAAATGTGTGATTAAACGAAGACTGAGAAAATTTGGAGCCGTACCACATGAAGAATTATTCCGCAGAAAAGAACTACTAAATTCAAGTTTTTGTCACCGTAAAAACCTGTTCTTCGTTTCTGAATTATGTCAGTTCAACGAGTCTCGATAGCAGCTTTTGGAAACAATATTGCAACGTTGCGTTGCGCTAAAAATCGTCGTAGCGAATCGTCCCGTGTAACATCACCTTTAAGAACAAAAACTAGACGATTTTTGTTTGCACAGACTTAAATCAGGTGGTGCCTTTAACGGAGGCTATAAGCTTAGCGATCCTGAACTGAAGGACAGGCATGCGGGACGGAAAAATCTTTGCACCAAGAAGCGTTACATTAGCGTTCTCAGACCGAAATGCTTGAAAGGCTTTTTGCACATGAAAAGAACAAGTTCTAAAGACTACTCAGTTGCCGTCTCAGTCGTAAAAAGAAAGCTTAAGGCGAAAGTCTTACTTCGAGATGCGTCCAGAAAAAACAAAATTATGTAAAACAGTTTTAAAGGCTTTTTAGAAACAGTTCGGACACACCAATCGTGTAATCTAATTTGTAATCTATATGAAAAGTCTACCGCACATTTCTCGGTGAATGCACTGCACCACCCCTGAAGGCGAACCGCACATTTAAATAAATTATTTGCTGTCCTAGGTCCACGCTCGGAGACCCAGCGGTCGGGATAAACGGCGGCGAACGTTTTCAAGAACGGATTAGAGAGCTCCTGGGATGCTGCTCTTACCGAACCAGTTTCACAACTCAATTGAATACTTGTCTCTGATTGGGCAAACGGAGGCCAGCATGTATGACGCTGCTATCATGATCTTCTTATACGAAGGATCTGCAAACTCGACTAAAGACCTATTCAGCTAACTCAATTGGGTCTCCGAGGATGTCCTAGGTCTGTCCTCAAAGAAAACAAATGGTACCTTAGAGAGAATTTTATATCAAATCCTGCGATAATTAAATGTAGAGGCAGCTAATTTACACATAGTTCTTTAGGCAGGAAACGCGGGGTATAGGGGTAAGAGCGGTCTAGTGCGGCCTGGGTTGTTTTTGTCCCTCAAGAGTGATGCCAAAAGCTAGTTGAATTTGTCATTCCTTCTCGTCCTTGTTCCAAACAGTTTTCCTTCGGGTACTCTCACTGTACGTCACGCAGTAAATGTGCTACCACAAATTCATTGTTCATTATCTATTTACTCATTTATTAAGACTGATAACTGTATACCTTAGCCCACTTTAAAGGTCAACAACTGTAAAAAAGTTTAAAGAACACGGTACCTCCAATAAACGTCCACGTGGTGTTGGGTGATGGTGTTTGCTTCATCGGTGGAATTATCACTGTCACCTTTGATAGTTTGCCCTCAGTATCGTTTGTCTTTCCACTTAGCTAAAAATGAATTTCAAAATATAGATGATCACATTCTTGCTCAGCAGGTAATCGGAAAAATATACCCGATCTCTTCTGCATTACACTCCAGTGAGCATAAACAACAACCTTAAAACAATGGAGTGGAGTCGAAGCTTGTGTGGGTGGACATCAAATAAATAAAAGAACCTAGCTTCGTGCCGCAAAGGTATAATATGAAGTAGGAAAATATGAAATACAGGCTGCTTTTTGCTGTACTGTAACAAAAACCACCCCGCAAAATGTGTACCGAATCGTTCACGCGCGGGAAGCGCGCGCGCAGCAGAGTCCTATAGCTAAAGGAAATTGGCAACCTATGAATCCGAGAAAATTTGGTTATGAGGTCAGCGTACGCCCAAAAGACTGTCCGTGCAGACGCTGAGGGTAGGGGTGCAAAACTCAATCGGGTAGGGAAGGGAATCCCAGACGGCTACCTTGCGTTTGGTTTTGGCGTAAAATTAAACATTTTAGGGGCAACCAACCGGAGTTGCTTGAGTGAAAAATGTAGATTAATGTTTCTTGTATTCGGCTGACCACAAAATTTTGCTTTGCTTTTTGCTTGATCACGCTTCTGGTCACGCTCCAGAAGCAATTTAGTCTCCCTTCCACCGCTTGGTCAAAATTTTGACAAGTGAATTTGTGAATGAAAACTAATGCAACATTAAATATATAGAAAAGCGGAGCTCTCGTCGTTTATATTTATAGTTTACCCGAACAAAATTTAAAATCGTGTAATGCTAATCGGCGACGGCAACGAAAACGGCTAAAAAAAATCAGCCTTAAGTGGCCTTAATTCCATAGCTAGATTTTACGCGCTCCCCAATGACCTCACCGATTTTTGGAAGCCCCCCGAACACACACACAAAATTTCAGCCCCCCTCCCCCCTCTCAACATCTTCATACCTTCTTCTCTGTATTAAATGAACTTTCCCCTTATCCACATTCTCTCCATACAAATATTGTCCAAAACAGAAAGCCTAACAACGGTTAAAATAAGTTCAAGTATGTTTTCGACTATTGACAAGATCTTTCATAACCACCACTTCATTTCAACAGACTGTAATTACACTATCCCTTCATAGCCAAATTAGCACTCCCACAACTACCCCACTGCAACACCTAAAATAGCTTTTACCTTCCAAAAAATTAGTTCTTATTTCTTCATGTTAAATTTTTACGAGAAACCAGACTGATTAACAAACTACAGGCGTTATCTTACCAATCCACGTCCAATATAACTCCACGCGGTCCACTTCACACGTCTCAACCAACCTCTAAATATACAACGCTACTGCACTACTCACACAGCCCTGAAACCCATAAAACACTTCCCACACGCCTAGTAAATTGACGCCCAAATATAAGCTCCCACGGCGTCTTGTTTTTTAAATTTCCCGTAGGCCGTGCCCCTTGCCAGAAAAATTGTGCGATTTTATTGGCTGCAACTTCGAATCATGTGCAAGTCAGGTTGGGTAGGATGCAAAGTCAAAGTAGCAAGAGAAGAGCTGGAAAGCTGTCGCGTTGATAAGCGAAAATTCTGTAGGAGTTTATTCGGCACAATGATTTTGCCTTTTTCCTTTCCTCCGAAAGGTTTTAATCCCAGCAATGTCACGAATGGATCACTACGATGTTACACTTTGAGGCCGTCAAGGAATTTTAAAGGTAAGGTGGTGCTGAGTACATTTGTTCTTTGTGTTATAACCACCCTTCGGACGAAGCTTGTTCGTTGAACTCATCTGAATGTTCAACTACTCCTTGATTTATATACTTGTCTTTTTTTATCATCTTGAAGGTTCAGCAATTCAGCTGTTTTTGATTTCTTTGGGATATGTGGAACAATAACAGTGTTTAATTGCATAAAAGGTCATAGCACTTGGTGTCACTTAATGTTAGCTTCAGTTTGAAAAAAAAAACGTAAAGAGGATTCAGCGATACGTCGATTCGTTTTTGTTTTCTTGAAACCAATTTGTGTTTTTTGGGGGAGGGTATTTTACCACATTTGATTTCTTGCTGTGTATCTACAGTAAATATCTACAGTGTTTCTTAGTATTGGAATTAATTGTTTAGCATGTTGGAGGTGGTCCCTAAACAACTGTTTCTTGTGATTTCTTTTCCTTCTAGATTTATAAGCACAGGGTGACCCAAACAGGTTTTTTCCTGAAATAAGGATGTAACAAAAACCAGCAGAATCATTACACTTGATAGCGGAGATGACAGAATTAACGCTCGAAAAATTTGCTAGCGTGACACAAGCTAGTCGTTTATGATCTCACAAGCATCGATCCGATATCACTACCGAAACCACAAAGAGGCTTTACCTAAAAACCTACTGACTTTCCGCATAGACGCTTCATTCGTAGTTCACATAAACCAGTCACAGTTTCGAAGACAAGAACTGGAAAAGTTTATTTTGCTGTTTACGATAAAGATTAAACCATGATTAAACTCCACTATGACTTCGATCCACGCAAGCATGCGATGTGATAAATAGTCCCGCATATTAACACACAATTAATTAAAGCGAATGTTTTTGACAATCAGCCAATCAGTCACTACCGAGTTTTCAGATAGTGACGTGACTGGACGGCATTAGCGGCTCGTTGATTCAGACGTCTCTTTCAGGAATTTTGCGACTGGAGGAGATGGCTTAAATTCAGGCTAATAAAACAAAATAAAATCACCTTCTTCAATGGACCAGGACCTAAACTTAACGTATAATTATTACTTGTCGTGAAGAAGTAACCCTAACAATGAAAGAGTGCCATACAAGAAAGTTTATGTTGTGGTACTCTTACCCTTATGGAGTAGTTAAATCTGGAACATTCTTTGCTTAAAGAAATGGTACAGTTGTATTTACCCTGCAATTATCAAAATACAATAAACACATTTTTAGAGTCTTTCTATAGTGCGTAACGTGTGAATATGGGACTGCCTGTCCAACAAACAGTTTTCCTTAGACGTCAACTCAAACTGGAATGAAATGAGGACTGTCAACACTTTACCCTAGCTAGCCAAAGAACACCTTGTATGGCTAAAACGTGACCCCAAACAGAGTTGTTTCAAATTGTGGTCGATATCAATTCACCAAAAAAATCCAGCAAATAGATTTTATAACGATCTACAAAATACTTTCTGTAGCTTTGCTCCGTTTCCTCCCTAGCGGTGATTTTGTTACCTCTGCGTCCGCGTCCCTAACGCATAAAAATCCCCAAAGACGCAAAATAAGTCATGGCATGTGTCCTGTAGAACGCAAAGATTGATCGATCGATCGATCGATCGATCTGATATTTTTGTAGAATATCCTGTTCATATGATTTCTGTGGCTGTTGTTGTAGCTGTTGTTTAACGACGCATACTTATTTAAGTATTTTTTGTGCTTCAAACAGAAGGACTATATTTTAATTTCAGTAAACTGTACTAAAGAGTTTTGGAGTCTGTCTTCACATTAACTGTCTGGTTACATAAAGGCCCAAGCATGTTCAATTTAGGACTCGTTTTTTGAACTGGGATTCATTGGCTCTGCACTTGGACTCGTGACTTTTCACAAGATGAGTCCCGAGACTCACCATAACTATTTGTAGCCAAATCACTGCCTAGCCAAACTTCAATGTTCTTACAGTCTGTTAGAAATATTAGTCGACAGTGACAGCCACAATTTCATTGGGTGTACACGAAAAAAATAGTACATAGCTTTTTATCTACCAGCCTATAAAGTAGGAAGTCACGTTCGTTCTGTTTAAATTTAATATCCATATCATTCAGATAAATGTAAATTATGGCTATACGTAGAATTCAGCCCTTTTGAATCAATTTTCCCTCAAATCGTGACATTAAGGTCTAGAAAACGTTCTCTTACATTTTCGCGAAAAAGGAAACAAAATAGTATCACCAGAATCAGCTTAGCTATCTTATTTACCTCGATTAACGTTTGTCCATAACAATCTCCTGGTTTTTGAATATTAACCCATTTAATGTTAAACATATTGATCTCCCTGCAGTGTTTTTCCAAAGACATCCTCCAGGTTAGATAAATTTCCTTGTCAAAGTACTCAGCTGTGATGTTAACCAATGAACCTGTACAAAATTAAAATATTACTAGCATAAAACTATACAGTCAAAGCACTATTAAGCGACCCTCTGTTCAGTGAAGTAGGCTTAATAGTCAATATCTATTTTTCGAAGTCAATTATCAAATTCCCGAAGCTTGCTTCACATATTTAGTGTCATTTTGACGACTACCTAGCAGACGACAATCTATTAATGCGGTCACCCGGTAGACTTTCTAATTGGCTAACTTTATTGTTTTTCAACTCTAATTAATGATCACCTAGTTGGTTAAAAGTGCGTTGTTTTGACAAGACGGCAAACGAACTGTCCATGAAATGTCCACCTTCTTTAAACAGCTAAAAAAGCATACGTAAAGTCAATTTATTCAAATGAATCGACGAAGCGCGAGTTTTGAATGGTAAATTTACCACTTTGAACTTAATAACCCACTGAGTGCGTCCATTAGTTATATATTCAAATGAATCAATGAGGCGCGAGATTTGAAAGCTGAATTTAAAAACTTGTAAAAAATATCTTTGAATGTAGTCTGAACAATATTCGCAAAGGGCCTTGAACAACCTTTGCAACTGTGTAACCGAACCGATAGGGTGACGACAGTATTTTTGTCCCTCTCCGTCTAAGTGAGTTTCGCTTTGAGGCAAATGTAACCCACACCCTCCCCCCGAGGAATATTGTTCACTCCTTGACACTCGCCGAAGTTTCAAATTTGCCGCCGCGGTAGTCATCGGAAGGTTGCATGTGTGAAGACGCCATTGTTTAAGTCCTTTCAAAAATGACAAAATATGGCCAATTTTACAACAGAAAACAATACCTATTGTTTTCGAATTGGACCCGCTTTTCTTGATACGGAATGAGTACTATTTTGGGCAGATATTCCTGTGGTCACACCCAGTGGGCAACCACAACAAACCTCAAGGCTAGGACTTTTCCGCAGTGGTAATGTTTATAAAAAGTCCATAGCTAATGAATCAATCAAGTTGTTCGAACAAACCTCAACGGTTTATAGCGGAAGTCTTTTTCATTTCTAAGGTACTTTAGGTTGCTGCTAACATAGCTAGTAATAAAATCGTGTTTGACATCTTGTTCATGTTTTTTTTTTTGGCATACTAGTTCGATGTCCCCGTATCACATGCTAAACTGAAGAAAACCTCTCCTAAACTGTTCGCCTGGCTATTTCCCAAGGGTGACCACTAAATAGAGGTTACGTTAACCGGATAAGGCAAGGTGAAATAAGTTTTGGATGAGCCTACAGCATAATTAAACATTATTATGGGGGAATATCAGACCATTCCAAAAGCAAGCATAATAAAATAGCTAAAGTATAAAAATTAAACAAACAATTACGACGGTCAAACCAAAAAACACAAAACAGCTAGCCTGCATAGACGCCGTAATCGTTTTTTATTTTCACAGGCCTTGTGAGGGGAACGCGCGATTTTTCTCCTTTCTCCCTAAAAAAACCGGTGCCTGCTACGTAGGCTACAAAACAACATGCAGTTCTCCGTAGTCATACATACACCCCTATGCACTGACATTTTTATAATCACCATGGGTTTTAAAGTTACTTCAAAGTTAGCAAATACTGGCGAATTTTAAGGACAAAGATAAAAGCATAAGCAAACTTACAACACTCAGGTGAATTTCTATGCTCAGGAAACTGGCATCTGACTACAAACAAAAAGCAACAAATTGTTTTGGTGGATTAATTGATGGTGGGGAACAAGAGCAGTGAATACATAGAATTGGATTGGATTGGATTAAGCATGCCGTGCAAACTGCACTCCTAAACAATATATTGAGAATTTACTATATAACAATTATTGAACGAAGCTGAGAATGATTCATCATCATCTTAATAAGGTCGGTAAAACCCGGTTAGGCTACAAACGGCTTGGAAACTAAAATTTCGAGGACTTTTTTTGGACTTCTAGCTTTTAGGGCATTAATTTTGCGCCATTTCAGGCCATGGAGCCTAAAAATAAGCCTGGCTTGCCGTAAAACGGGGCAATACGTCCTAGCCGGCATGATCACATGCTGTTTAAGAAAATTCCCTCATGCATGTCAGGAAATTCTGTATTTTAAAACCTCCCCTATTAATAATGAAAGAATATTTCAATACGTCTTAGTTGACGGTAAGCTTGGAATCCAAGATGGCGGAACGTGTAGGAACCTAGAACTGTAAGTATGTCGCTCTATTTTAAGGTGGCCCGAACCTATTAAAAGCGTGTTGGTTATGTTTTTGATTCGCGTTTTTCAGCAGGAATGATTTAACCAATTCCCATGATTTTTGGCATCCTTAGTAAAGAATGGTCGAACTTTAAGAAAATGCTATTTATTTTCTTACAGGTGTAAAAACGTTTGAGATATCGGCAGATGTTTAAAACCGCATTTTTACAAAAAAGGTCAACAATTTCAAAACCCTAAGACAGATTTTTCTCTCACTTCGGCAAATAAGCCTCAGAGCTCTGTAGTTTTATATCTGCAAGTTTGAAATCAATCGTGACCGTAGAACTCGCGGCGCAAATGGCTGGTCAAAGTAAACCTTAAAATGTAACGATAACACATTTGAGAAAGTTGACGCACAAATAGAGGACAACTGCCGACGGACTATCTCCTATATGCAAGGGTAGCCAAAGCTTCAGTTGCACGAAATTGAGTAATCAGAAACCTATAGCGAATACAGTTCGTAAAACAAGAACAACAACTTTCTGCTGAATGTGGGGCAAGATTAAATAACTTCCATTTATCAAACTTACTTTGTATTTGTCCCTCTCTTTTCGAAACCTATCTTAACAAGGTAAATTATATTATCTACGAAAGATTCTTAACAGTTTTTAGAGTCGCAGGTTTCCGTTTTCAGGAGAAATAAAGCCACCAGCTCCAGTATGTCATGGCAAATCTTTCAAAGTTGAATAAATTACCTAATACCGGCGTTACTGAAAGTCAAGAATGATATTCTTATGATTTTGGATAAGGATCATGTGACACTCCTAGTTCTTTTGGACCTCAGCGCCGCCTTTGATACTGTGGACCATCACATTCTCATTCATAGACTTCAGTCACTGCTCGGCCTACATGGGCCAGCTCTTCAATGGTTTCGATCCTATCTGAGAGGTCGATCGCAACAAGTTACAATTAATGGTGCTATTTCCAAAAAGTTTGGCCTAGAATGTGGGGTCCATGCCTTGGTCCACTGCTTTTTACTATTTATGCTTTTCAGTGTCATTAAATCTCACCTGCTGTCTGCACACTCGTGCGCAGATGATACTCAATTATACTTGTCGTTTCGCCCATTAGAGAGTAGGTGTGAAGCTGAGGCGCTAGATGCTATGGAGAAATGCATCGCTGATGTTCGTTCATAGATGATTAATGATAAGTTGATGTTGAACGATGATAAGACTGAGTCTCTGGTGATCGGCAAGAACAAGCAGCTATCTAAAGGGTCTGTTAGCAGTATCAGGGTTGGCGACGTTGATGTAATTCCCGTATACTCGGCAAAAAATCTGGGCTCCTGGTTCGAGACGCACATAGATATGGCAACGCATATAACAAAGACGTGGCAGTAACCTGAGATCAGGCTCCATTTTCGTTTCGCTTTGAAAATTACATTCCGGCGGGCAAGGGGAAACGAAAAGAGAGCCTGATACAAACCCTCTACGAAACGTCTGCCGCCCACTTTTTTGATTGATTGACATTTGTCTAATCAGCCAACCAAAACTACTTCCGTTGCTTGTTTTTCTAGCATGCAAATTTTTCACGCGTGGTGGGAAAAATGCGTACTGGCTCACTTCAAAAAAAGCTTTTATCTGTTAATTTTTTCGGCTAAAAATAAAACAGTCAGCACAATCACATTTAACTTGTTGCGAGGTTAAGGGAGATCTCGAAGGTTGTTTCTGTTGGCGTAGAAGGTAAAAAGTTTTCGAAAAGACGGCGACACGATGTTCTACTAGTTTTAATATTTTAGCTAGGCGCGCTCGAATTTAAAATACTGAAATTTCTATTTTTCTATTGCCATAAATCTTTAAAAACAAAAGCAAACAGCCAACGAGCGAGGACACCAGTTTTCCTGGTTTATTTTTTACAAAAGGCGAAGGCAAACAACCAGTCTGTTACCTTAAGCCACCAGCTTTTATAATAATGCCTACAAAAATTCCTTGAACAGCGATGCGATATTTTTCGTCTAATACCTTGCAGTTGCACTCGTTTGTTGGTAAATCAACAAATCGTTTGTGAGTGGTCAACAACTTGCAGAGGGATTCAACTCCGCGATACACTCACATTAGTTCCGTAAATAAAGCAAATCCTGAGAAGATATGAACAACCATATGAATTTTCTGAATTTCCATGGCACATATTAAGGCATATTTTCCTACCATAGGACCATAAAACAATAAAAAAGACAGCAAAATCGACCCTTCTGTCCGCCGATGGCCGATCATTCACGAAAACAACCACGCGAGGAATAAGCGCTTTCAACTTCCGGGGTTTCCGCCAGCCAATCAGATCTTGTGGCATTGTTCTAACAGCCAATCAGCGTTACGGCCAAAATCTGGCCGTAACGAGCACAAACGTGACAGAGTTTGTATCAGGCCCAATTTTAGCGGTAGCCGTTAGAGAGAATGTATGAGAACCGCTAAAATTGGGCCTGATCTCAGGTTTTGTGGCAGTGAATTCTTTTATCTGTATAGTATCCGGCACATACGGAAATACCTTACTAGTGAATGTACAGAGAAACTGATTCATGCATTTATAACCAGTAGCTTAGACTATTGCAACAGTCTCCTCTATGGAGTTCCAGACCATCACATGCAAAACTCCAACGTGTCATGAATGCCAGTGCGCGATTGATCTTCTGCGCACCTAAACACTCATATTACGCCGCTCCTTCACTGGTTGCCTATCCGCCTACCTATCGAGATTTTAATCCTTTTGATCACCTTTAAAGTACTGTTTTACCGCCACCCCGTTATGATTTACAGCGAAATAACAAGGGAATTCTTCTGAGCACCCCAAAGCATTTGACAAAAGTTACTATGGGGGATCGATCCTTTATGGTAACACATTTTTATTCAGCAACACATTTTGTTGGTACAATTAGTTTATATTTAGATTTTTATATAGTTTTTCTGCCAATCACTTTTCTCATAACCAGTTGTAAATAGTGTAGTTTTCGTCTTTGATTCCACCGTGATTGTAAATAGGTTCTTATTTTTGTATTTATTGTAATGTTTGTAATGCACGTTTGATTATTTTTATTGAAAATGCGCAATATAAATATCAAATATTATGATGATGATGATGATGATGATGATGAAGATGATGATTATTATTCATCTGTACGCCATTCGTGCTGTTCTTCCTTGGTGTTTCGCGTACAACAGGATCAACTACCGTTGTCACCCTCTCCGTTTACCTTTTGAGCCTTGTTCACAACGTTCACGGCAATAGCAAGACCTTCGCTGAACTTTCAGAAGCCATTTTCATGTCGGCACTATGTACTGGGGCAGAGAGTTCCAGTATCGACGTGGTATTTGATGTATACCTTGATGAATCCATCAAAAATGACGAAAGAGTCAACCGTGGGTCAAATAGCGGTATTCTTTTCAGCAACATCGTCGCTGGCCACAAAGTAAAGCAGTGGGGCGTCTTTTGTCCTCACCCAAAAGCAAAAGCAATGTCATCAAGTTCTTGGCCCAAGACTGGTAGAAGCAATCACTCAGAACAAAGATTCATAACAAAGTCATGTACTATTAAATGAAGGATGATCATGAAAGTCATGTACGTCACCTATGAGAGAAAATGCTTTAGGGAAACAAAGGACACTTGGAGTTAAAAGTTTATACAGCACACAAGAGGAAGCAGACACTGGCATGTTTCTACATGCAAAACATGCAGAAGAGGAGTCCACTGCCATCATCATCGCATCTCAAGACACAGATGTGTTCATCAAGTCACTTTCATTTGTCCGTGAGTTTGCTTGTCAGGTGTACATTACGGGTGGCACCCAAACCAGCGAAAAATTTGTTGATGTGCAGAAGGTTGCTGCAGCCTTTAGTCAAAAAACCGTGCAGCGCACTTCCTGGATTGCATTCGTTCACAGGCTGTGACACTGTAAGCGCTTTTGAAGGAAAAGGGAAGATCAGTGCTTTCACGCTTATGCAAAAGAACACGAAGTACCAAGATGCATTTACTCAGCTAGGTGAAGAATTGTCAGTGCTAAGAGACCTCTTCAACGTGTTCCAGGAGTTTACTTGTAAGTTATATGCTGCTAGATGTCCAAACGCTACCTAAATAAGCTTAAGGTATCAATTATTCTGCACAAAGAAAGTAGAGGTCGAGTCAGGACAGCTTCCCTCTTGAGAAGATTGCCTCTTCATGTCCAGTCTAACTACCAGGTGCAAACTACCAGGCTGGAGTGTGGCGCCGTGCTCGTGAAGAGTGTCCCAGTATCCCCAACCCAAGTGGCCATGGGCGGTGCTATGAAGATGGGAAGCTAGCAATTTGCTGCATGACAGTATCGCCAACCCTAGATGTCATCACGGAGTTTTTATCTTGCAGGTGTTCCTCAGATTGCAAGTTTCCAAAGTGTCAGTGCCTTGCCAATGGTTTGAAATGCACCATCACATGCAAGCTGCAAGACTGCAATAATTGGCAAGAAAGTAACTCTGCGGATCAGGATTGTGATTCAGAGGATAGCTCAGATGCCGAGGATGAACTTGTGGTATAGCTCCTAGAAGTAGCACGGACTTGCAGGAAGGTAGCTCACCCGCACAATAAAGTTGAATTTAGCTAAGATAGCAATTAAACACTCTTTAGTTACCCAATTAAGAAAAGAATGATTTTCTGATAGTGAGGCGTAATTATGTACGACAATGTTATTGGTCTCGTGCGTATGCTTTCAAAGTTTTCCTTCCTTATTAACCTCTTAAAGTGAGAAAAAAATTAGAAGGACTTTTTTCTTAGGAAAATATACATAATCGTACTTTATAAGTGAAGTGGGATTCGGGAAGCAAAATGAGACAACAAGCCTCAAGCCTCGTCTGGAAGGTTATTAAAAGCACATCCACTTTCGCCTTAAGCTACAACGCATGGACGTCCATCAGTGTTTTTTAGTATCTATAGACATGCTTCCTTGCGACAATGTGTAAGACATAATTTATAGTCCCTCAAAGTGGTACCAAAATCTTAAATTTTCGGTCCTAGCTCATGGACTATAGGGCATGACTCAGTCCCTGAGGACATTTCTACTACGTTTCCAATTTTGGTTAGCATGCAAGGATTTCTCCCATGCCTATCGTCAATAATTTGCTCACCGGTGATAGAGGGGATGGCCTTAGAGTGTTTTTGAATTTAAATTGGCATGCAACAGAAATTTGCAGGCGCTGTAAGCATATTTTGAGGTTCCGAGACCTTCTCATCCGCGCCACGAGAAGCCTAGGTTCTAGTAAGAAATTCATACCCAGCATGCCCCCGCAGGCCAAAATCTCTGGCATGCCAGGCATGCCAAATTCTCTGGCATACCAAAATCAGTCTCTGGCATGCCCTGAAGCTCTTAAGCCCGGCTAAAATAAACTAAACAGACCGTCGTGCTTATCTTTTGATGTACCGGTTAGAGGTCATTTACAGGATGACGTCACTGCTATTCCTTTCATTTTCATAAATTTGGTAATCCCAGCGAGGTTTAAATAACAAAAGCTCTAATTTGCACAAGAAAGCAAAACCCTGAAGGATTCCGGTCGTAGTAACAACAGAGCGTCATCGTGTAAACGACCTATTGGGGGATTGTAGAAATCTAAATCTTTTTTGGTATTTGATTTAAGGATATTTAATTTTGTCTCCAAAGTGATTGTAATATCCGTATGATTGTCTTTCAAACAACAGTCAAACGATGCAGCAAAATTGAGATCACCTCCAGTTCGCAAAGTCACAGGCGGCCCAGACTCTGTGGGAGTTCGGAGAGAAATATAGGAAGCCTTTCCATGTTTCTTATTGTCAGTACAACTCAAAATCTTAAACGTCGTTAAAACGGCTTCCAAATGGCTCCAGAGGCAAAGAGACAGTGAATAACAAAACAAAAACGCAAGGAGAGTCATTTTTATTTCTATTTTTGTCAAAAATAAATAAATTCAAAGTCTAACGAACTTCTACAGAGTCTGGGCCGCCGGTGGCAAAGTAAGCTTATCAGTACCCAGAACAGAAAAATATGACCGAAGGTGCAAAAAATAATTATGCTCAAGCTGCAAAATTAGATCTGACTATTTTATTGTTGGTTTCTACATTTATTAAGTTTTCTGTACTCTTCTTAACAGCAGAAGAAGACTAGACGACGGACAAAGAGAAACAATCCGAAGTGAACAAGCTGACAACCACTTATGCCTGAGAGTTCGAAGCATGCTCAACAGTAAGATAAAGTGAATGCCAAAAGGATAATTCACGGGATTTGTTCCATATTCAGGCTTTCTCATTACCAAATTAATACCAAATTTGTACTTAAAGTCCCTCGCAGAATCCATTTCTTGTCCAGGATTCACCAACATCTCAATACCGCAGGAAAAAAGAAAAAACAAACAAGTGCGAAGAGACATCACGACATCGTGACACCACAACTGCCACGCAACAACAAAAATGGATAGATTCATCGTAATCCGAGAACCCTTCGCTGGAAATTAGGCCGATTTCGCCTGGTACCTGTGCGTACTAGGGTTATCTTCGGATTAAGCAGATGACGTTGCTGAAAGGACTACCGTCAGCAAGGAGTAAAACAGATTTGCGAGATTCGCAGACCCGACAAGAAGCGCACTGAAAATATAAGCAAAATCTATCTGAGAAGGCAGTCCAAATTCACCAAATCCGAACGTACTCTCGTACCGACTTGAACGACCTGGTAAGCTGGACCCAGAAATGTTGTCGGTTTGAAACATAAGGATTAATTGATCTTTGAATACAAGTGAAGTATTCTGGTTTTTTTTGCATGAATGTTGTTTTGTTGTGCTTTTTCAATAAATAAAGCTTGTTCAAGAACTTCTGTCTTCAGTTTTGCCAGTCGATCCCGTGACATTCATTATGACAAACATAACTTTTTTTGGTTAAAATCTACATTTATTGCTAGGCATGAAACCCGTAATTTATGCTCCCCTAAGATATATTTGGCGATTGTGTGAATCTCATGATATGGTGCTGGAGCGAACATCAAAATCAGTCATGCTGGGCATGCCAAACCCAACTGGCTTCACGATCGGCATGCCCGATATGCCAAACTGGACGAGCGAAAACTGGGAATGAATCATCAGCCGGGCGAGATATCTGGGACCTAAGTTTAGCTAGGTCAACTTTGGGCTGCGAGGCAATGAATCCATTTTTTCCATGCCTATGAGATGCTATTTCTAAGTACCAATGGTCCCTTGAATTTTGTCATGCCTAAATATATAAAATTTCGCCTCTTTCATTAATCCTCAGACTGGATGCGATTTTAACACTCGCTAGGCACGTTCTATTGAAAGTCATGCCCATACCCTCATTCAAAACAAAATGCTATCAAATTTTAGTTTCCAAGCCGTTCAATACACCAACCAATAAGATATGAAAAATTACTTCATAAAGTTTGATTGTTACCGCAAACGTCGGTACAGCGCTCTTTTGCCGCACTTAATTCAACAGTTTGGTTCGGCACATGAGTGGAGCGGCGTCTGAACCGGGCCTTAGACAAGTCAAACCCACTTTTCCAATCTGCAATAACTAATTATAATTCCCACTGACCTTTTTGCAATATGAAGATCATGTCTTTTACCATTACAATGAGCCAGAAAGACTAATTGATGTCTTCATGTCCTTGAGAGTTGTCTGTATGTATACATTTTTCCCATAGACGTACGGGCCGGAGGGGCGAGGGGGACTGCAGTGGGTGGCAACAGTGGGTGTGAAAATGAAGAAGTGGCTGACTAGTACTCCGCTCGAATTACGAAAAGAATATTAAATTTGTTTAAAAATCTACCAAGCAATAATTTATTAAAGTAGACCGAAATGTTTACAAAACCGCTAACAAGAGCGCCTCGATACATGCTAATGAAATCCTTGTCTCTAGCAATCGGCAAGAGCTATCTCGATGATCATATCTTTTACACACGTTTTTAAAAAGATTGAGGCTACCATGAGGTCAAATTGCATGTCAAAAGAGCTTCGTTTTCTACAAATAATGGCCAAACATCAAGATTTTTTAAACCATATTTATAACGATAAAAACTTCATCCCAAAATATCCCAATAACACTCCTATAGATTCCTTTTTAACTTCACGAACACCGAGGCGACTATTGGAGAAAAAGCTCCCGTGAACAATTTTGTAGGAACTGTTCCCAGTGCCGAGAAATATTGCTGTAGGTAAAATAGACAATGGCTTCATTTCGTTGCTATGACAACGCCGATGTCATTAAAACCCTGCTCATGATAAATTTTTATCTTTATTATGCCAAGCCAAATGTAGCAATATTCAATATTTATAAATGCATTCAATTTAATACCTTTTTTTGCTATTTGCTTACTTCTATTTAATTTAATCCTCAATTTTCATTCAATTCAATCCCCAATCATTCAATTTAATAACTGATATTTATTCAATTTAATCTACTAAAAGTCATTCAATCTGAACACTCATACTTATTCAATCCAATCATTCCGTATTCGTTCAATTTAAAATATACATATATTTTTAATTTGATCACTGATGTCTATTCAATTTATTCAACCGCATTTTATTCAGTTCGAACGATATACGTTCATTCAATTCAATCAGCCCATATTCGTTCAATGTTCGCACTCATTCATTTAATCTCGGGGACTGGGACAAGTAAAAATAAACGCGTGGTACTGGGTAACACTCTTCCCGCAAAAAAGATGGCGGAATCGGAAGACATGATCGATGTTTGTGATGATTTAGCAATCGAGAGTTTCTTTGAGCATGTCTTAAACAGGACGGAGGAACTTCTTGATGAGAACTCAAATGTAAGCGGTGAACATCGTATTTCAACCCATTTCGATCTCCTAGAGAGAACGGTAAGATGATTACTAGCTCAATTGGCGAGGATAGTCACAGACGAAACTGATCTGAAACTGTTAGGCGATTTAAGAGTGGTGTTTTCTGAACTACTTGAAAAGTTCGTTCATCATTTTGGAAGCACGGCATCTTATACCTCGCAAGTAATAACATTCCCTAGTCTATTGGTCAAGACTGAAGGCCCAGGTAGACCACGGGTTCACATTCCGCCTGAGGTACTCGAAGAGTTGAGAGGGCTGAGATTTACATGGCAAAAGATTGCTAGTATATTTAAAGTGTCGCGCTGGACAATTATGCGTCGAGTTCGTTTATTTGAACTTGAAAATCTCTTTCTCTTCAGTAGCATCACTGATGAAGAAATCGACGATATCATTCGTGACTACATTGCACGCCATGGGTCAACCACAGGAGAATCCTACCTCCGTGGATACTTCAGAGCATTGGGATATACCATACAGAGAAGGAGGATCAGAGAGAGTTTAAACAGGGTAGATCCAAGGAACACCGCATTGAGGTGGGGTGCATTAGTGTCAAGGAGAGTGTATTTTGTCCCGTGGCCAAACTCGTTATGGCATTTAGATGGTCATCACTCTTTGATTCGCTGGGGCTTTATAATACACGGATGCATCGATGGTTATTCAAGAAGAATTATTTTCCTTCATCGCAGCACAAATAATCTTGCTTCAACAGTTCTTGGTCTCTTTGAAAGTGCTGTGGAACGAGATGGTGGGTTATGGCCCTCTCGCATCAGGGTAGATTATGGTGCGGAGAACACTGCTGTATGTGATGCAATGGTAGCTGTTCGGGGAGAAGGTCGGGGTAGTTTCATTGCTGGGTCATCCACAAGAAATCAGAGAATTGAGAGATTATGGAGAGATGTTTTCAGATGTATTTGCCATGTATTTTACTACATATTCTATGCAATGGAGCAAACTGGAGTTTTGGATGTTGAAAACCCTATTCACATGTTTACTTTACAGTATGTCTATTTGGCAAGAATAAACAATGCTTTATCTGAATGGATGGTCTCTTTCAATGACCATCCTGTCCAAACAGAGCACAGTTGGTCACCAAATCAAATGTGGTTGAATGGGATGATGCATCCATGCAATCCTCTTGCTAATGGCAGTAATGACGTTGAGCCTGAAGATATGACATTTTATGGAGAAGATCCTGAAGCACCGATACCAACTGAAGAATCCAACAACAATGTTGAAGTGTTTCCTGCCCAGCTACCAAGCAACAACACTGATGAACTGGTGGCCTATTTAACTACTGCTGTTGATCCTTTACAGGAGTCTTCTAGTTTTGGTGTGGACATTTATGTTAAAGCTCTTGAAATTATAGTTCATAAGTTAGAGCAAGAACACTGAAGAAGACAGTATTGCCACTGAACAATGTTATTGACTTGTTCTCACTGTCATCATGAGTGATGTACAAAATGCCAATGCCCAAATGTTAACCTGGGAAGCAGGGAGGGGCACGAATTGGATTATGGAAATTTCTAAATATCAGTGTACAACTCATGATCCTCCTTCAGGAGTCGTAATGACTTCCTGTAAACAGTGAATGTATATACACAAAAAAACTCTGGTATTTAAATTATTCAACACTTTTTATTGAAGAAAGTGATCCTCAGTCCAACGTTGATCAATATTTTCAAGGTCAGAAATTAACAGTCAGCCAGCTTATTTAATTTTTGGCTACTTAAGTTCATAACAGTATCATATTACTAGTGCATGTTCAAAGTTTTGCGACAACAGTAACATTAACATTAATATTAAATTCAACCCTTTCACTCCCAGAAGTGGCCAACTAGATCCAAATTGCACAAAATTCTACAATATATTTTGTAAAAATCTGAAAACAAACTGTACTTTGTGAAAGTACTGCAAAAGAGGTTTCATTTCAATGGTCAGGATTTTGTACACAGGCTCAAAAGGTAGAGCCACATCAAAAGACTCCATCATTCACTCTGGGGGTGAAATGGTTCATCATTAAAATATCAACTTTTCAGTGGTTTCTTTTCTTATTTCATATTTCCATCAATTTTCATGAATAACTTTAAATGTGAAATGATGGTACCAACTGTTAATACATGTAAGCTTAAAATGTTTGAATACATATTTTCCAATCACTTGCTGCCAATTAAAAGTAACCTTGCTTAATCGGAAGTAAAACTATTTCCAGTAAGGTTTTTCAAATCACAATAATATCTACTTCTCTTAAAGAAGTTTTATTCATTATAATTAATTCTAAGATCAACGAGAACCCTTTTTAAGCATGTTCTTCATAACCTTGAAGAAAACTTGGAAACGTTGAATAAAAAACCAGTGGGGAAAAGTAGGGAAGTTCAAAAACGACAGAGTTGAGTTTTGATGCTAGTCACTTTAAATTTGCAAAAACTAATAAACCGATGTACTGTAGGTGCATCTAATTGTTCAATAATAATAATCAAATTTGTGAGCTGCTTGGGTTTAACATATTGAAGTGTAATCCTGCCTGAACAGGAATACTATCAAAAAAACTTATTGTCAGGGACCTTGTTAGACAACCCCAAAATATGCATTCTTGAAAGCATAGTCATAAAGTTTGAACAATTCTCCATCTGCTGGCAGAGGGAGGTTTGGGGTTCCTCTTGGTAAATGTAAAGTATTAGAACAAGTATGGGCCTTAGGCAAGAAATCAGTAGTGATCCTTTTCTTTTGTGTACCCTGGAAAAAATAACAGAGTGAAAATGACTGTTGAGCAATCAAAAATCTCATATACATGTACTGGAAAACAAACAGTAATACATGTAGCAGCACTTCAAAAAACTTGAATTCCAGCTTGTTGTTTGAAGAAGCCGTTCTCACATTTTGCTAGCTTGAGGTCATTGAATGAGTGCTTGAGGTTACGATTTAGTTAGAAGGTGACTTGCCAGTCCCTTGCCAATAGGGCAAGTATGAAAATCTAGTTGTCCCGGACTACTAAACAGGACCTTTTTGAGCCATAACCAGGGGTGTGGCAGATAAATATTAATTTTGTACCAGAGAAAGTGTTTTTTTAACGTGAAGCCATTGTAGCCATTTTTAGGCTGCCTCTATACTGGCTACAGTATAATCACACCATAGGATTCCACAAAGTTTTGAACGTTTCAATGTCATTTCTGTGGTTGATACGAGCACAGACCATGGAAAATAAGACTCCTTTGTGCTCAAAATTTGTTGCACTAATTTTTCAAAATACTTTTACTGCTAATCTGCTTTGAAACTTCATAACTATAATTTACAATTCAAAAAAAGGCTTGGTGATGACATTTGCAGGTCTGGTGACACCACCCATAAGCTTGGAGTGGCTAACACAATAGTCATCACTTACATACTATTGTTTACCTGTTCTTCACTGATGTTGTCTTCTGTGGTCTCTTTTGCGGGCACATAGGGAACCATAAAATGAATGCTTGGTTGTTGGGTAAACCCCAACAGTGGCTCTTCACTTGCTCCTGTGACAAATTCCAAGATGTTTTCCAATGTGGTCACTCTACGCCCACTTGCCACATCTCGCAGGTACTTGACAAACTTACTATAAACAGCTTTCTCATACTTTAGACTGTTAGAGCCTTCCTCAGAGAACGTGGGTTTAAGGAGATGAAGGATAAGTGGAACTGTCAATTTGGCATTGTTTTGGGGTGGTCTAAGCAGGTAAAGGAACATTGGGAACTTTCGGGCAAACATGTGAATTCCAAGAGTATCTAGTCCTTGCCGAAGCTTCAAAACACACTTTGAACTTGCTAATTCATCACTAACAAGAATGTCATTCAACAGTTCTTCAGAAAAATACCTTGGTGCCTGCCCATTCTGTAAAAGGGCAATTGCAGCCATCTGCCCTACAAAATAGTAATCCTCTGCTAAGTGTTCCTTAAGTCCATGGTCAAAATATTTTGCCTTGATCTGTTGGTTGAAAGGCCTGATCCACTCTTTTCTTGGACCTCCAATATCTTCAGCCTGCTCACCATAAAACTCTACTTGGAAGGTAATTCTTGGATCTTCCACTGATCGTAGTTCATCAAAGGTTGTTTCCAAGACATTGTCACGGTCAACTGCCATAAAGTTAGTGTCTCCTACGTGCTCTGTGGCATCATCTATAACATCCAAGGGTCGGCCTCGTACAATTTTGCTCTGCAAGTATCTTAACATTTCAGTTGGCTCTGTTATGCTTGCTGATGGAAATTCACTGATAATCTTGTAAAAGAACTCACTGTTCTTCTTCTCTATTTGGCATGTCAGGGACTTATCTCTTTCAGGATCAGTGGTAATTGTCGACTCTTGCGTGTGTTGGGTACTGGTATTTGTACTTGTACGTGTACCAGTGAACTCCCCTGTCTGATCATGACATGTAGTGGTACTGGTGGGTCTTTGAGCTGGCCTCTGAGACTCAAGTAAATCTTCATCAAGCCAATCAGACTGCTCTTGCCCTGACTCTGATTCGTTTAAAACAAAGTTGTATGCTTTCTTCATGCGAATGTAGAGAAGCCCTTGTCCGGCTAGTTTCTTTACGACACTGTAATTGTACTCAGTTCCCTCAGCTAGTCTTAACACTGATATTTTCTTCTGGGTTACTTTAACAAAGTCGAAGTCATTTGGTCCTAGTAAACCGTATTCCGATTTGAGGGATGAAACTATTTTTCCACGCACACACAATTCGCTATCATCCTCATTAAGTACCACCATACCTCTTTCCACAATCTTCTCTTTTTTCAATGTTTCAACTTCATCCTCTTCATCGCTTTCTTCGGAAATTGCCCTTAGAAGAGCAAATTCAAATGGCCTTTTCTCGATGTTCTTGGTCTTTTTCGCCGTCTTGTTTTTCGTCGCTGACTCTGCTGTCGCTCTCAGCCTCTCATTTCTGTTGAGTCTTCTGTAAAGACAGCGACTCGAGCTTGTGTTCATCATTGATCTTGCCCTTGCAAGGGTTTCGGCGATCGGCGTTGTTATTGCCGGTCTCATTGTACTCGAATCACTTGAATCCGTTCCAGAATTAGTAGATGTTGAGTTTCCACAGTCAGCAACATATCAGATGCCTCTTTAAGAAGGCCAGCCGCCTTCTTTAATTTCTCTTCGTCCATAGTGTAACCAAGATGGTCGACTTCAAAGAGCGGGAAGAATTACCCAGTACCGCGCGTTTGTTTTCACTCGTCCCAGTCCCCGAGATTAAATGAATGAGTGCGAACATTCGAACTGAATAAGATGCGGTTGAATAAATTGAATAGACATCAGTGATCAAATTAAAAATATATGTATATTTTAAATTGAACGAATACGGAAGGATTGGATTGAATAAGTATCAGTGTTCAGATTGAATGACTTTTAGTAGATTAAATTGAATAAATATCAGTTATTAAATTGAATGATTGGGGATTGAATTGAATGAAAATTGAGGATTAAATTAAATAGAAGTAAGCAAATAGCAAAAAAAGGTATTAAATTGAATGCATTTATAAATATTGAATATTGCTACATTTGGCTTGGCATACTTTGTCTAATAAAACTATGGTAGCAATTTTTCCAAATGTTTGTCTATGGCGACGTAGTTATTCTCAAAATTGGGAGGTATTGACCCTGAAAAACTGTCATAGCATCGAGCCACCTTCATATGCCAGTACGGCCTACATTATTGCATCGTATGGCCCTCGTTTCGTTTCTACTGTTTCGTAAAAATTTGGGCAACTTGCGAAAATTTTTTGGGCAAATGGTTTACCGCCTCCCCTAGCAAAAAATTGCCCGTACGCCTATGATTTTTCCAGCCAATTTCTTTTTACAAGTAAAGAAGTCGCTGATCCACATACAGCGGAAGCCAAAAAATTCTATTTTTTTCTACATTACCTGGAACTGTTACATCCTTAGAAACAGCATTTCCATCATTTCTATGATATGCTGGCATACTCTGTACAATAACCTGATAAGCTGCTCCATACAGAATGCGTTCAATAAATATCCAGTGAAGCCGATCAGTCTAAAATCAGATGTTGCCACATATTAAAAATACTGGGAGTCACATAATTGATCACAGGACATCTTAAACACTGGTTTCAAACAATTTATCAAACAAGACATACAGTGTTTCATCCAATAACCAGGTACAAAGAAGTTGGTTGAAGAAATTTGACGCAATGGAAGAAATTAGAAGCTATAGTTCGCAAAATTGTATGTTTATTAAGATCCGATATTCCAGTGACCCCGGTTACGGTAGTGATTTCCTTGTTTTCCTTCATAAATTATTATGAGTTTGAGAAATCATTGTCTAAAGAGGTCAAACAAAGACATGCAGTTTTTACCGATTAATTACCTAGTACTTTTAAATTCTGGTAGTATTTCTTTTGGCTTGCGCTTCTTTGCAAAACATGCTGCATTACTGTCGTTAAGATACGGTATTTCTTTACCCCGCGAGCAGAGGCTACATTTTCGCTGTGTGAGCTGTCGTGCAAAAGTAGCCACTGCCGACAACCATTCAAATCCGTCCAGAAATGTGGACGAATAGGTTTAAAAAAGGGTTTTTTCCTGTTCTTGACCGGTTTAGAGCATTGCGTGAGTCTTGTGTAGCAGATCATACTTGTTGCGAAACTCGCGCCATTTGACGACAGACCTGACGATTAATTTTGCTTGCGAGTGGCGTAACGAATTTCCCGCATGCACGATAGAAAATTGAACGGTTGTCGGCAGAGGCTACTTTTCGCACGCCAGCTCACACTTCGAAAATGTAGCCTCTGCTCGCAGGGAAGTATTTGGTTTGACAATTTTAAGACCTAATCGTCTAAAACTTGCAGTCTTAATAGCAATATCATATGTAGCCGATTAAACAGGCCTACTTAGTCGCTTGTGCAAGGTGTTGTTAATTACAGGCTCCGATAAATTAGAAAAGAAGAAATCTACTACTAAAAAAAACATGACCACATACAAACAAAGTTAATTCGTGAGTGTATTAGATACTGTGCACTCTGGTACAAAATGACAGACTTGAATAAAGTCTGGCTGACATAATTCTCATGGCTTATCCAATTCTTAAAGCTTTTACAGTGGATACTTACTTATTTTACTCAATTACATGACACCATTTGCCTGTAACTGTTAAGCTGCCTCGAATAGTTTGAATCACCTCTCTCAAATTTTGTTGAAAAGCTCAACGGAAGCTGTGACTCTTTCCCTTTCTCCTCCCTCATTGTTGAATCCGACTACTTTGTGGATAGGAGGAGAATGATTTTTTGCAGGAACTCCGACACGCAATCGATCACTCGGTGTAGAAAAGGTTTGTTATTAGTAGGCTCCAAATTCGAGAGTCCCTGACCCCAGAATGACAATAATTATGGGCGTTTTTATACTAATGACGCATTATCCGTCTGGACGAACTTAAGCAAACATTTTGTAGTTCCTCTGGTTATGCGTCACCACTATAAAGACGGGTACAAGACGCATTATGCGTCAAGGCAAACTACCTTTCGTAGTTTGTCGTTCAAGACGTATTTCGAAGGAAAGTTCATCCAGACGAATAATGCGTCTTGTGCCGGTCTTTATACTTGAGACGCATAACCAGACGAACTAAAGTTCGTACAGGCGGATAATACATCCGTAGTATAAAAACGACCATAGACGCATTATCCATCTTGACGGATAATACGTCCTCTAGTATAAAAACAGCCAATTGTCAGCCGTCGTCGGACGATACGAAAAACCGACGAGGTGCCATATAGACGGACGATGGATGCTGATTGCATTCCAAGTTGACTAACATCTCCCGTCTCTAAAGGTGCGTTCCTTGGGGATGATCTGTATCAGGATTTACGATGCAAGATCGCTCGGATCATGGTGCATCAAAGGAACTGCTAAATCCCATCTAAACAAAGAATCATCGGGTATCTTTAATGCACATGATCCAAAGATATTGGGTATAAATCCTGATCCAGATCATACCGAAGGAACGAACCCTAAGATATACTATCCCCCGGTTAGCCGTATGGGCGGGCACACTAAGGTACGGAAAGGGGTAATGTGTAAATCACAACTTAGAGAGGATCAAGGTCACGTCAACACTGTAAAAGAGTGATGTGAAAATGAGCGTTTCAACATTAAAGGAGCCTGAGTTTTGCAGAGTCTTGTTGCTCACCGAAAAATGTTCAACTAGAAGCAAGCGTCTTAGAATTTCAAAGGTTCAAATACTACCGTCTGAGTTCACAGTTCTGATAGTATACAATCAGACTGATGTTAAAAACTTTTCAGTATGTGTTTTTAAGCCTGCAAATGCCAACTGTATCATATGCTTTAGTTTGGCAGTTCGTTTAAAACTTATTTTTTATACACCTCAAAAGAAAACAGGTCATAAAAAAATGAAGACCCAAAAACAAAAAGCAGGCAACTCATTGGCGACGACGTTTATTCTTGAAAGAGAAGAAACGTCGGGGTTAGCCAGACAGTTACCGAAAAGGCTAAGAGGTATTCGTATTTAAACATGCCTAGAAGACTGTCCCCGATTAAACTCAGGAGTCAATTGACCTTTCTCTGTAAGAAGATTGATAATAAATGTTTTATTTACCTTAGAGTTTATTTGGATACAGTGGTAATGACCAGCATGCCCGTTTTTGCCAACAAGATACACGTGATATCCCCACAAATCATGACGGCCTTTAAATTATTAAAAAAAGACAAACAGTCAACTGGTACTAATGTAAAATGATAATGAATAGTGCATGAAAATTAACAGTTTATTTATCCTATTTATAAGGATTGGGCAATTTTCTAAAGATATGAATTTCTTTTTAATATGAAAAATTAATCGACATTCTGTTGCTAGAAAAAATTGTAAAAATTAAAGAAGCCGCTTAAACTAAAATAAATGCCAAACATTCTTTGGGGGTCACCACTTTTTTTAAGTATATATTATTGCCTCTAGTAATAATAAATGATACAACCAGTATTAGCTCACAAACCATTGCTTGCTAAGTCATCTTGTATACCAACGGGCAAGTATCTACCGAAAAACTAAGAGTACTTCTACCTAATCTGTAAGCTATTGCCAATTGAGTATAAAAACGTCTCTCGGCCATTTAAGATGACGCAATGTTGAAATTCCCCCGATAGTGGTGCACATAAACCATGGGTTACGACAGCGTGGTCAGCACGTCTACTCGCAAAGCAGCGGTCCCGGGTTCAAGTCCGGCTCAGCGGCACTGGCCACTTGCTGGATTTGTTCTGGTTGTCACGAGTTCAAAACCCCGACTACGCTTGTAGATAACCAACTGGTTGCCTCCTACCAGTTGGGGTTTATTAATAACCCTGTTATGTTCTATTTAGATTATTTGTCTCTAATTATTTCAGTAGAGTGCCTGTAAACTAGCTAGATAAACTATCTGACCTTCCCACTATAAAAAAATCCTTGATAAGAATAATCAACCTTAATAATGATTTTACTTCTTGACAGATGAATTTCCTTACCGTGTAGTTTAAACTTAATTATTTTGTTTTCAGTGTTATTGTTAAGTTCTTTCTCCTACCATAGGAGCTCTGTCTTTTGGTACGACTAAGAGCATAACTAACATTATTTTTACCAAACTGTATTTGAGGTAGTAAAGTCAACGGATGTGTTTTCACCAGGACAATTTTGGCTAGATAAAGCTGCAAAAGGCCGGAAATACAGTGAAAACACCTCGTCTTGTTTTTAGCTAGTTAAAAATGTAAGCTGTTTTCACAACCAAAAACAATGGATTTTCTCGTCTTGACGAACGGAAATTCTCCCAGAGTTATACTACCTCGCGAGATGGTATAACTTGTCCTGATAAATACCGCAGCCAATAGGGTCGCGCGTAGTGACAGACGCCTGCCAAATAATCTGGTAATATTATTCGCCAGACAATCGCCGCGTGGTCGAGCTTGAGAACTTCAACAAGGCAAACGATTCCAACGATTATTTCTTTCCATTCACAATCCCATCGACCCCGTTGGATTTTTCCGGTTCTTCGGCCAGGTCCTTAAACCAGAACTGTAGTCTTGGATAAACCCACATAGTCTTGCGCTTACAGCGCTGAATGTTGTTTCGTTGTTGGATTGCATAACAGAATAAAAACATTTCGTCGGACCCTCCTCATTTGTAAGGACATAAGCCCCATTCGCTGAGTATAACTCCTTTTCCTTCGCAAAAATACGGCGAGCATAATCACAAGAGAAATCATCACAAGCGCTTCCTCCCCAGCCATTTTTGATTATGATGCGCTTTCGCAATTTGAATCCTCTGAGTTAGCGGTTTAGATTGCGGGTTAAATTTCAATGTGAAAACAGTTTTCAAGTTTAACTAGTAAAAGGCGGTTTGTAAACAACCCCCGTTAGCTAGTTACCCGGCCTAGTGAAAACACAGCCAACAAATATAATGATGACTGCTAATGTAAAATAACTAGTGAATAATTCATTCTTTGCACAAACCTGTATTTGGTGCTTCCCATGTTACTTGAACAACAGGTTTTTCCTTATATAGATAACTCATAACTTGCATTTCTAACGGTGGACCAGGAAATGAAGTGCAGTTTGGATAGTTTGTTTCACTGAAGGTTTTACAGTGGCTGACTGTTGAATTAATGTTTTAAAATATTAATAATGACACCACCACTGATATATTTGGGATACTGAGTTAACGTTACAGTACTGCGGTAACGAACTTGGTTTAGCAGCCAAGGCCATGCTCTTATTAACACAGTAGGAAGCTTTTTATCTGTATATGTTATCACCTAGGCTCTTAAGCTAATAATGATTAGCTTTACGTGTATTGAGAGTGGCCACTTGCGAGTCTCAATTCTTGATTCATATCTTCATTCACAATTACTGCAAGAATTGAGTACCGTTACCGAGAATCGAGCGAGTTATCCATAGTGGGTGAGCAAATTATCCATGGCAAAGCTTTGGTAAGGTTACCCTAGTGCCAGGTTAGCCCTACTTGCCTTGTAAAGAAATAAGCGAGTGCTAGGGTAACCCTATGAGCACCCAGGTTACCTAGTTCGTGGTTTAGTGGCTTGTTTGGGTGTCCTGATCTTTTCTCTTATTGCATCACGTAAACATTCTTGAAGTAAGTCAGGTGTTATTTCACGGTTTTCTGTTTCTGACAGAAATTCTGAAGACTTACTGCTTCAAGTTTATTACTTCGGCGGAGCGCGAATTAAAGGATTCGCCCCGCTCAGGAAGGTTTCAGAGTTGCATCCGGAGGTCCCGAAGTTGCTTCGGAATTAGTTCGAGATATCTCCGAGTTCTTTGATTTATTCTTACAGGGGAAAGAAATAATTATCAGGAAGAAACATTTATTACTTTCGGAAAAAATAAAGAAGAAATAATTATTATTTCTGGCTTGCCCAGGGCTTAAACCGGCTAACGTGTGACCCGTAGGATCAGATGAGACTATAAATTGAGGGATTAGCCGATTGCGCCTCTGCGACGGAACGTAATTTGAGATGTGAAAAAGAACCATAAGTTATGCACGAGGTACGGTTAAAGATTGGGCACGCAAGTTTGTTACTTTTCGGCCTGTTTTGGGCATTTTACGTAGTGACACCGAAATAAGTTGGACCAGAAGCATGTTTCTGGTTGAAGATATCGCAAGGTCACTGCTAGTTCTTTCGGCTACAACAAATATTTTAGGCGGAAGGCGAGATCACCTCGAGTTGTTTCGTTTACCTGAGGAAGACAAAATTTTTTTTTTTTGCTCGCCCTTCAGTTTATAGCTACTTATCTTTGCCCCATTAGATCGCAGAGACGAGATTGTAGCAGAAAAGTAAAACATGGTTGATTTGTAGGTTTGGGCAAGCAGCAAGTTAATGTTTTGCTGCAGAACTCCGAGACGTCGGCGTGCGACGATTAGTTATTTGGGCTTACAGGAAACTTATTGATACGTCGTGCGCAGTTTATTTATAACAGAAATTATAATCGAATTGGATTGCAGCCACGGGGTCATGCACCTAGCAGACTTCCGGTGACGAAGTTAAGACTTCTTTAAAACAAAAGGAGAAAAGTAAGGGTATTTGCATGGAGGAGTATCCGAAAAAAATATCATTTCTTACTATTCCTGCGCATTCACAATAAATCGACAACCACGACGCCGAAGTTAACGCTCCATAGCGTCTTGGTAATTATAGAGCCAAGCGACTAAATAGGTCTTAACGCATTCAAGTTGCTATTATTACAGTCAACAGCAAGGCACGAGATCTCCAGTCTCATCGTGCATGTGAAAGCGTTTGCGTTTCTCTTTTAAACACATTTAGCTGTAATAAGACACAAATAAATTGAGAAGAACCAAGTTGGCCGTCTTAAAGTGCCCTTGATTGACCTTTAAAGCAATGAAATCTTTAGATACCAAAATCTCATTTGTCCCTACTATAACTTATGCACTATAGTACCATCAACCTTCCAACACGACATACAAACAGACAATCAGTACAATGATACCAATATACATATGATACTGCTTGTTTCTCGGCACGGTTTCAGGACATAAGCAGATGTTTTTCTCACACCCAAAGCTTCTACTAGCAAAGCTGAAACGTATGGCCTATCCGATTCTTCTCTGATGCTAATGCGATCCTACTTTAGAAACAGAGAAAATAGGACAAGAGTTGGCAACTGCACAAGTGAATGGGGTGCAGTTAATCGAGGCTACCCGCAAGGATCCTCCCTGGGGCCATTAGTGTGGAAAGTGTAGCAAAATGATCTGCTCTACTCTGGTGTAAATTCACAACTGTCTGCTTATGCTGATGACCATCAGCTTTACCAAGGCTCAAACTTAACGTTTGAACTTAATAGTCAAATGGCTAGTACATGGTCAGCATTCACTAACCATAAATGTGTTTCTACTAGGCATCCTTACTTACTTTTAACCCTGAAAACGCTCCGAAAGCCCGCAGGGTTTCGAATAGGATTGAGTAAGACCTAATGTTTTTAATGAAGTAGGTCGTATTATCCGCAAAAAGAGTGAGTTTAACAATTTTTTCCCCTATCCTAATACCTTGAATATTATTATCGTCTCTTATCTTAATAGCTAAGATCTCCAAAGCTAATATGAAAAGATAGGGAGAAAGAGGATCCCCCTGCCTTACACCTCTACTTAGAGAAAAAGGTACTGAAGTAAAACCATTATTCATAACACAGCTGGAGTCCTTATTATACAAGTCTCGTACCCACTGAATGAAAGAAGGACCAAACTTAAATGTAATAAATTAAAATTGAGGGAAACAAAAGCTTTCTCAAAATCTATGGCCACTAAGATCCCCGATGTATCCCTGTTCATCGTATGCTCAATCACATCGTCAATTGTTCAGATGGCATCAAAAATATTTCTCCCCTTGACAAAGGCCCTCTGATCAAAGTGACTTATTTCGGGTAGCACATTTTCCAACCGCTTGGCCAAGGTCTTGGACGCTATTTTTGCATCTACATTAATAAGAGATATTGGACGCCAATTCTTTATTTGCCTTTCGTGCTTTCCTGTTTTTCAACTAAAGCTATAACTACCTGTTTCTGTGAATTTGAAAGCTCCCCGTACTTCAATTTAGACTTTCCACCAACAAACTTCCAAACACGGGCCAAAAAGTAAGGTAAAATTCAAAGGTTAAGCCGTCGTTTCCGGGTGATTTATTCTTTTGGAAGGTCTGCAAAGCATTGTAACACTCTCCGTATCCCTCCGTATTTGCCTTCAAAAGCGTTTTTCTTCTCCTCTACTAAAGAGCGAATTTCATTGAGATCACTTACAAGTGAGGAAAAAGACCCCATGTCTGCACATGTACAACCATCATAAAGGTCAGAATAAAATGTTTCTAACTCATTCATTATTTGTTTAGGGGCTGTGGTTAACTTTCCTTCCCTGTTAAAGACTTTCCGTTATTTCTCTCGCCGAATTCGTACCAAGTTGATCGCACCTTGTGTAATGTAATCATATATAGTATCATATTCTAAAGACACTCGAGTTCCTCCAGATTTTTTGTATTTGGATAGGAATCGTATTTTTCCGTACATTCCTTTAAATCTTCCTCTAGGTTTTGTAGTTTTACTCTTCTTTCGCGGGCTTTAGTTTTGCTGTATCTGATTGTTTGCTGTCTAATTTGTATTTAATTAAATCCCATAAGACACGTTTATCTTGTACTTCTTTGAATTCCTCTAGCCAATTGGCATACTCAGTGGTTAGAAGTTCACAATAAGCCGAATCAGTTACTAGGTTTGAATTAAATTTCCAGAAGTTAGGTCCTTTTTCAAGATAATCTAAACCATTTAGAGAGAGACCATTTAAACCATTTAGAGAGCGTTATTGCTGAATGGTCTGACTTAATTGACGTTTTAATGTCAACTGAATCTATGTCATCTTGTAAACTAATATCGCTTACGAGCCAATAATCTAAGCGCCTTTGTATGATTGGTTTCTTTTGACGCCAAATAAAACGTGTATTCGTGGGGTTTCTTATGCGCCAGATATCCACTAAATCAAGCTCAGCGTACATGTCTTCAACAATTTTTCCGGAGTCTTTCCTTTTACTATTACCGCCCTGCCCATCTAAACGTGGTCAAGAATGATATTGAAGTTCCCACCGACTATAAATGGGTGATCTTGTTCCACTCTTGCACCTTTTAGAATATCCGATACGTCTTTGAAGAAGAGAGATTGTTTTACTACACTTCTTTGGAGCGTAAATGTTTAAAAGAAAGTAAGGCGAATCTTGAATGTAAGCCTCCAGAAAAGAGTAGCGACCTTGAGAATCTACCTTGGTAGAATTTATTTTGAAATCTAAATTATCCCTTATAAGTACTAGAACACCTCTGCTATGATTACTGCCATGCAAGAAGAACATTTCGCCTTTCCATTGTTTTCTCCAGATATTTTCAATATCTCCAGTGCTGTATGTTTCTTGCAGGAAAAATATGTCGGCACCGGAATTTACAAGCCAACTAAAAACAGCTTTCCGCTTTTCAAAAGTGCGAATCCCACGAACATTTAACGACAAAAGATTGAACTCGTCATTATGCCCCATATAACCAGAATGAGTAGGACCTCATTTGCGGGAAAAATTTATCAACACATTTACAGCAATCTGACATTCAAAGAAATACTTCATTGACATGCTGCGATAGCTTTGAATAACCGAAAATGAAAGGAAAATAACCACGAAAACAAAAATAATAGAATACAACCACTTAATAATGATACAAACAATTAAAAGAGCAGCAACATAACTATCACGAACGATACGCTCTGGAATGGAACTAAGTAAAGTTGTTTGAGATTACATGTTTGTGTACGAAAGCAAGAGACTAGTTCAGATTTATAGACAGTGATTCGGAAACAAAGTTTTAAAGTGAATATACTTAACGCCTACAACAGATTACGAGGATATTGTATGCAAATACATGAATATTTGAGAGCAGAGTGAAAGAAAAGCTCCAATGAGAGTATTATATTTGCATGTACATTTTTATCTCTGGAAATGTGTAGAGACCGGTGTTCGTGCCTAAACAAAACCTGTCAACGGAGCATTTACAGGAATAAATTTACCATTAGCAAATAACTTATCTGGTTTCGCTTTGCTGAAGTATACTGTGTAGCCTTTGCCTCTGGCTTCCTTGAACTTTTTCATCTGACTTTTCCTTATTTCATAAAGTTTTTTTGGTATATCGTCAAACACAGAAAATTGTTTGTCATCTTGCCTCTTTAACTCCTTGCGGGCTTGATCCATCACCATTTCCTTGTCCGAATATCGTAAGAAACGTGCGATAATTGGGCGAAGTTTGTTACTGCTGTTGTTAGGCTTTCCCAAACGAGGGACTCTTTGGAACTCGATTCTACCCCGAGGGTTTTCAATACGAAGCTTGTTTTCTAGGAATTTGAACAATAAATCTCTTGTATCCTCGGGTGGGGAGTCAACTTCAGATGCCGGTACTACCTCGTCAATCCCAAAGACTAACATTTTCTCTTCCTGAATAGGTTTCTACATTTCAATAACTGCTTTCGAAGATCATTTATTTCAAACTTTGACTCATTTGACTCCTTCTTCAGGTCTAAAATGTCGTCTTCATTGAACTGGATACTTTCCTCAACGCTAGCAAGACTGGCAGAGACCTCGTTAAGATGCCCTTCTATCTTATCGAGTTTTTCTAATTTATCCAGCACACGCTGCAGTTTCAGACCGACGTCCTCCGCCATCTCCAGCGCTTCAAACACTTCGTCCGTTTCACTATTTTTGCTTCTTTTCTCTTCAGGTGACTGATTAGAAGAGTGAGATGCTGTACTAGATCTGCCTTTCCTTTTGGAAGACATTAGAGGCGTATAAAGATGAAAAATTGCAATCACTGCCTCCTATCGGAATGCTTTCTTTTCTTTACATTTTTCGCGAGTTATTTAGTATAATCTACCATAATGTATTATGTATTTCAGTTTTACGTGTTGGATCATCAATAAATCCTTTATTATGTTCATCCGTTGTTGATCAAACTCAGTTATCAACCTATCGCCGTAATAGTAAAAACTATGCTCTTCACACGTGATGAGCGTCCAGAATACCGATGCAAACAGAGACACAGCCGCGTATACTCTCACTGACAATGTCGGCACCAGCGAAAACCCTGAAGACTTTAACCTCAGCGGGATAGGTCCACCCTTAAATGAGAGAGTCACGCTTGAAGCTGTTCGGATGAGCAGTCGCCAAAGCTGCCAACAGGGAAGATGAAAGAATACCGTCGCCAGATATTACGAAGAGACTTTGAAATCTCACGTGAGGGATGTAAGAAGCAAGTTAACAAAATTCACCACCTTCTGACCATAGATGCAATGGAATTATCTCCTTTGCAGAGGGAACCAGGAAAGTTAGGAGTGCGTATGGATGATTTTGCAAGCACTTACGAAGTGTTGTATGATACCTTGGAATTCGAAGAAGCTGAACAGAGATTAGCACTTAACAGTCATTATGATGCTTTGAGTCACAAAAATCACGAGGGGCCGTAGCTGTAAAATGAAAGGATTTCCGCACTTCAAACTCAAAAGGATGGCCGAAGCTCAATTTATACATCAAGAAGCAAACAACAGACGCCCAAGGTCATCTGTGGAATTTAGCTCGTCACTTCAAAGGAGGGCTGAGATGGCCGCTAAGGCACCTTGACTTCAGGCTGAACAAAACTATCACGACGTGGAGAGCAAGGAGTCTGCAGCTCTGAAAAGGCAAGAAGACGAAGTAAAAAAATACAAATGATGAAATAATTAGCTGCCACGAAAGCAGAACTGGATGGTATAAGCAAGATAGCAGAACACTATGAAGATGACAGTCACTTGAACGGTGATTGTCGTGAAGAGCAGTTGAAAAAATATCTTCAGTCTCAGCTTAACTGTGTTCTTCAAAACACAGCATCCAGTTCCCTATTACCAGGAACCACCACAACTTCTGCTAGTTATGTAGATGTGGAGGTTAATACGACGAGAGAGCCCCCCCCCCCCCCCTTCTTCTGGGAGTCTAAATCTTATGCTGTGCCTTGCACTACTGGATCCACGTCGCCACAGGAAATACCAAGGAAACCTCGCGCTGACGAAAAACTGGACTGCATTCCGAAGTCTCCGCCACTGTCAGTACGCCGGGAGAAGTTTTGATTAAAAGACTCGCAGAATTGCTGACCCAGAGGCAAGATCGTCTCTTCCTCGTCCAGAGCCGGAGGTGTTTTCCGGAGACACCCTAATTAACCCTATGTGGAAAAAGTCGTTTGAAACCTTAATCGAAAGGAAGACTAAAGATCCATCTGAGCTACTATGTTATCTGGGCAAATATACGTCGCGAGAATCCGTAAGTGGTATTCTTTCCCTAAACAGCGTCAGTACCGTAAGAGAATCAATAACTGGCCCAAGGTCCTACCAAACGATGGTCATAGTTAAAGGAAATTAACAAACTTCCTTCAGCATTGTCTCATGGCAATGAACAGTGTTGAGTATCTTAATATGCTCAACGACCAGAAAAAAAAAAACAAAAGATGATCAGAAAGCTGCCAAGCTATTTGGTGACGAGATGAAGCAGGATTGTCGACCAATAGGTTTATTGCAGATCAATTAGAGGAGGACGACGAAATTCCATTATCGAAGGAAGGAGTGGTGAAGAATGGCTACTCTCCCTTCGCAGAATTCTGCAAATTTCTTAAGAGAGAAGCAACGATATCGCGCAACCCAGTAACTTCCTTACAAGCGCTAAAGGCAGTTGAAACCAACAAGAGTAACCCTAGAAGAACTAATTTTAATCCACGCGACGAGGGACACTTTAATGCTGGAACCCTCGCAACTGGCTTGTCTGAGGAAAAGAAAACTGCTGCTGCGACAACCAGCACAAGCAACACGAAATGCGTCATCTGTCTCTTCTGTAAGGAGAATCACGAACTGGATCTTTGTGTTAAGTTTCCAAAAAAAACCCTTACCGAAAGAAAAAGGCATGCTCAAGCCAATGCACTTTGCTGGGGATGCCTCAAGTGGCGCCATTTGTCTAAAGAACGTAGAGGAGGGAGGACATGTAATATCTGTAACCCCGACATACCACCTCACTACATGACGATGCAGCAGCTCAACGGGACAAGGAAAATAACCCCGTAGATCAGGAAAATCGTGAAACAAGTTGTGAGAACTCGACTTCCCTTTGCATTCAATTATGGGGTAGGAACAGCCACACCAAACCCTTGTTATAGTGCAGGTGTACCAGTATGGCTGCATCATGAACACGACCCGAACACAAAGATCATGGTTTACACTCTGTCAGATGATCAGTCTGATGCGTGCCTTGTTAAACAAGCCATGATTGAGAAGCTCAGTGTGAGTGGACGGGAAACTCTGCTTAAGTTGTCTGTGGTCTTAGCTGAAAAAACCATTACAAGTCAAAGGATTCGGTTCGTGGCGTGAAGGAATGAACAGAGATCCCACTTCCAGGAATTTATACCAGAGACATAATCCCAGCAAAGCGTAGTCAAATGCCAACACCTGAAACGGCTCGGATGTGGACACTCTTGAAGAGAATCACAAATCAGCTCACGCCCTATTTGGAAGATCTTGATGTCAGCTCAGTTCTTGGCATTAAGTGCGCTCGCGCCATTAAACCAAGAGAAGTCATTCCAGGAAACGAAGATGATCCCTACGCCCAACGCACCGCACTCATCTGGGGGATCTTCAGGATGGTAGAGCTCAGTAGATGGAATTGCAAAAAGGTGGCTGTTCATCGCATAGTCTCATGTGAAGTCTCGTGAAGTCACTTCGCCCTTAGGACGCACACGTTGGAGCCAGTTCTGAACCTGGTTCACGTGAACCGAACGTTTGAGTTTGATTTTACGGTGACAAGGACTGAGGAACATTTTCTCTGTCATGAAGACAGAAGGTTCTATCAAAGGTTAATGAAGGTATTCATCAAAGACGTGATGGTCATTATGAGATGCCACTACAGTTCAAGCAAGAATCAATTATGTTGCATAACAACAAGGAAGTCGTTCTGAAACGTCTGAAGAAACTGAAAGGAAGGCTCAAGTCTGACAGCAAATATAAGGCAGACTACCTGGCCTTTATGAGTGATATTATCAGCCGACGTCACACGGAGAAAATTCCAGCCGAAGAAGTTTAAACAAATAATCGACACGTGTGGTACATTCCGCACCATGGAGAGTATCACCCAAGAAAGCAGGGAAAGATAAGAGTTGTTTTCGACTGTAGCGTGGAAATTGCAGGCAAATCCTCAATAGACACCTCCACCAAGGCCTGGACCTAACAAACAACATGGTGGACGCGTTGTGAAGATTTCCTCAGGAGCCAGTAGCTGTCATGTGCGATATCGAAGGCATTTTCCACCAGGTCCACGTCAACTCAGAGCACTGCAACCTTCTATGCTTCTTCTGGTGGGATAGTAGCAATGTTGACAGCGACCCAGAGGAGTATAGAATGACTGTACATCACTTCTGTGCTACTTCCTCTCCAGGATGTGCTAACTTCGCCTTAAAGAAGGTCGCAAGTGACTTTGGACATCTAATTATGGAGAAGAAGCAGCTAACTTCCTAAAGAACGATTTCTATGTGGATGACGGCCTGAAATCCGTTTCAACTTCTGAAGCAGCTATAGCCTTAGTTAAGAACACAAAGCAGTAATAGATGCCATCCCCCTACAAGATCTGTCGAAGAATATTCAGAATCTAGACTTCACCAAAGAGAGCCTTCCAGTTGAGCCCGCTCTTGGCGTACAGTGGTGCGTGGAGTCGTACTAAAGGATCAATCGTTTACGAGAACAGGAATCCTGTCAACAGTCAGTTCTGTGTTTGATCCTCTTGGTCTGCTTACCCTTCTGATTCTGACAGGAAAAATCATTCTGCAAGAGTTCTGTCGCGACGGGGGCAGACTGGGATGACAAGGTTCCAGAACCATTAAGAATGAAATGGGAACAATGCAGAAGTGACCTTCACCTGCTTTCAGAGTTCAAGGTTTCCAGATGCTTCAAAGCAGAAGGGTTCGGAGAACTCAAACTGGCACCATTTCTTCCTTGCCAGAAAGGACTCCTGTGGGCAGTGTTCCTACCTCAAGTTCATAAACCAATGCAATCAGATTCACTGTTCTCTCGCAATGGCTAAATCACGAAGAAATTCCAAACAAGAATGAAGAATAAGAATTAAGCAAAATATGAAAGCGTGCGTACTAATGCTCCCAAGAAACCTGAAGCGGAGACAATGAAGCTCAAGCAATCGAAAACAAATGTATACATCCCTATTTACACTCAAGTGCTCCAAGATGCAGAACGGGAAATTGTTAAGAGTGTTCAAGAGAACCCCTTTCAAGGGGAATTAGCTAGCTTCGTTCCCCTGGTGAAAGGACTTCCCAGGATCGCACCTCACTGAAGATCGCGAAGAAGGCCAGTACACTTTATAACATGGATCCCTTCTTTGACTGTGACAGTGTGCTACGAGTTGGTGGTCGCCTCAGAAAAGCTGAAATTGCAAAGGCAGTCAAGTACCCCGTTTTCCTCCCGAAAAAAGGACACGTAACAAGACTCTTAATTCAAACCACCATACATCAACAAGGACTTGGGATGACGGTTTCCGGGTCGTTGGAGGAGACACCGCTGTAGCTGATTTCATTTCCAAGTGCGTCTATTGTCGTAAATTGAGAGGAGCCCTGAAAGAGCAAAAAATGGCAGATCTCCCCGAAGATCGAGCTCAGCCTGTTCCACCCTTCTCATATTGCACGGTTGATTATTTTAGCCCTTGGTATATAAAGGAGGGGCGGTGTTAGCTCAAGATATACGGTATCCTCTTTACGTGCCTTGCTTCTACAAAACTCCACCTAGAGGTGGAAAACTCACTCACAACAGATTCCTTCTTGAACGCCTACAGTCGCTTTGTTGGTCATCGTGGTCCAGTCCATTAAGATCAGGGAAGCAATTTTGTTGGTGCACGAAGCGAAATTCAGCAGGTCCTCTTCAAGATGGATGACAAGAAATTTAGGAAAGAGCCGCTAAAACGAAATTGCGATTGGGTAGAGTATAAGATAAATGTTGCCCACTCAAGTCATATAGGAGGAACGTGGGAACGTCAAATTCTAACTGTTCGCGACGTTCTAGCAGCCCTTTTGAGCAGCTACGGCTTACAGTTAGACGATGAATCTCTTATCACTTTCGTGACCGAAGCCAAAGTAATTTTGTAAATTACCGCCCACTGACAGTTGATGACCTTACCTCGCCAGAATGTCTCCAGCCACTTTCCCCAAGTCATTTGTCTTGCCCCCTCCTGGATCCTTTCAGCGGGAAGATCTATATTCTAAGAGACGGCGCCGTGTGCAATACCTGGCATGGATGAAATGGAAGACAGGATACCTACAGTCTCTACAAGCCAGACAAAAATGGGTCAATCCGAAGCGAAACATACGCAAGGACGATGTAGTCTTGGTGAAAGATGAATAAATTCCCACGAATCAATGGCAGCTTGCTCGCGATGCGCCGACATATCCAAGTGATGATGGTCTCGTTAGGAAGGTAAAGATCCTCCTTCGATTGAATATTCTAGCCAGAGAATCAAAACTTCAGTGATGCTTGAGAGGCCCATTCAGAAGCTGGTCCTTTAAGTCGTTTCCTCTGAAGATGAGCCATGGTGAAGACTGGGGGGTCCCCACCGAGGAGCCTGTTATCGCTAGCTATCCTCAAAGGAACATTGTCCTACAACAGGAGCCTATCAAATGGAGCCTCCATCTCCCATACAAGCCCTTGGGGCCAACCCTTTCCAGAGTAGCTTTATAATTAGAACGGTTCCCAGGGGAGACTTCGCGCGCCGACGGTGGGAAGAGCCAATCACAACGACGAAACGACACCGCTATTGTACTTCATCTTCGGTGTTGACAGGCCAAACACAATCATAAGCTAGTGAAACGTGACTTTAGCGTTTTCTTCCCTCAGAGATTTTCTTTCTTTTCTTTCTAGCCGGCAGATTATACTGTGGAGAGTTTTAAACTTTGACTATGTTAATCTTAATTTTGGCTGCTTGTCTCACATTAAGAGACCATGAAGCTAGTCTGTTAGATGCATAATGATTAACTACCACCTGAAGTCTGTAGTACAGGATTCTGTACAGGATTCGTTTTCTTTAGCCAATTTTTTTAAGCGTTAAGGTTATTATTTCGGCTAAATGACTCAATATTAATCAAATTTCTAGTTTTTCAAGTTTTTTTTCCCGAAATCCGTTTATCTGAAAAAAATACTTGTCGTCCTTGTGGTTGTTTTGTCCGTCAGCTAGTGTGATGATTCCCTGCTATGTTTTGTAACGCCGGGCCCAGCCATTGTTTTCTCACAAAAAAGTGATCTACAGATGCGAATTCGAAGGAAAGAATTGAGCCTAAACTTCTACATTAACTGCTGAGAATTGTCCTGTCAGTCAATCATAATTCTTTTGTCGCAGATACAATCCATTTTGTTTTTCTTGAGACAAGTGGGTCTTTGGACTAGAGCGCGATGTCACAAATTCCTCCGTTAGCAAATTACTTTTGAGTTAGCTTCACGGTCGAGCAACTGTTCTCTTCTGTTCAACTTTTCAAGCGCCAGTTTTATCAGGCAACTCTCATGGTGATGTGAGTCAGTTGTAGACGAAGACTGCAATTTCTCAAATTTCGGAAATAAAGCATTCCTCGTTAGTTGCTACTTAAGTCATCGCTTTTGCACGCGGTTCTTAACTGGTGAAATCCACTGCACGGTGATGACAAAAATCAAATCATGATCCTGGCACTTTTTCGGCGCTGATCATCGAAAAGTCCCAAATCGTCCACAGAACGCTTAATCGTCAATTCTTTTCGAAGTACATGCTTACACGTTGAATGTATGACAACAAATAAAAACACTCGCAAAGATAACCTTTCAGTGATCCTCAGTTCTCTGCCTTTGTCTCATCGCTTCATGCTCTGTCTCAGTCGGGTAATTCATTAACTTTTATTTCATGATACCCAGATCCCAGCGGCTGTAAAATCATAAAAATGGATGTATAGTAAAAAGGAAAACGGTCGAAGGATGGACTTCTGAGTTCGACTTCATCCAGCTTCAGTTTTTTGACGGTGACATACGAGACTCACGGAAACATGACACTTTTCGCGGGAAACAAGCCGTTCCATTTATAAATCTACTGGGGAAAGGGTTGACTCAAGAAATTAATGGAGATGGAGGCTCCATTTGATGGGCTCCTGCCTACAAACATTTTCGTTTCCTTCTTTTTGATTGGTAATTTGACATTAGTATTGACAATTTAGGGAAGCCATGTAAGCATTACCACAATCGATCATTACTGTTGCGTCACCTTATAGTGACGTCACCAATGCGCAAGTGACCTTTGTAATAGAAAGCCTTTGATCATTGCTCTATGGTCGACACGAAACTTATTTGTTTGCTGTTTCACAATGTTCACTCCGTGTATGGGATTGAGGTACGCTGTGACTTCTTGTTTAAACTAAGTTTGTTTCTTTATCGGTTTCGTTGCCCCTTTTCTCGCTATCATTTGTGTCTTTTGAGCCTAAGTTGTTTCTTCATTTACCTGGGTGATTGATTCCCTTGTTGTGTAATATTTAGTACGAAAGGCTTGAACCCAGGGGTCATTTCATAAGTAGGTTGAGTATGATCGTCCGCGTGAACGTAGTCCTGAATAGGACCCTTGTTGTTGACAGTAACTGACGTTCGACAACCTGTGCGGCAGTCATCTTCAGAGTCTTCAGAAAATCACGTCAGTTGATGGAGTTAAACTCTGCTTATTGACCTGATTGGTCAATAAAGTCGCAATGTTACTGGTCGTCAATCAATTAAGCCGTGATGTTGTTGGCTATGAAGACTCGTAATGTCATTGGTACGTTTCATTTCGTCTGTTGTCACAGTTAAACAGTCTTTTATTGTTATTCAAATTCTCAGTTGTGCAGTCGTTCTCTCGTGGGTAGTTTTGCTTGATTCCGTCAACAAGTTGTTGGTGCCTGTAACTGTTGACTACAATTCAGTGACGTTTGTTCTAAGTAAGTAATTAAAACCAGCTAATCGAAAGTGAGTCGTTGATAGTAGTCTGTAGAATACGAAATAAACGTCGCAGAGAAACAGTCGATTTGATGATTCGTCTGTAAATGGTGCTCAGCAATGTGATTGTTGACGTCACCATTTCTCGTGGCTCGTTTGTGTTTGGTCAGTCGCGGGCTAAGGTGTCTGCCGGTTTCACCAATGTAAGTAGCCTGGCAGTTGCAGCATTTGATCTTGTATACTGCTCCCTGTCTATCGTCCGGTTTGTCTTTGTCCTTGACATTAGTAAGTAGTCGTCGTAAAGTGGTTATCAGTTGGTGCGCAACACGTATATTGTAAGGTTGTAGTATACGTGCAATAGTTTTAGAGGTGCCTCTGATGTACGATATAGTCCCTGTCGTAACAGGGCCAGGGTTGACGTTGGTCTGAGTGTTGGAATCAGTGTTACTGTGAGTGTTCCGTCCAACAAAGTTCGTTTTGTAGTTGCTTTTACTGAAAACATTGTTTAGGTAGTAAGTCTCGTCTTGTAGGCTTTCAGGCGAGTCGCAAACTAGTTGCGCTTGTCTTGTCAAAGTCCGTATTGTTGTAGCCTTGTGAGAGCGGTAGGGTTGTACGATGACTGGTCTAGTAATCGTTCGGTGTGTCTCGGTTTTCTGTAAATTGTCGTTCACAGTCTGTTGTTGTCTCGAGTGACCAAGCAGTCTAGAAAACGTATTTTACCATTTTCCTCGATTTCCTTGGTAAACTGTATGTCCGCGTTCTGTCTGTTAAAGTGATCGTGAAAATAATTGATTTCGTCTTTGTGCACAGCGGTGAATGTAACCTCAACATAGCGCAACCAAAAAGGTATAGTTCGCGTATAAGTAGCTAGGGCTTGTTCCTCGATGCTTTTGCAAAACACTTTCTGCAACAACAAAAGAAACTGGAGAGCCCATAGCTATGACACGCCAAAGCGGACAAAAATACTTCCTTTAAGTATATAAATTTTTTCCAAAATAAATGACACTTGTTCCTTACTTCTAAAACTTATTTCTAAATGAAGGCAGTACATTACATCGGTTAAAAAATATATATACTTATATCATAGTGCAATGCTCTTCATATATACTACTTAATTAAACATTCAAAACTTTCTTTCAATATTTCGTTCGACCCGCCCAGATAGCAAAATCATCTACTGAATAATCAAGACTTGCATCGGCATGTCAGTTTTGGACATTCGAACGCCACCAGATAGATATACAGGGTGTCCCAAAAGTTCGTTCCTATAATTTCATACACTATAACTTTTGATCAAAACTTTATTTTTACATGAAATTTCTACAAGATGTTTATTTCTCTATCGAGTACATGTGTTCAGAATTTCAGTGACTGGTATGCCCTTTTTGTTCTTTTTTATCACATTCTGTGGCCGTTCCGGCTTGAGGTGGGATACAGCGTGTAGACCCACAGATGATCCATGTATTTTGAGCTTTTTTATCACCTGGTGCGCAGAAGCCATTTCAACCCCCAAACAATATTTGTTTAGTTTAGACAGCTGAAACAAAAAAATTATTTTGGGCATTCATCCAAAAAAGATAATCATCCCCGCCGCCTTCCACAGCAAGGCTTTTGTACTTCTTTACAAATTTGAGACGAGCTGAGCTTTACTTGGCAGACTATAAAGCAGAGGGCTTTTTTTGCCATCTCAGGGGCCATTAAATTTAAACATTTTAAACACCTTTTCATGACCCTTTCTGGACATTATTAGCCAGTAAATCGAAGTGTACATGCTTATGCTCTCAAGTAGCTGAACGTTTTTGCGTTAAGGGGGTTTATCTTTCTTGATTTTCACAAAAAACAAGGAAGGTGTTCGAGCAATTCGGGCTTTGAAATACAAAAAATATGAGGCTGGAAATATTACTCACGCACAGGCACCTCTGGCGCGGAAGTTCACAAATCGAATATTCGAGTCAAAAGTGGCACAAAAAGTATGAAAATAGTGAATTACATTGAAAGACACAACTTTTCTTTAAATGATTTGCTTACCAAGTTAATCGTACTGAAATACAGACTTATAAAGTAGAGGAACGAACTTTTAGGACACCCTGTATAAAACTTCTTATCGATTTGTTATCGATTGTTTGGAGTCCCAGCCCTTAGCAAATACCGCTTCAAAATGGCGATGTCATCGTCAGGAGGAAATGTTCTTGATAGGGATCTTGATGAGATTTTTTCTCGCTTTTCCTCTCACCTGTTTGAAAAGAAGACACTTCATCCGAATAACCGAAGATTACGCAAGACTTAAAAATGTTTTTGTTGCAAGTGTAGCTCAGGGTGGAATTTCAGATACGCTAATGCATGAGGTTCAGGAACTTTTAACTGTGTCAGAGAATAACACACAACATTTTGAAATTCAGTAGTTGAGTCTTCTCTAACAGTCGTTTATCCGCGCTCGGATCAATCGTCTACAGGTGGCCTTGGCGATTTGAATGGCCTCTTGTGTGTTCAACGGGGACTGAATTATAACTCCTTTCGGAACAAGGCCGAGATCTTTGCAGCCGTCGTTGGTATCGGAGTGCTTTCTTTTCTTTACATTTTTCGGGCGTTATTTAGCATAATCTACCATTATGTATCTCACTTGCAGTTTTTACGTGTTGAATCATCAATAAATCCTTTATCATGTTCATCTGTCGTTAATCTAACTCAGTTAACAACCTATCGCCGTAATACTCCGACTGATAGCGAAGACAGCAGTGACAGCAACAGCAAAATGAGCACCGATGAAGAAGAAGAAGAACTTCGGTCTACTTAAGACTCGTCTGTTACAGTTCGAGAATTTACGGAGCGAACTCGAGCAATTTCAAGAATTGCCGAGGACGGTACAGCCCCTTAATTTTTCCTTTTGATGTTTCCAGATGATTTTTTAGTCCGAGAAACTAACCAGAATGCCCAACAGTCGATAAAAAAAAGCCTGATCCTCGCAGGTATGCAACAACTTGCGAAGAGATGAATGCCTTTGCTGCCAGTATTATAATTGTTCTCTGATACGCACTTGTGGGAGTGAAAGAGTTAAAGTTTGTAGGTGTATGTTGCAGCTACTCCTTAAAAAGTAGATGGCATCCATCGAGCAATATTTTGTGTGCATTGCTGTATTACCTGCATTCACTTTTAGTCCGAAATTCAGTTTCTTCGTCTTCAGAAAGCTGTGAACCTTTTTTTCTTTAATTCACTCAGGCATAAACGGCTTAAGGGTGGACATCCACTGTCAGGTAATTTTCCCCTATGTACACACGTATATTCTACAGGCGTAACTAAAATACAGATGAAAGGTCACCAATAAAGGTTAATGGTGAGCGAGGTTCAATTTTTACGTTTACGCATGACCATGCATACATGCCTCTACTCCATTCACGTGCCTTAAATTTGCGTGCCTACGCACGTAAAAATTAAGCGACAGAGGGAATCTCCCCTAAGGCTACTGCCCTCTAAAGCTCTGTACAACTGAATCGGTTGTTGTTTGGAAACGAGGCTGCTAGCAATGATCAAACAAATGGGATACTGCCCACATCTTCCAAATAAGGCACCAGCTGGTTCTGAGAATTAGCTGGGGGAGTGGTGTTACTTTCAATGCCGTTTCGTTCATTTATCTTATAATATTTTTAGTTGCTTTAAGACAGTTCTATTTTTAGTTATAGAAGGTGATTATATCATTCTTTTTAGAAACATTTTGTAGGTTTTCACGCTTATGTCATGGTACGGTACTTTCCGCTAAGAAACGCGTAAAGCGTAGGAACAGATTTACTTTGTTAACGCCCTAAGCATAATAAACGTATACTAGTACTCTATCATAAAAGAGGCAAGGCAATAGTAGAAATTATAAGTTATCCCGCTATTATTGGAGGTACTATCACAAGATATTTTGCTGCTGCTAGATTGCTATTTTTTTGCTACTTTTGGTGCGAGTCGTCGACCAAAGCAAGTCTTTTATTTTCTCATAGTTATTTAGTAATGTAATTCTTGGAACCATAGGGTCTTACAATATTTCATGACGAGGACATTGATTTGAGGACAAATCTGCTGGAATCAAACAGGATTGATCATTGCTACCATTACCAAAGTATTGTATATAATCTAGTTTAGTGTTTTTCAGATAAAATCTGATCAAGCGGAATCGCTACGATAGTTTTTTTGTTTTATTCATACTGAGAGTTACATGTTCAGGGGCACACAACGAGAATATAGTTCAAAACCACTTAAACATAGCATTGTTAAACGTATTTTAGTATTTAAACGGTAGATATAGGCGCATCTTTTTATCCCCTAAAAATTTTTCATCTGTTCGGATTTCCTAGCTGAAAGTCTAGTGATCCGAAAATAATAGGAATCAAAAGTTACATTTTCGAAAATTTCAGCCAAATAAAAGGCTCCCGAAAATTCTAGGTGATCCTTTTAGGGTAAAAATCCGATAAAAATGGGCAATTATACCATTTTTTAGATGTTCGAAAATCCTAGGAGAGGCAGGCAAGCAAGAAATTTTACAACAAATGTTCCGAAAATTCTAGATCTCAAATCGTCTTCCGAACAGATATTTTCCGAAAATTGACGTTGGGTGCCCCTTAATGTTATTGTCTCGGCTCAAGTATCAATTATCCCATTTTTCAGTTGTCTGTTTCTTTCATCATAGGTCTATGTCGTTTAGATTATTCCACCTTTTAGTCTTAATTTTATAGTTAATCGAAGTAGTTCGTATTCTTTAATTATCGCTTTCAGTTCGAACCTACGTCTACGTTTGCTAGGTTTTTTTACGTCTGCTATTGTACTTCGTCTACTGCGTGTATTACTACTCGCTAAATCAGTGGTCGGTTCCGGCAATTCTACTTTTTGAAAAAACGCAGATTAAGAAAATGAAAAACGCCTAAAAATCAATATCTTAGTTGTATTCTATACTCAAAACGGAAAAAAGGAAACCCTTTTTTAACTTCCAGTCACCATTATGGAAACTTGAGAGAAGTGCCCCCTTTTCTCACGAAAAGCCGGATATTTTTAGGAAATTTTTCTGCGATATAAAGTGAAGCAACTTTCTTGAGTAATATTTATATATCACGAATCGCAAAAAAGCTGGAAAGAGACATTTCTCGAGTTTTTCTACTTTTTGCCTTTTTCTTCAAAGTAAAAAAAAGTCTACCTTTTTCCTCTTTCTTTGTTTGGTCTTTTTGGGCGGACAGCTGTCAAATAAAGGCGGGAATCCCAATCAGTCCTCTCAACTGACAGCTGTCAAAAATGACAGGTAATTGTGAGCAGTGAATTGTGACGTTAATTTACAGTTGCTCATATGTAGGCACACTATGTGTTCCGGCAATGTTTCAAGATGTCGGACGCTTACGTCGAGATTTAACTCTAAACAACGGTACTCTGGCCATCAGGTATTTAGGCTCTTCCTAAACCAGGAGGTCTACGTACATTTCCTTCAAAGAAGGGGAGAAAATTCTCCCATACTGGCTTTTAGCACGTCGCGGGCTTTGAGAAGACTTACTCAGTCAACGGAGAACGAATGACTGCCGACTCGGTTTGCTCAGTAGTGCCCGCAGTACAGTCTACAGGGCTTGGGGTACCTCTTTTCTACCAAAGGACGGCCACACGAACAAATCTCAACCCCACGCATGGAAAGAGTGCGGTAGCCATGCAAAAACGACCAACATTTACCCTCACCAAGAGGGGTCTAAAGACGCGGCAGAAATCGCTCATATGATGGACGTGTCGCCGTCTGGCGAAATTGGAGAAAAGTTCCAGGCGTATCTTGTCGCTGACCGAAGAAACTTCGTCGGTTGATGAAACATTTGCATCCAGAAGAATCACTTCAAAGCCTAATTGTTGTTTTAGTAGCCTCTGTCCTTCATCGACCGACGAAGTTTCTTCGGTCAGCGACATGTTCACGAGCGATTTCCTCCACGCCACTTGACCCTTCTTGGTGGTGGTGAAGGTTGGTCGTTTTAGTACGGCCAGCGCACTCTGCCCAGGCTGAGGGTTGAAATTTGTTCTTGTCGCCGTCCTCTGGTACGTCTTCTTAAAGTCCTCGACGTGCTAAAAGCCATTATCTGATGGTGGAATTATCTCCTCTTCTTCGAAGGAAATGTTCGTAGATCCCCTGGTTTAGATCAAGCATAAATTACCAGGACCTTTGTTTAGAGTTGAAGAATTTAGTTTTACCCCTTTTTTATTTCTTGTCCATCTAAATTTTGACGTAAAGATCCGACATCTTGAAACATTGCCGGAACACAAAGTGTGCAACCACATATACACTTGTAAATTAATGCCACGATTGCCCAGAATTTAACGCCATTTTTTGACAGCTGTCAGTCGAGTGCATTCCGCCAAAAATAGCAAACAAAGAAAGGGGCCTGGAAAAAGTCGACTTTTTTCGACTTTGAAGAAAGAGGTAAAAAGCTGAAAAAACTCGAGAAATTTCTCTTTCCAGCTTTTTTGCGATTAGTGAGATATACATATTATTCAAGAAAGTTGCTTCAATTTATATCGAAGACAAATCCTAAAAATATCCGGCTTTTCATGAGAAAAGGGGGCACTTTTCTCAAGTTTTCATAGAGGCGAGTGAAAGTTAAAAAAAGGTATCCTTTTGTTCTAGTTTTGAGTGTGAAATATAAAGAATCACCTTGATTTTTAGGTATTTTTTATTTTCGTTATCTGCGTTTTTTGCAAAAAGTAGAATTGCCAGAACCGACCACTGATTTCGCTACTACTACTATCTGTTACGTTGTAACTAGGCTACGAACGTTGCTGTTACATTGAATTGTTATACACGCGACTGCTATTGTTATGAACTCCAAGGATCGGTCTTAAATCTGCTTTAATATTCTCGAGAATTTCAGCAATTACAAGTGGAGCAAATCAGAAACAGTAAAATATTTTAAATATATGAATAATAATACCATTATTCATCTACCAATCAAAAATCAACCATTTATGTGGTCACAAATTTGGAGGTTTAATGGTTTTTCAATAAGCCACATTCTACAATAGCATTAGACTTTAGTTACACAAATGACCCAAAAATCTTTAAATTTTAGAAGACATTATTAGCCACATAAAATAAAAAAACCATTATGCAAGTTTACAAGTATGATGCTTACCTAATTCGTCTAGAGCTTCCCCACAAGGAGATAAACCTGGAATGAAATAGAATTGCCCATTAATACAATATTAGCAATTTGAAGGAGCTCTGTTGCATAGTTGGCTATCGATAATCATCAATTTAAGTTATTACTATCAAAATGACCACATTGGCATATAATTGTGAATAATGTTAAGATCCTGAAAACAAGAGTTGCCAGAGCAGCAGCATTTGGATAGATGCAATCACAGGTGGCCCAAGCTCCGTGCATAAATTACCGCGAGTTTCGATCCTGTTTTGCATATTACGAATGATTTAAAGACGTTGTATGAGAAATTCAATACAGTTGTCAAAACATGGAAAGATAGGCACAAATATTTATAGAATAAATTTTACTTACGGAAACTTGTGTCTGATGTTGCTTTTTTGGTGTAACCTGAGGTCAATTCATGGCTATTTTATACGGTTTTGCGGCTTGTTGTTTGTTCGGTGTTGTTTTTCTACATAAAGTGAAGCAAGGCAGGTTACTGTTTGCAGTCTCAACTCACAAATCTCTCCCGCATTAAAGAACCACGCACCAATTCACCATGAAAGCGCCAAATCCTTAAGGCCATGTGAGCCTCTTACATCTTCCTCTCATGGGTATTGTGATGTGTTTTTTATGGGAAAATGTTTTGAAAGGTTTCGGTTCTGGGCAATCTGACGTGCAATCAGGAACCTCGATGACTACATGATGCATGGTAAAGGCCAACATGGACTCTGGGGATCCGGGTAAAACATGGATCTTCCTACGCTTAGATAGTCTACTGATCGCGCTTGATCATGAGCGGTGTTTGGAACTATCCAATTGGATGAGCGTATATAAAATGTTCGCGTTCACCACGCACCATGTAGTCATCGAGGTTCCTGAGCGAATGTCCGATTGCCCAGTATCAAAACCTTTCAAAAACTTTTCCCACCAAAAAAAACACCTCGCAATACCCATGACGAGGGGATGAGATAAGAGACTAAACTGGCCTTAAGGATTTGGTGCTTTCATGGTGAATCGGTGCACGGTTATTTTGTGGGGCGTAATGGGGGTACGAACACCGCAAAACCGAACAGAATTACATATAAACACCGCTCAGAATAACATAAGAAAACCGCATTGAAATTACCCGAAAATTTCTAAATACCGCAAACCGCTCGATTTGGTGAAACAGCAATACCACAACTTCCGCAAAACCGCATCAACGCAAACCCTACTACGCCCCTGTCGTTCTTTGATGCGGAAGAGGTTTGTGAGTTGAGACTACACAATGTAACCTGCCTTGCTTCGCTAAAACTAAACTGAACAAACAACGAGCCGCAAAACCGTCTAAAATGGCCATGAAATGAGCCCTTTAAATCGTTCGGAATATGCAAAACAGTATCAAAAACTCATGGTAATTTATGCACTGAGCTTCTGGGCCTCCTGCGATCTTGTTGCTTTCAAACAACTGATATCCGTCCATTTGTCTACGCTTTACGCTTAACCAGTTTGTATTCAGTTTGGAAACTGTTAATAGAATGATTATTTTCACATAAAAGCGTTATTCATAAACTTCCAGTAGATATTAAAGGAAACCTCGCTGTATACAGTGGTCATCCTGTATACAACAGGCCATTTCCCGAAGGTTACCGGTTATAGAGGGTTAATTGTAAAACACTCATTCATGCAACCCATCACATTCTCCTCCTATATCCATCACCTTCCCCTCATTGCCTTACACAATATATTTAAATCAAAAAAGCCATCCATTCCTAGCTGTGATGCATGCAGGTGTATGTACAAACAATTAATTACTGTGAACTCAATGGAAATCAAAAAACAGAAAACCTCTGATGACAAAAAAAAGGGTGATTAAAACACCCCAGTCAGGACAGAAACGCGGCATAAAATGTTTTTTCATGCCTTATAATAATTATTGCATTGTAAATGTACAACAGCAACTCACATGTAGTTAAAATTTAGACTGAAGATGACGACTGAACTGCAGCAATACAAATTTACATTAATTATGATATGACCTTTGCAGTTGCAATAGCAATTTAATATACGCATTTCCAAATTAAGCCTGAGAAAAATTATTAAAAGCTTCAAAGGGATTCAAACCCACCATGGCCTATGTGCTAGCACTATAGTTATCTACCATCTAATTTAGCTATATACATTGTATGAAGGGAAAAGGTTCATCTTAACCTGTAAAAGAATTTTATGACGATGTGTTCATGGTTGTAGCAACAAAAGTAAATGTGGAAAAATAATGCCAAAAAAAATTGTCATGAGTTCAAATCCCACTAACGAAGTCTACCATTACAACTGTGCACAATGATCTAATCCTCATTTACATTAATCCACAGTTCAGGTCATCTTCATTCTATGCATTGTTCCTTTAAGGGGGTATGATGAACTCAACAAATTAGTGTGTTATCAATGTATGGGTCTTCATGCAGCTCAGTTAGTAAAGCACTGTAGTGCTTTAAGTGCAGAGCTTGCGTTATTGGTTCAAATCCTCTCGAAGTCCATCAATTTTTTGTTTTCACCTGGAATTTGCAATTGCTTAAATATTGCTGTTACTACATGCGATGATTACATCCTCATTTAAATTTGTAGTTAAATTGACATATGGGTAAAGAACTATCCTCAGTGACGATATGGCTGAAAAAAAAGCAGTTGATGAAAAACCGCTGAATTTTAGCAAATGATCATTTTCTCTATCAAACAGCAGGTTCTTGCTTTTTTTTGACACACTACTGGATTCCACTAAGGTTTTTGATGGAAAGCAAAAATATATATATAGACCAGAAGGCGAACTACTCAAATCCTGAGTGCATGGGTGTTTAATACAAACTTGTTTCGTAGGCCACCTACAACCTGTGCTTGTGGGACAAATATTTCATAATTTGTAAACCAGAAATGTCTACCCTGAAAAATAGAAATGAACTTACCTCTGAGGTTGCAGACACTCAAAGAAATTTCTACTAAATACTGTCCTGACTTGATTAGTTTTTGTCGCAAATTTGACATGTAAGGAACACTTAGTTAGCAGCAAGATGCGCCACGCACCATACGCCGCGCCTAATATTTATTGTTCTGTTTTCCCTATATCTTTGATTGTAACCGTTACTTTTGGCAGTTGTCTGGTGACTGCCTCGCAAGAGGCATGAACCTCTGAGTAGCAATTAATGTTCGAGATTTAATCCAGTTCCATCAGTCTACTTGTATCTATTTGTTGCATAAAAAACGGTCCTTGTAAAAAAGCGTCATTTTTATGTAAAAAAGCTGTTTTTTTACAAATTGAACGGTTGTAAAAATACTGATTTTTTACAGAAATATATTTTGGTAAAAAAACTGCTTTTTGAGTAGTTTGCCTACTGGTCTCTCTCTATATATATATGATTCTCCTGGCTGATTCTCCGTTCAGTGGGTAGTCTTCTTTTTTCCTACAGCTACACGTTTTCCCTCCGTCTTTCTGTCGTTGAGCTGTTCCTGCTATCTTCAGGATGGCTTTGTTGTAGCCATCTATTATTTGCTTGACATAGGGCATGCAGCTGTAGCTGAGCTTTATGGTTTGTGGCCCGCCGCTGGAAAAGATTTTTCAATTAGGCTGATGAACGCACGCCGGTGTTGGTCCGACCCTAAAGCTTCAGTGTTATAATGGAGTTTAACTGATGAATGGGTCACCTTTTCGGTAGCCTACGAAACAAGTCGGTATTAAACACCCATGCACTCAGGATTTGAGTAGTTCACCTACTGGTCTATATATATATATGGGTCATTCCACGATCATGGACGTTCCATTTGCATTAGTGTGGTTAGAGAAAAATCATCAGAAGAGATTACATAATAACAAACAACCATTCCTTTCACTTAGTTTATGACAGATAGGTGCAAGTTGCATGTTAAGTGAAAAACTCATCAAATTTACTATTATGCAAAAATTTATATTTAAATAAATTGAGCTGTCATGGACGTTCTTAAGTGCAAATGTTAAACATTAAATTCCTGTGAATTCTGCAAGCATAACTAAAAACAAATGATATTGTTTTTCCGTGGGATGCCTGTGGCACTCCCACGGTAAAAATCCGGTTCGGTTGTACCCGAAATTGCAAAGCCAGCCAATAGGATTGCCTAAAATCCTTATCGATTATCTCTTCTTCCAAGCCGACCAATCAGATTGTACAAACTCTGTATCGATTTTTAATGGATTTGCTTCCTGGTGAACAATGCGATGCGTTTTTTTTTGGCTGCCAAATTTGTCGCGCTTGAGTTTTCCCACTCGTGGTTTAGGATGGCTTGTTAACCAACGAAATCCTTCGGGATAGTGGCAAGTCACGAAAGGCGACCTAAGCCAAATTATTTTTTTCCTTCATGATTCTTTTTTGTTTAGGTCTAGCTTTTTCATAAGGTTTTAGTAGCGCCTGGTTGCGGGTCATGATTTCCGTCCGATAGATTTTTCTATTCGGAGTTTGCCAGTTTTTGCCGAGCACAGCTAGAGTTCAGTTATTTTCTTTTCTTATCGAAAACACCTTGACGATGAGTGTAGCTAGATGTCGTGGGTCGTGGGTAGAGGTCGTGGGTCGTGGGTGTGGGTCACGGGTCGTGGGTGTGGGTAAATGTCGTGGGTAAAAAACGTATAGAAAAAAATGACAAAGAAAAAAAATAATTGAAAAAAAGAAATAAATAGAAACAAGTTGTAAAATATTTCTGCAACGAAAATCTCAAGCTCCTTGATTGCCTTTTTCGTCACGGCCTCTTCTTCATTCTCTTCCTGATATTTCCTAAGCTACGTGGGACTTGGCTCCGCTTTCACAACATCACTGTATAAAAGACATGTTGCCGATGAAGATTTATCCATACCTGAGCAGTCGCAGCGAAATAAACGAAACTAAATGTAAATTATACCTGCAATTGATGGAAAGTATGGGACAGCTCTGACTCGCTGAATGGAAATGGCTGCTCACTATTCATCTTTGTTCGATCTACAATTCCAGTGATCAGCGGAGATTTTTTAACAGGATGGAATGCGATCACCGTGAGAAAGGGGAGGGAAAAAGGACAATTTTGAGGTAATTCATATTTTTGGATAGAATTGTTTCTTAAAGAAGTTTTAGGTCTCTTACCTTACGAAGGAAACACCTTCATTCCCAACATTTCAAGTTAAGGCAAGACTGTATGTAAATTTTATTGCCGTACGGAAATACAATTTTCGAGATTTTTTTTTATTTGTTTTGTGTACAAAATCTTTGCTGTAACGATTCCAAAAATCATTCCTTAAACTGAAAGGACGTTTCAGTCACGAATGTTGACATCTTTAAGAAAGAGCAGTTCAGTCTCCAGTTTTTCTCTAGCCTGCTCCAGGTCTACATAGTGTACAGAGTTTCTTTTATTTTTCACTTAAATGCCTTTTTAGTGCCCGTTTGTACTAGAGGATTCGCTTAGGGACCAGACATAATTTAAGTTGGAGGTGGGGGGGGGGGGGGGGGGGGGGAATGAGAAATTGTTTTTTATCCCAAATTATTTCCAGACCGCTACTAATAGCACCAATGTTTTTTAGGTACCCCCCCCCCCCTTCAATCATGTTAAAAGATTTAAGGGCCCCCCTTTCTTACGTAATACCCAAATGGTAATAACAAATAACATTTTCTTTACTTTACCGTTCTTACTCACTGTCACTTCCGAATGTGCTGAAAGAGATTTCACCTAGAGCCTCTCAAACAGTTTATAGAGCAAGGATATACCAGTGATTGTGTTATAATTGAGATAAGACAAGCCATCGAAAGGTTAGAGGCCGACAGGACCGCTTCAAGGAAGAAAGAAGATAATCAGCCAAAGCTTACTGCTTTTTATATGAGCAGTACATGCTCTAATAGCAAAAAACTTGACAGTGACACAGACAGTGAGTCCACATCAACCTCATCCACAAATAATGATTCGGATAGTGAGATTGCATAACATGACTTTATGCATGTAATCATTTGTTAAAATGACGATGAAATTGTTTCAGTGTTACACAATAATGGATGTTGTGTTGATGCACCTACTATGATTTGAGCATTAAATCGTTTTGTCAAAATGCTGATTAAATTGTTTTAGTATTACACAATATAGGACTTTGTGTAATACTGAATCAAAATCAGGTCCTTTACTACTCAAGCATCATGCTGCTCAGTAGGGATAGTACTTAAAAGAAACTTGAAGACCCCCCAAGGTCATATATTCCATCCCAAAAAAATTGAAGGCCCCCCAATTTCTCCTCCACCCCCCGCCCGCCCCCTCCAACTTAAATTATGACTGGTCCCTTATTTGTTTTGCTGACCGCGAGGAAGGGGAATAGGACTGGCTTGTACTCGGAGATTTTCGTTTCATGAATTTTACAACTTTTTGCTTTTTAATTTTTTAATTTTTATTTTTTTGGAAGAAATTTTTTTATCCACGACCCACGACCCACCCCCACGACCCACGACCTCTACCCACTACCCACGACCCACGACATTTAGCTACACTCCTTGACGATGGGAGGTTAAATCGCGTAAATTTCATCTCGTACCCTTGACGATTGGCGGTGAAATCGCAAAATATTGTCCTCGTCGATCGACGACTAGCTTTCGGCATGGATTGGACTTCTGGATGGGACACGCATCAGGAACCTTAGTAAACTTATCATACCTTGGAATCAGCGAAAATCATTGGAACTATGTTAACTTTGATACCTTGAAAACACATTGCAATTAATTTTTAACTGTATCAAGAGCATCTTGGAATATTAAACTTTCATCTTGGATTAAAACATTGGAACTTTATCGAACTTTGTAACCCTGGGTTCGACCCTGGATAAAGCAAGCGGATGTTTTGTTTTGTTTTGTTCCATTAACCTAAAACTACAATGTTCATTTGTCTTTAAAAAAGTTACCTGTGGCTACTTACTACCAAGATATGACGTATCTTTATACATATAGTTCCCGTTCAGGTTAATCAGAGAGCATTTTCCACATGTTCGCCATTACTTGTTTCCGTTAACATTCCAATTTAAGTTACACGGGAAAACCTTGTTTTGATGCAAAATAACTTCTTTCTCTTATCCAAATCGTGCTATGAAAATAACTACCTATCGATAGATCAAAACAAGATCAACTCCATCCTTGCGACCAGTGACAACTATAAATTTAGCTTGCGTAGAAGGCGTCGAAAGGGGTAGGGGATAGGGAGGAAGCAAAAAGGGGATGTGGATTGGGGAGAAATATTAGCCTGTCACGCAGGCTACTATAAATTCAGTCATAAGCACATTAAACCAGCCCATACAGGTAAGCTACTCATCGATGCTCATAACATGACACATCTATCCGGTTTCCCTAATTTTTCCAAATTCAGATAGAACGCCATTATGCTTCCATAGACCAACGCATCCCACGGAAACGACTTTAGGCGTCTTGTTTTAGTTAAATAGTGATACTACAATAACAAAGTGATAAATATTTCTTTTGTGATGTGTGCATTCTTTGCTTGATGACAAAACACTGTCATGGATGTTACATTCCGGACCATGGACGTTACAGTGTGTAAAAAACATAACGAAATCAGTGATGTCCAAAATATAAATTCTCTGTACCTTCTTTCTTTCCCACAAACACTAGAAAACTGGGCATTAGTTTTGAAATAGGCTTTATCGTTCCTTTAAGTTTTCACCTTTTTGACGAAAAAACATTAGTCACCAAGTTAACGTTTGTGACTCATCTTTAAGATGATCTTCATGTATTTTTTTGTTCCATGATGATTTAAAATTTCAAAGAAGCTGCTTGTAGAAAAGGTGTTTTTAATAGAAAAGCCTTGTTTCAAGCTCTTTCTCAGAATTGCAATGGAAAAATGGATACGTTTGATACTTGGTCGATTAATTAGAGTATCTTTCAGTTCCACATTATTCTCAAATTTTAGAAACTTTAAGCAATTTAGAAGTTTCCACAGAGCTATATTGACGATTTGATATGTTTACTCTAAAAGATGAAATATCTCACACTTGACATTTTTGTTGAATATTGTAAAAATAATGTTGTCCTTATAATAATTCACTATTGTCTCCAATAAAATTCTAAGTGCTCTCTTTAACTCCATAATAATATTCAGCAATGCTGAATATACATTATTATTGTTATATAACAAATGAATCTTAGAACCAGGCTTTTTAGGCAATTATTAGCGAGCTTCCTGCATTTATTGTTGTCATGACGTAATGTCCATGATAGTTACATCCATGAAGTATGAGAAATTTACCATCAATTTTTTTTGTCCTTTTGGAACTGATTGGTTTTGTTGTCACAGATGTATGTTAATTTTTACTTGGTCAAGTAAAAAAGCATCTTTGTTATTTTTAGTATCGGGCTTAGACAACAGCTGTAAGAGAAAAAATTCCTTTGAATTTCATGGACGTTCCGTAACATCCATGTCAATAGTTTTGGCAGTGACTGATCAATTTCTCCGGAAAATGTAAGTTGAAAATACTGTGGTTTTTAATGGAGAGCTATGGTTAAATTAAACATTTTAATGTTACATTTTGATCTTGATTGAATTCAGTTGTTTGAATTATGGTTAACAAATTATTGCATTCATTATAAGTTACCGGAATACGAGTCTTTTAGTAGTCGCTTACTTTGGGTATAAACCCCCCTCAGTATCGAATGGTGGATCTGCACTTACTTCCCGATGATTTTTGAAACTTCAGTCCTTATGCATTTTGGCTTTGCACTTAAAATCCCAGAGTAGTTTATTTCAAAAATGATCATTTCTTCTTTTCTCATGTGGAATGGACCATATGATAAATATATACCCTTTTGGAACGGGAAGTTTAGTCTTGTTCACGTTCATTGAAATAATGGAGACCATTTGTGAAAAGGCGTTCAAGACAGCTTTCAAGTCAAATGGCTGCTAAAATTCTTAAGCATGAGCGAGCTGAAAAATTTCATTTTTAAAATCTCATAGTAAAAAATTAGAAGCCCTTTCTTTTAACAACATTAAATGAATGGGGTTTCACCACCTGATTAAGCTGCGTTTTTGCATAGGCCCGAATGCTGGTTATTTCAATAAAGCAAATCAACGCTATTCTTTTTTTATTCAGTTTTAAACAAATTGCCTCAAAAATAGATAAACACGGAATGTTAAGTTATTTTCAACTCCATCCGAAATTCCCACGTGCACGAGCCAAGCAAACTCGTTGAAAATTTGCAGCATTTGTATATTACCATAGAGAAAAACCTAACCTCAAATAACTGTCTTAAATTAAAAAGCCTTGGATTCGGTGTTTTGAAATACAATGTCTTAAGGTTTCTAGGCTCGTGGGCACATAATTTACTAGACTTGCTACAATAATGCACCGCGGGCTATGAAACATAGATCATGCATCATTCTTCTCTGAAGCAACCTTAATTAAAATAGGTGTATACAGCCGCACGTATGTCAGTGCCCATTTTAATAGCTTTATTAAAACTCAATCTTCCCTTAATTAAAAGCAGAATTGTTCACTCATCTTTGGCTTACTGTGCACTACTGCGTACTGTGTACTGTGTACTGTGTAATACTGATCGTTTCGCAAATTTTATAACTGTAAAATATGTCACCATTTAGTGTCCTAATTATCATGTATTGTTTATGTGACCTGTACCTGCAATTCAGCTCTAAGCCGCAAAAAATGTCAATAAACAGTTATTCATTCATTCATTCATTCATAATTGCCTGTCTGAACTGTACACTCAACAGTTAGTCACTTTCTCCCAGGTGTCAATTACTTTATAGGCAATTGGCAAGTCAATGCCAGTGGCTTGTTTTCTCGCTCAAATCATGTGTGCCATGTCAAAAAAAAACTGTGACTTGTTTAGTTCACAGTCTCACTTAGTTGCTTGTTTGCGAACTCATTTCAAGGTTTCAACGAGGTAACTGTAGCTTTTGGCTCCTTACATCTCGATACATCTGTTCCACCTGGTAGTTGGAAGACATCATGGAGTCGAAAGACATCTAAGTCACTAGTGCTTCCAAAACGAGACTAGAGGTGTTTTCTTGTAAGAGTTCTGAGAACTGGCGGAGGCAAATCACTTAGATTACACTTAATAGATTCAAAGGATCGATGCCGGTAGTTTTAGTCTCAGAAGAAAGCCGACTGCTAAAAAATGAATGTGACTTGTGGCCCATTTGCCAAGTGCTTTCCTGGTCAAAATTTGGAATTTCAGTCCTGGCTCAAGACCAATAAAACATGTATAAAACTGAAGCAAGATGGCCACCATACCAGTCATCACAAATTTATGTTCAAAATGGCATCCTTGCGCACAGTTAAGTGCTGTTTTCATGGTCCGTTACCTGCAGTAGGCAGTACTTAATTCGCACAAATAAAAAATGGCTTGTCCTCCATTTTACCAATTTGGTTTTATTCAATGAAACAAATATGTTATCCTCGCTTTTTCAGTGAATCCAGCATTTTCAGGAACATATTGCAGGGCTTTTCTCTCAGAAAAGGATATTTTTTCACTTTATTCTCTTGCACTTAACACAGTAAAAATCACGGATAAAAAGCAACGTTTCAACCAATTTTCGGTAGTTTTTAAGTAAGTAAAAAAAAAGTTAAAAGAATAAACATATATGTGTGTAAGGTGTAAAAATATGTTAAGAACTATAAAAATGTTTGAAAAATGATAAAAGAATGAAATAAAGCATGCAGAAAAAAACAACAACAATAAAATCTAATTAAAAGAGCTATTCAAAAACTTTTGCACGAAGTGAGTCTGATTGTACATCAAGACTACGTCTCAGTTCATTAATAAAAAACATTTCAAACACCAGGCAGTCAAATTTGGTTTTACACTTCTTTAAAATGCTAAATCTATTGTTGTTTATTTTCTGCATGCTTTATTTCATTCTTTTATCATTTTCAAACATTTTTCATAGTTCTTAACATATTTTTACACCTAACACATATAAAGTACATGCTAATTCTTTTAATTTTTTTTTACGCTTTTGAAAATGACCAAAGATCAGTCGAAACATCCTTTCTTATCCGTGATTTTTACTGTGTTAAGTTTTAGAAAACTCTTACCTATAAGTATTCTCTTGCATCGTGCCAATTAATTGCCATTAGAAAAGAGCCTGCAGGCCAAAATTAAGCGATTTATGAGCATTTTTTTTTTCAGCAAAATCATCACTGGCATTGTTTTATGCTATAGCCCCTCTAAATTATTTTATTATTTATTGTTAGATATGTTATAAAATATAATTAAAGCCTTGTCAAAATGCAAAAAAAAGTATGTATACAATCCTAAACATCCCCTAAATGTTGCAAGTTTGAAATGGGCAATTCCAGAAAATATCCATATCATACAAGATATCTGAATGGGAGGGGGGGAGGATGACAATGGAATTCCAAGGGCATGGGGGAATAACACATTTAAAATGTAGAAGCTGTCCAATTGGTGTGGTGTTGATATTTTCTGAAATCGCCCAAGGATTTTACAAATGTTAACATCTTTTTAAGTTATAAATCTTCGTAATTATTAAAAAAAAATAATTACATGAAAAACTATATGGAGAGAAAAACTAAAACATCTGGATGTAACATAAAAAAAGAATGGGCCTTACCCTGTAAACACTACAAATCTGTTTTTCGTGAAAATCCCATGCAAATGTGTTGAAAAACCAATGAACCATTTTTTCATGGCCATGAACAGCAATTTCAGACTTCACGGTGCTAACTTAAGTCATGAAAGTTCCATGAAATTCTTTACTGGTTATATTCATGAACCATGAAAAGTTTACAAAGCCATGAATATGGATTTTCATGGGTCATGAAATGCACATCATATATTTTAGACTGATACATTTCATGACCCCTGAAAAGGCAGTTACAGCCTAGCATGTATTTCATGACTGATGAAAGGTCTAATGACCCATGAAATTCCCTTGAAGGCACAATTAAAAAGCAATAAAATGTGTCCAACTCACACTAGCACAAAAGTAGACGTTAACGGCCCAAAGAAATGTTGCACACATTTATTAATTCGTAACATAGATCTTGCCAGATCCGTTTAAACTTAGGTCAATAAAGTTTGTGATGACACATACCAATGCAAAAAAAAATTGTGCGATTAAAAACAGTCACTTTTTAGTCCAAAGAAATAGCTTCATAGACTCCTGTTAGTAAAAATTTATTATACTGTTTGTCTCAATTGTTTGTCACTTAACGTTGCACTTTAAGCCATTACTTCAACCCAACTGAAAATGTCAGAGGACCAGGCACAAAATATATTTCATGGGCCATAAAAATACTGTGAAAAGGTCAGAAAAGTACACTGAGAATCTTCATGGCCCAATAAAAATTCCCCATTAAGGGGATAATCCTGACTAATGAATTTTCCTTCCCACTAAATTGCCATGAATTTGCACACCATGAAAAATCTGGATATATTTCATGGCCTTTTCCTCAACACCATGAAAATCCCATAACAAGTCAAATTCATGAGTCATGGCTTTTTCATGTGTTTTTCATTGCATTTCTCATAATCTAGACTGTTTCATAGGCCATTAATTGCGAATTTTTCAAAGTATTTTCATGGCTTTTTTAATGGTATTTTCATAGGTTGAACCCATGAAAATACCCCTTAAGTTTTGGCCATGAAAATCTGGTGAACAAGACATGAAAATCTTGTGAATTTCCCTCTGAATAAATTCACAAGATTTTTATGGGTTTTTGATAATCAAAAGTAAGATGTGAGAAAAAAAAGATTTCCCCAAACTTAGAAGTACCAGTAGGGACTGCTCCACTAGCATTATTATAACTAAAATTTCTACTCTGCATGTAGGTTTGTTTGGTAAAAGTCAAACAACCTTTTTAAAACTTCAAAATTCTCAGAGACATCTCTGTGATATTAAGTACATGAAAAGAGTGGTGAACTTACATTGTACGTATTATGATTCTCAATACCTGATTTGACGTGGAGCTCCCATCGTTGTACAGCAGTGCCATTGACCACAAATGAATAAATCCCTGATTTACTGACATCTGCCTCCCTTATTTTCAACCAGAACTTTCTTGTTGTTGTGTTATTTCCAATAAGAAAGTAACTGTTTGACACAATAACTACTTCATTGTATGTCCACTGACCAAATTCCAGGGCAGTCAGAGTAAGTTCTTTAGTTCTTGCCTTGTAAACCATCTTTGCTTTTTCTCCAGCTGTAATAGTGACATGAGTGGTGCTTGCCTGCGAAACAAACAAATCTGATCTCATGACGTTTTAAGTTTAATTAACAGCTGAAACATGTAAAACAGATGTACTTGCTATCCTGCTAAAAATATTATAAATAAACTTTTTTTAAGTACAAAATTGTGTGGATAGAATTGAGACACTGTAAAACAACAAGTGATCTTGTGATTTGTTGAGCTAAAATTAGCTTAATTGACATATAAAAGCATGCGCAGTTCGAATTTTAATTGAACAATGATCAATGCATTGGATTTAAAGGAAACAGATTTAAGCAAATGTTGCTCACATATAACTATCTGTCAATAACCATACACTGATCAGTGAGATGCTGAACTGAAAATGTGTGCAATTTTACAATATTATTATAGTCTGAAAAGTATTGGTTTCGGCTCAATTTGTCATCACTTTGCACAACACTTTAGTTCAAGGGGATTCCAGCAACAACATGGGCACAGTTAGTTATAGGACACATCATTAATGGCATCGCCACAAAATAAATGTGATCTGCTACATTAAACACTACAGGGTGATTGCGTCAATAAACAAACAAAACAAATCTGTAAAAGATATATACAATGATACCATTCAACCTGGCTTGACCTGCTGCATGCATCATGGCATCAAGAAAAGAAACTTATTAAAAGCTTTCAAAAGCAACATGGATTTGATCAAGTCTTGTGATTTTTAGGTAGAAAAGTGAAGACCACCAAAAAAGAGACAGTATAAACTCAGCACCACCAGTTTTTCTTGCTTGTTGGTCTAAGTTACCTCCATGAATAAATAGCTTGGTATATTCAGGGTACAAATTTTAAATTATAAAAATTTGAGACTTCATGACAAGTCAATTTGTAGCATTATAAGCCCGAGATTCCCGACTCTTATTTTAAGAGACTGCAGCTGATATTTTCTGAGACGCATCATTTTATACCCCTAAAAAAAATTAATTGACTTGACTTGTGTAGACTTAGGAAAAAATTTTCTTTTCTATCAGGAGAGTGTTATGATCTATATTCTGTATTCAACATTGACTCATTTTGGTAACATGAGCAACAGATTATTATACTAAAAAGCACATAGAAAGTAAAATAAACATAAAAGGATTTTTCTTTATATTTGGCTATTTTGCTCAAACTTGACTCACTGTACTACAGGCAACATCCCCCACATAACTGGGGTGGATCTATGAATGGTTCAGGCTTTTTGTCAATAGTTTATTAGCTAAAGCTGGTTTGTAAAGTCTAAAGCCTGCAGACGTTATAACAAAAGACAAGTAAAAGTGCAAAGAAAGTAAAATATGAACCCTTAGTCATTTAATAAAACCAAAATAAGTCAAAATCATGGTCCTAAAAATATGCCAAAAATGGTCCTTAAAATAATGGTAATGCCATTCCGCTTCATTCTGCTTGATCCATTACCATGTAAGAAACTTAGCATTTCATGGTTGTATTCTTCCTTCTGCATGTTCAGCATTCTGCATGTGCACAAAACAATAGATTTTGCCTTAAACACACATTATTTCACAATCAGCTGTGGATTGTTCATCCAGTAAATCTAAGGTGGCAGGTGCAACAAAATGTATAACTTTAACAGATCTTACAACTCTGCAAGACTTGTCTTGGTCATCAAAAATAAAGTAGTTGATAGCTGAAAAAGATTCTCACTCAAATTGACAACAATATTATTAAGACTTCAAAGAAGAAAAATGACTTTAATTTCAGCATCCTATTTTTTTCCTAGACAGCTATATCAACATTTTCAAGAGTGCTAAATGCATTAAAGCAGGTGATGAACAAACCATGAATGCTGGAGTATAATCAAATTTTATTTTACTCTGAAAGAAATTTATGTCAATAAAAAGTACACCCTCCAGGGAAATTAAAGGACTTTTTGAGGGCATTCAAAAAAAAAAAAATGAAAAATACATTATGGACAATTATATTTCCTCCGAAATGAACAATAAAAGAAAATATATTTCCTGTCGTGCATCGAGAGTAATGTTCGATAATTGATATTTATGTTCAACAGCCAGCTGATATTGACTGTTTTGTTTCCGTAGCCCATAGTAATTAAAGACATGAAATATAGTCAATTATCTCTGGACTGAAGTAAACAAAATGACAAAAAATAGGTGCATGTATTCCTAAAACACATTTTACATATCATATCCTATCATAAAAGAAAGAAAAATTCAATAACATGTACCTTAGTAAAGGGAGGGCGTGCAATCTGAGTAAATGCAGATTTGCCATATTAAAAAAATAATGAAAACTGATGACTCACTGGCAAACACGGTGAAATATATTGGCTTCAAGGGGGCATTATCACAATGACTTTAAAAAGGATGTAAAACTTATTTCTCAGAGGTGAAAAGTAGAATCTTCACATAAGTTGTAGCCACAGGAGACAATTTCCCTCACATTTGACAAGTTCTTGGAAGAAACCAGTTGACCTAGAGTTAGCCAGAAAATGCTCTCACTTTCGATACCCGTTTCGGTTTAAGCATTGCAACTGTAGTTAAATCGTGCACAGCTACAGCATGCATATTTAACTTTAAGTTAAGCTTACTCTAAAATTGTGTTATTAGCTTAAAACTTACTTACTAGTAAGTATAATGCAGTTTTCAAAGTAGTAATAATTAAATTCTAGACTTACGCTTACAAACTAGGTGAACTAAGCGAAAATCAGTGAAATTTAATGTAAATATATCTCATCAGTGGCGTTCATGCAATTTAACATTCACGAGTATGATCGTTTCGCTCTCGAGGGACTAAAAAAGACAGCTAGTAGCCTATAAAACGTACGTAAGGCTTAAGTACATGTATGTAAAATGACAAATCAACGACTTAACAGACGTAACCATGCGACAAACCAGCTCCTAAGATATCTAAAATCACCAAATTCACAAAAATATTCATTGAACAGGGCTAACTTATGCGTACGTTCGTGAAAGCGCTAGCTTAATCCTGAAAAAGAAAAAAAAACTACTTACCCCTTCACCGGGCGACAAACTGACTCCCAGACTTTTGATTTTCCATGTCACAAAGGCAAAAAGTACAAATCTTAGACTGAAGACACAAATATCATAGGCGGCCATTGCTTCGACAGTTACGGTGAATGTAGATATCTGCTACAGGAAGCAGCATGTCCATTCAACCGAAGCAGAGTACTTTACTTTCCCTTTCTGTTCGTGACGGCATCAAATCTCTGGTCTGACTAACAATCTACCAGGCTAATATTTTAAAACAATCACAATAACTGTGGGCGGTACAGGAACAAGTTAACCCACGTCATCGTACGCTATTTGAATAAAAATAATCCATGTTTACATTCAAGTTTCCTCAATTTCGCTTTCCGAGAAGGTTAAGGATAATAACTTAAAATAAACTTCACGATGATCTGCTGTCTCCTAGCCTTTCCAGTCAGCGTGTAATTTTACTTTAAATTCGCTTCGAGATTTAACCTCTCCTTGCAGTGCTAAGTACGCAAAATTGAGCATGTCAAAGGAGAAATAAATATCTTCTACTACAGTTTTGCCATTCATTTTTAACCTGCGGGCTCCTCAAATACCGTGTAGGTGCAAAGCTTCAGTGAAAGCTTTTGGAGTTGACTTACTTAGCCAGGCAAATAGCCACTTGCACTAAGAGGTCACGTGACCAATGCTTCCTCACAATAAGTTGGAATCCAAGAATTGTCTTACAACCGAAATTTGAGAGGAAACGCATTTAAGGGAGATATTTTAAGGCAATTTGATTTTTCAACAAAGTAGTATGATTTGTATTGGCTGCCATGTTGGAGGGCATACTGTTGTATGAGGGGGACATGGGGGTTTACGGTATTGCGGTATTGGGCTTTTTTCATGCGGCATTTCGGTAATTTTAATTTTCACGTGCGGTATGCGGTATCATCTAGCTCTGCGGTACGCGGTTTTTCATCATTTTGGCTGACGGTATTCGGTGAAATAAGATTCTAAGAGAGTAGACTTACGTGTTGTACAATTAACGTCACTGTCAAAAGTATTTAATTAACTTGTGGGAGCCTAAAAGTAACAAAAACAAAATTCTTATTCTTCAAAAATGTGGTTTCGGCCTCAGGTTCTTCGGTAATTTTTATGAGAATGGTTACTTGTATTGATTTGCCGTACACAACTTACAAACGAAAACTCCTCTTATATTTACATTTTTAAATGGGGACAATTCTTCACAAAGAACTAGAGCGCAAAGTTGAGAAAGTTAAGCATATGAAGTTGGAGGTCATGCGGCCGAAGACCACCAAAAACAATATGAACTTCCAGCCTGAATAAACCATGACTGATCAGTCCACATTAATCGTTAATTTTTTGGTGAAGAATAAGAATTGGGGGAGGGGGAGGGGGGCTTAATAGAGAGGGGGGGCTTATTAACTTTCCCCCTCTGAAACGGGGGGGGGGGGGCTTATTAGAGAGGGGGTCTTATTTGAGAGGGGGGGCTTAATAGAGGATTTACGGTAAGTTTAAATGTCGGGTTTCGAGAATTGAAAAACGCCTTGTAAAGTTAAAAGAGAAAATTTGGTAAGTTTGCCTCTTGTTGCCGGCGCGGCGTGTGAGACAGTCGAGATAGTTGACCCCTGAGAGACTAACGTGCTAGACTAGACTCGCTTATCAAAACTCGCAGTAGACGTGCGTGGAAACGGTTTTGGTTGGTTTGTTTTTCGCGCTTTCAGGAGTTATTTCTATTGGAGTTCAATAGCTGTTTGGTCGAACTACCAAAAGGTTGAACGAATGTAGTTTAATTTTCAGTGAAAATTTGCGAACTACCAAAATGGACATCTGGTGCATAAACTGAGTCTGCTACACAGCCGTTTTTAGTGTCGTCACGCAACGCTCCTCCCCGCTAAAGGAGCGTTGCGTGACGACACAAAAAACAGCTGTGTAGCAGACTAGTGCATGAATGCCTGAGATAATTAAACGCGCTAGATGGAAGCAACCATAAGTATGCGGAACCGATTATAAATGTGATTAAAATATGCGGTATCGGTGTTTAGACGATTTTCGACGCGGTATTTCGGTATTTGCCCTTTTTTCTTACGGTATTGCGGTATTGGGTACCCCCCCAATGTCCCCCTCTTGTATAGAAGACCAGTCCTGTGTTTCGACCTCCCTCACATTCCGCGCATTTTCAAAGGTATCCACTTTAATTCACAAAGAAAATCCCCGGGGAAAATTCGCCAACTCTAAAAGGCATGAGAAGGCTAGTCGAAAAGTGGGGAACAGTGTACAAAAGCTATTAACTCACTGGGAACTCTTACCTAAGAGCAAACTTTTTAACTAACACCGATCGGCTGAATTCCTCGTTATATAGCTTCGGTTTCATTGGTCGAACTTCATCGAACTTCAGCTCTTTCTCTTGGGCTTACATGATGGAACACTCCCATATGAAAGGGGCGGGGATGCTCGTCGTCTCGCTTAGGGGTGTAAATTTCAGATTTTGGTCTCACTTAGGGTGTTCCGGGCAAAACACCATTATATTTAGCCGTAAAGGTCTATGTAGAGTTGCACTCAAAAAAATTTAAAAAATCATATATTTTCAATTCGTTTAAAGTTTAAAATGATCGCTTTTAGGGGTCAAAAAAAGGTTGGGCCACGTCGAGATTAATCTCTTTAGGGTTTTAATTCAAAATTTCCGACAAGCATCCCTGCCCCTTTCATATGGGAGTTCCCCCCCTCGGGACTGAAAGCCACTCGAACTGGCCAGGGAAGAATGACCTCGTGACCAAGAATTTTGAAAGGACCATCAAGACGGCGGACGTAGCTACAATTCTCTGCGTGCCTTTTCTACAAGTACTCGATTTTATGTTACGTTCTTGCAGCTTCTCATAGTTTTTGGAACATCAGTTTCACTGTTTATTACACTCTATATGGTGTTCTAGTTTTCGTTATAAGAATCAGATGAAAATATCCTCACAGTTGTAAAAGTCGGGATTTTTCCTATCCCGATCGCAAACGATCGGATCGAACTTCTGGTTGAACACATTTCTATTAGCGTGTAAACATAAATTGATATATCAAAAAATCTTCAAACCCTCCTTCCTGGACGTGTAAAATTCAGTTCATGGTTCCTGGCGAAATCTAGTGGTAAAGTTTATACTGTTATTGCGGAATCTAGGAGTTTTATGTCAAAGTGGTATGGATGCTTAAAAGTTTAGGACTAGAGAATCATGCTCTAAAGTGGGATATTATTGTTATGATCCAATTAGACATTTCTTATCTTGAGTAACATTTCTAAAGCTTTGCACACGGTTGCAAAACTTAATAAAAAAAAAGTCAACTCATGAACAGTGAAAACACAACGCAGAATGAGAGGGTGTATCACCGACATCACCTATTGTTAGTGCATGTGGAGCACAGTTGATAAAATCTTTTATAAACAAGCTTGCCTTCAACTCCCAAACAAGTATATACCATTGTTTTGTGTACTGTTGTTCTTCTGTTCCTAACGAATTCATTGTCACCTCAACATAATTCTGTGGCATAGAACGGGAAAAAACATATTTTGTGTGTAATCCTCAGTTCAGATTTTCTCCTATGATCAGCACTGGATTACCCCCCTCCCTCCCATTTCCCAGTCTGTAGTTCTTGACTTTTGTTTACTAATCTAAATAACAAATTGACAAACTGATTAGTAATATATTCTTCCTTCCTTCCCTTGATGGAGGGCGGACTCCCGCGAACTCACTAAATCCTTCTCATTAATAGCAGCGCGAACAGAGAGAAGCGACTGGGTAGTACCAGTCTGCAAGAGCCTCGCGGGTCCAAGTTTGCCTAATTTGCCCAAGCTGGAATCTTTTGGCTGAGTCACTCCCCAGATCTCCCTTCGGCTTCGGCTTCGTCGACAAGAGATCTAGGTGCGACACTAGTCTTTGCCCTTCCTGATTTAAACGGTTGCCCCAATAAAGGTACATCCGTATCCAGAAAGACATCATATAATTCCTCGCGAATGCGAGGTTTATAATTTTGTCACAATTCGCATCGCGCATGACTCCCACAAGGGTCGCTACCCGATGCATGATCATCCTTTGGCTTTATATATTTCCCTCTTTCTATAGGCAGCCCAAAGCCAAAAACTGCGAATTAGGCTAAAGTGTTTTTTTCCGGAAAATAGATGAAAATTATGGCAGTAATGACGAATTATGCCAATGCTAAAAATCATGTTAGCGCAATCTATCAAAGCTTAGCTCAAACTCAAGTTATGAAGAAAGGGTGTGAAGCAATTTTTAGCGGGGGGGGGGGGGTCCTCCCTTATATAAGCCATATAGGTATGTGCTGCCCCAAAGGGTAGGGTTTTTGTACCGTTTTGGTCTGAAAACGGGTATAGACTTTGCCGATTTTGGTCTGGAATCGGGTCAACAGCGTCCCCAGGGCGCTTCAGTTCCTAGGCTCCAAAGCCCGGGAAAAGCGCCCTGGGGACAAGGTTGATGACTGGGCTGACGAGCCAAAAAAACGTCTTGCATTGCATGGGCTGGGAGGCTGGCAAGACTACCTATGTCTTGTAAATTACTCTATAACCCTTTCCTCGTAACGTGAATTTAGGCCACCTGGGTTTCTGTGTCTCGGCGGCACCTCTCTTCCGAAACTTGCTTTGACTACTCCCTAGGATATTGAAGCAACGTGGTCTATGATTAAATTAGTGACTTACTGATGATTCTGATTGGCCTTTTGTTGTAAAAAAATCAAAATGCTAAAAAAACAAACAAACAAACAAACAAAAAAGGTATACCCTGTTGAGCAAGCGACACATGGCTGTTTAGGCTAGCCTGAATTTCATCCGATTACTTCGAGTCCGCGGTTATTAGCCCCTCAGTAACGACGTTGCTGGGAAAGAAAAAACGACTCGAAGCAATCGGATGAAATTCTGGCTATATATTTAGGCCATATTTGGGACTTTAAGCTAACCGCTACAGCGACCGACCTCTACTACGGCTGTCGGACGTGAAAAAGCTCGAAACTGACGCAGTTTACATTCTTGGAAAAAACCATTCGCCATACCCTTAAGCCGTACCCGGTCGTCAAATCCTACAAAATGAAGACCTGTCTTGTGGCGTAGTCGCTATTACGTGAGTACCAGAAATTCTCCTATTTTTCACAATCATTGGTTTTAAACCTATCATAGATTGTTTCTGACTTATCAAGAAAGTATTTGACGCTTCTGGTTTTCCAGTAATTACGTCTTCCCTGTGTTTCATTAACAGCTAAAGCACAGTTTCCTTCTGTTTAATGAACAGAAGAGTTTAAAATAATTTCAATAACATTTCCCTTGCCGTTCGAAGTTCTTTGTTCTTAAATTCTGTTAGAAATTACAAGTCCGACGACGAAAGTTGATCGCGAGATGCGCCATTTGTCTCACGAGGCGAAGATTGCCGAAGCAACACACGTTTCTAGTCCTCCTCGATCATTTCCTTCTGAGGGATTCCATCTAGCCACGACCGGGGACCTTTCAGCATTTGCACATCTCCCACAATATACCACAGTTTTGTCCCCCAAAATTTCGCATAAGCATTGTCTTTTATTTATTTCTCTTGGGACCACTGTAATACCCTGGTGAAATCAAAAACAAAAGTTGTGCAAAGTTTTGGATGGCAAAAACGGTGCATTATGGGAGTATCTGGGAGTACCACCTGGGTTGTTTTCAAGACTTTGTCGCTCACAAATGAAATCAGGTCAACATGTAGACAGGAGAATGCAGAAGCTGCAGCAATTGCCTAGTTTATTATGTTTAACTTCATTTAAGACATTTAAGAGCGGCTGCCTGTAAATATCGAGAATTTGCCTTCAAAACGGAAATTTCGAAATTCTTCATATTCAGTCAGAAAAAACCCTTAAGTGAAACTTTTTCGAAAATCACAATCAAAGTTTCCAAAGAATTTTCTTTTTCGAGGAAACCGCAAAAAGTGAAATGTTGCCACACGCCATATAGTCGCCGGTCTAAAACCTTTGTATTATACCATTTTCAAAGCCCTCGGGAAGAAAGACGGTTCAAGGAAACAAGTTCATCTTTGGCAGATAAGTAAGGCATCCCAGTTACAATAGTATTTTGTAAAAATATTGCAAGATAATGAATTTTGTACTCGGGTAAAAAACGTCCGAAGATTCCTATCTTCAGCACTTTCATAAATTATGACATTTTGCGAAACTTTGAAGGAAAAAATCACGGCTTGGTACATGGAATTTTAGAAGAATTATTAAACGTCAGTAAAGCCCTACTGTTGTAGTACAACATTTAAAAAACCCACCTTGGGCAATTAAAAAGCAACACGCCGAGCGAGGTAAACGCGAAGTTCATTTTCGATGTTTTTGCATAAAATGCACGTTAATTAATTAAATCCGTTACACAACCGAGGGTAACACAAACTCCAAAAACTAAAGTGAAGCTAAGATCAAACACTACTACATATTGGCAACATACAATCCATCATTCTAAGAAACCACAATTTTACAGCTTAAACACGGTTATAAAATTTCAGGTTATCTAGACTTAATTAGAAATTCAGCCAATAGGAAAGACTTAGTGAAAATTCGTATAAGTAACACAAACTCATGATTGAAACTGGAAGATATAATCAAACTTCACGCAACGGTAGATTCTGCCCTATTTGTAACTCTGGTATAATTGAAGACGAATTTCATTTTCTCTTCCATTGTCCAAAATATTCAATCCCAAGGGAGAAATTCTGCAATCAAATCCAACAAAATTTTGTCGACTTTAATCAGCTGTCTTACTCAGAATTAACAATTAAATTGATGAATTCACATAATTTTTCCGTAAATTCACATTTGTTGAAATTTGTCTCATTATGTAATGATTTACGTACTAATTTGTTATCAAATCATGCTGATGACACCTGATTGACTGTAGTATTCATTGCATTGCATTATCATTGTTATGACTGAATTGTAACTTTATGTTAAAGCTTCTGCAATACTGTAACTACATAATTATAGTCATGCAAATAAAGCTTATGTTGTTGTTGTCTTGAGGGACTTGTCAGAAATTAGCAGGGGGGGAGGGGGTGGAAACAGAGGGAGGGTCTCAACTTTTTGAGACTCAGAAAAGGGAGGGGAAATGGGCCGTTAAAAGGGGGAGCGTCGTGCAAATATATGCCCGTGATCATGTAGAGGTTCACCCACAGAAGAAAAAGGAAGTTCTTTATTTGGTAAAAAAAAACAAAAAACAAAACAAAACAAAACAAAAAACAAGAACAACGGAACATCATGGATATAAACTGTGAAGTACTATTGCAAGAATTTAACAAATATCTACTTTTCATTTATAATAATGCTATGGACCAGCTGGTGACAGTATGAAGGCTTTTGTTACCAATCGTAAAGAACAGCAGTTTTTTTTTTCAATACCGAATATATTCAGCAATACAAAGCTGCAAAGTGGAAGACAAGAAAAGTAAAAGTCCCAGGACACAATTGTTTCAAAAAATTAGATGACTTCATAGAATCGTGTATGATTACTGGAGAAATGTTTCATATTGTGAAAATGAGTCAGTGGATCCCACCCCTCGTCCAGTTCCAGACATCAACAAACTTCCAAATGTATCACTATCTGCCTGTTGCAGAAACACCCATTACAAATACAGACGAAGGTAAAACAAGAGAAGTGGATGATTATCACTATAGAGCAGGTTTAAAGCAAGTCCACAAAAAGAACGAAATCAATATCGAGGATAGTGCAAGTGTTCAGACCTTTGCAAAAGATGCATTGTTGAAGAAAGCGCTTGTGAAAAAATACCTAGAACATTTAAATCATTTAGAGATGATGAGTGATAAGAGAAAAATGGAAAAGAAAAACAATAGTGGAACACTAGCAAGACAGCATGTATGCGTTGTGGACAAATACATCCATAAACATAATTTGAATTGCTAGCAGTGAAAGATAAAAACAAGCCACAGCAAGTCAATGCTATTATGGATCACTTACGGTCATTTGCCGAGAGCACACAAACAAACAAACAAAGCTCCCTCAGTGTGGAAGAGGTGGATGATCATGATGAATGTGAAGAAGATGAAGGGGATGAGGCATTACCCACTTGGCCTAGTGATGAAGACTTTGTATTTGGAGAAATAGGAGAGTCGAGTGATCAGCTGTCAGAATCAGAGTCGGACTCTTAATGCTGTCATCTAAAATTTGTGTATACAGCATCACAAAGAACAGATTAGAAATATATTTAGAGTTTTCATAATACTGACTCACTCTAGTGTATTGCAAGAACTAGATTTTATCATTTATACCCTGAGAAGGGTCATGATATTTTAGGCCAAGCTCAAGGGGAGTGTTACCAAATTTCACTCCCTTTCCAGGGATTGGCCACCTCTTTTCCGAACCTAAATTTAAAATTCCCCCCCCTCCCCCCCCCCCCCGCTAATTTCTGACAAGTCCCTAACTACTTACGACAGGATAATATTAGAAAGCACAAATTAAAAAAAAGTTTATTTTAACGCAGCTGTAAAGCTAATCCAGTAGACGGCCAAAAGAACTGTTTACAAGCTTAAGAACAGGCTTGAAGATTCGAAGACTCTGTCATTTGCAGCTGGTATTGATGGTAATCTAAAAATAAACCAAATTGTAATAACATTCTCTAACCATGAGGTCATAGTAATAGTGCATTATAAATTCAGATCAAAGTCACAGAATTTGAATAAATAATGAGGGTATGAAGCTTTGATGGACAAAAGATTGTAAAATCTGTGTGTTGTTTTGGAGACCATCAATGGACGGGAACAACTGGGAAAATCTACCTGAGCACATTTTGGTGAGGATATATTCATTTCTTAGTCTATCCGAGAGATTAACGGCTTCTATAACCTGTAAACAGTGGTGTGAAATATGTTTCAGTTCCCCACTACTGTGGCAGACATTCCAATTCAAATTCTTTGATTCAAAGGAGTTCAAATACAGCAAATTCTTGGAGAACCATGGACGACACTTAAGAAACGTGGAAATTCACTGCCATCAAGAGGATAAAATCAACAGGGAAAGCGCATGCACACTTATTCGTGAGTTAAGCACCTTGAAAGTGCGACGACTCGAGAAGTTTACTATCAAGTTTCTCGGAGAGAACCCTTTGTTCTACGCTGGTCATGAGTTCGTCGACTGTTTGCGAGATCTGTTCGACAAACCCAAAAGCGATTGCGAAATTCAATTACCTTTGAAATATGTGGATCTAAGTAAACTACCGGTCGCCTACAGTGATGATTTAATTAACCTTCTGGCAGAAAACAGTCCTGATTTACAATCGCTGAATATTCAGAACGCTGCGCTTGTTTGCAAAGTGTCTTCCGGTTGCATAGAAAATGTCGTTAACAAGTGCCGGAAGTTGAGGTATCTTGCTCTTCATCACACAAGTGCGAACGAGGAGATCATGATGTCGTTAACTGAAGATGGCAGAGCTCACCTTGAACACCTTTCTATTGACTGCCGACGAGAAGAAAAATTTGGAAAGGACATAACATCTGAAATATGGGAAAACGTTCGGCGGAAAATTCCAAGCCTTCGTGTCACGCTAGCTTTCGACACCTCTTGTCCAATGTTTAAAGTGGACGCAATTCTGAAACCAGAAATACCAGTGCAGAACCTGAGGCTAGAGGTGATGTCAAGAGTTGTTGCTCAAATTTATTTTGCGGCTGAGAACTACAGTCAAACATTGGAAAAACTGTCGATAAGTACCACGGGCAGTAAGGAACTGGAAAATGCCCTGATATATCTTGTCTCAAAATGTCGCAAACTAAGTGAACTTCATGTCTTCCAGTGTTATATTTCTCAAGAGACAAAACAAAAGCTATTTCAACTATGCCCACAGATGAAAAAATGTTTTATGAGAGTACTGTAAAAAAGATAATAAGAACATTTTCAGTCTGACTCTGGACATAGATATTCCTAGAGTTTCTGATCTGAAAGTACCCTGGACATTAGGTATGTTAAAGTCCAACATTTTGCTGATAAACTTTGTAAAAGCTTATTAAATGAAGCTAGTGCTGATGAACACCATCAAAGTCAAATATAAAATACATTATGAAAAATCTTTAGGAATATATTCTGGAGGCATCGCTTCACTCAAACTATAACAATTGACCGGCTTAATTACCATACACACTTTTCATATGGCTAGTTTACAGGGGGTCTCGACGAAACACTGACCCTCTATTGACCCCCTCTACTGACCCCCCTTACTGAACTCCTGTATGAAAATCACAGGAAATTAGCTAATGATTTGAACTAACAAAGAATGGTTCACCTTAAAGCTTACAAGATTGCATCAGGCGTGAGATGGTTGATCTGCCACTTCAACTCCTTTAACCCTTTAAGTCCCTTTAAGTCCCCCCATTTTCCATACACCATAGAGATAAAGGTTAGGAGAATTAATAAAATAATCACCAAGTATGAAATGCTTTAATCTTTAATCAAATTCCCTCAACTAATCCTTCAAGCAAATATACGGGGATCAGTATGGAGAATTTGCATGTGGATACTGGTTAATCACAAATTTTGTTTTTCTTTTCCAATAAACGAGTAACATATGTGTCGAAACTTTATGAAATGTTTTGTACGCTTGGATGAAAAATGTAAAAAGAAAAACAAAATAAAAACAAAAAGGAATTTATGCGGTGAGATAAATCATTGTTTGTAAGGCAAAGCACTCAAAACATTTTAATAAAGCAAAACACAAGTGTGCAACAAACTTACAGGAGCCGAGGGAATATCACTGCACAAAGCCCGTGGTGTGAGGCAAAACAGGCAAACAAAGTTACTGACTAAAGCACAACAACTTTCCGGGAGCGGAGGGAATAGCACTGCACCAAACCGGTGTTTATGAGGCTCCTGCCCCCGATCACCTGACCGCTATTGACCTCCTACTGGCCCACTCAAAAAATTAATGGAAATGAAGAACAAATTATTTTTTTAAAGGAAAGATTGTGGGAGATGATCGATCTGCTTTATATCATCCTTGCAACTCCCTGTATCTCAAATATTAGTTTTTCTTTCCAATAAATTGGTGACATATCAATCGAAGTATGAATGACCTTTTTAAATAATTTCCAAGGAAAATGAAAAAAATCAAGTAAGCAGAAACAAAATAAGTGTCTTATGCGGGAACATATTAGGGCCATTTATACGAGGAAAAATAAGGCGCGTCTTAAATAAGACGCAAACTGTACCATTTATACGAGCATGTCTTATCTAATAAGACGCGTCTTAGCTAAGCCGCGTCTTATTTTAGACGAAATGTGCCGTTTATACGAAAAGTTCGCGTCTTATTTAAGACGCGTCTTATTTTTCCTCGTATAAATGGCCCTATTAGTACGCACATTATCGGAAAAACCGAAAGTTGTCACGTCTTGGCAGTTCCAGGCCCCATCATCCATTCAATGCTTCACGTGGGCCTTTTGCAAAATTTTGCATGTCAGGTTTATTGATATGTGGCTTTCTTTTTACCAGTTTTTTCCACCTTTAATGTGAATTCCTTATGCGTGCATGCAGTGAATGGATGGCGGCACCAACCTGGAACTACCAAGACATTCATCAGGTTTTTGCAGTGCTTTTCCCCTCGGCTCACCTCAAGTTTGCACGCTTACTGCTTTGTATTTTTCTGTTATGGTTTGTGTTTTTCGTGATTTACGTCACGAACTCTGGTTTGTACAGTGCAGTTCCCCTGGGTCCTCAATTTTTGCACGCCTAATTTTTTGCTTTGTATTATATTCAGTTTTAGTTTTGTGATCTGCATTCTTTCCCGCACTAACTTGTTGTTCTTTCGATTCCCATATAGTTGGTTGATCACTTTTGTTGCGCTTTAAACAGTAAATCTGATCGGCGTGTTTCACTTTACACTGTTTACAGAGCTGTTATTTCCCCGGCCCCTATAGATTTGCTCGATTATGTTTACGGTCGCATTTTTCTATAATTTGTTGCGCGCGTTTTGCCTCGCGGCCTCCAGTTTTGCGGGTTTACACCCTTGTCTCCGTGTATTTGCCCGCTTACTTTCCTAATTGTTTTTCTAAACTCTGAGTTTATGTGTGCAATACGTTCCTCGCCTTTTCTGCCGTCATTTCATGTGTTTTTCTTCCCCCGTTTCCCTGGTAGCCTGAAAGGGTGTCTAATGGCCTAGTCGGACGCTACTATCCCTTGGGTGTTTTTTTCTCGCGCTGTGCCTCAGGTTTTCCGTTTTACCTTGGACCTTTTATTCCCTGTGAATTTTGTTGTTACCGCTCAAGAGCTAGCAGGGTATTCATGTTTTACCACGTCCTTTTGGTATTCCTTGAATGACCTCCTTGCCCAGCTGTCAGCAAGGATCAGAAGTCTAGTTGTTATACTATACTCTGAGTTTATGAGGGTTTTCTCTTCTTTGAGTGCTGGGACCCGGTTTTAAGTTTGGCAAGTGTCTGGGTTTTTTGGGACGTATTTAACGTTCAACTTCCCGACGTGGTCCCATTCCGAGTCTTATTCAGCGAGCGTGAAAGTGACTGTTGCGAATAGTATGAGAAAGCTAGTAATGACCTAGCCTGAGAAAACAGCTGCCATTTGGCGAATGACGTCTGAGAAACACAAATAAATAAATAAGTCCGTTATTTACCCTCGGTAGTATTTATAGCACTAATGCTAGTGGGGCCGAGCAAATGCCTGAAACAAATAATTCAAATTGAACCAAAATCCCAACTGGCCAGGGGCAAACCAGCTGGCAATTTACAAGCATCGCCCAGGATTTGAACACAGGACTACCGCGAACTAATCCAGCTAACGATCAGAGCGGGACTTGAACTTGGGGCCTCCAAATTGCAAGTCCAGCGCTCCAACCACACGGCGACGCTGCCTCCTGTGAGCGCAGAAATTCCATACTGATTACACGACACTACCCATATCTGAGTAGTGCTTCTGATTGGTCGTGCCGCGTGATCAGTATGGAATGTCTGCGCTCGTTTCTCAGACTTCATGTGGCAGGGAAACCAGTGGTAGCGTCGCCAAATGTCGGCTCTTTTCTAATAGGCCATTTGCACTACGAGGTCAGGTGACATCGTTTTCATGAAAATGAAAGTTATATGATTTTGCCTTCGAAAAACGATTAGTGGGTCATATCTTAAACAAAATAATTGTGATTTGGTTTTTCAAACCCGCACCATTTTCTTAGAATGAGTAAGTTCGTAGCGGGTCACGTGACCAAAATGAGATTTTTAAACTGTATAAATTACCTCTTTCTGAACACAAATTTTGCACTTAAACTTCAAGGAAAATGTTGAAAAGATGATGTGTTAAAGTCTACAGCACATCTGAGCGTAACTATCAAACTTTTAACAAGATATAAGCAAAAAGTAGTTTTGGCCGCCATGTTGGAGGGCCAGAGTATGCCCTCCAACATGGCGGCCAATACAAATCATACTATTTTGTTGAAAAATCAAAGTGCCACAAAATATCTCCCTTAAATGCGTTTCCTCTCAAATTTTGGGTATAAGATAATTTTTATGTGTGCTGTCAATTTTTGGCATCAGCCAGAGTCCAACTCATTGTTTAAAGGAAGCATTGGTCACGTGACATCTTAGTGCAAGTGGCCTATTCTCAGGCTAGTAATGACCCAGTTTTACAGTTTTCTAGATACCTATATAAATGCAAAAATGATTATTTAGATGAAATGAATGAACTTGAATTCAATCTACAGAAACACAGACAGAGATTTCGGATTTCTATCATTGGTAGGATGCTGGATTTCTTAACCTGAGTTCGGGATTCCAAAGCCTAGGATTTCGGAGATCGGATCATCTTATGTGGAGCGAATTGAACCTCTAAATGAAAGCCAATTTGAGGAAGATGGACTTGATGAAACAAAAAAAACTTTGATTAATTTAAAAAACCTCTCTTGATAAGATGAAATATGTTGAAGATATAACATTTGAGGGATTTCTGGAAAAATTACAATTAATAAAAGGCGTAACAAAAAGAAACATGGCTAGACGGGGAACTGGGGATGAACCACTGTCTTAAAACAGGAAACCCAATACTACAGTGAGTAACCAATAATAGACCTAATCGGCTAACTTTATTTTGTACCCAATTCAAATCTCCCTTTGTTAAGATTCTTTGCGTATTGTATTTGCATTATAATGTGGCATTCACATCGAACTGATATGGAAATTCCTGAAACAAAAAGTTTTATTCCCAAAGGGTTTGAATTGGGTACAACATTGAGTTAGACGAATAGGTCTATTGTCCTCCAAGGATGCTCTAGCCTCCAAGGCACATACTGTCACATATGTTCAGAGGAATAGCCAGAGACGTGCACGCCCCGTCTCATACGACTTATCAGTAATATGTAACCACAAAAATAACCGGCAACAAAGCCTTATCTTCGTGACAGAGATCTTGCATGGTATGACCCATGTTTTGACAGACTTATAATACCTGTAGACAAATTGCCAGTTAAATCTGCTAAAATCTCTTGGAGTGACCATCGATGATAATCTCGATTGGGCATCGGAGCCATAACGCGAGTAAGGCATCTTGTCTCCCAAGCAACCATACAACTAATTTACCAAGTTATTATTCACCCTCACTTCAGTTATTGCAAAACTGTTTGGGGAAACTGTGGGATAACCTTTAGGAACAAACTTCAAAAACTACAAAATAGAGCAGCCCGTGTTTTGACATTTTTAGGCTACGATGAAGACGCTGGTTACCTGTTTGAACCCCTGGGATGGAAAAATCTAGCGCGCCAGCATGAAATTAAAAAAGCCACGATGGTTTCTAAGTCTTTACACGGGTTGGCTCCAGAATATTCATGTTCTAGGTTTGCAATACGAGAAACGGCATATAACCTTAGAGACTCTGAGAATAAACTCTGCATCCCTTTACCACATGCACGGACAAATTACCGTATTTATTCGAATAAGCGCCCTCCTCGAATAAGCGCCCATCCAAAAGGCAGAAAAAATTAATAAGCGCCTAGCCCCTCCCCCTTCCACTCTAACTCAATAAGCGTCCACAACCAAAACCCACCGCCACTTCCCCCTCCCACCCAACAAAATGAATAACTACTGATTACAGACTTCCCCGAAGACGGAGTTTCCTTCAGAGTATTTTACGGAAACTTGATTTGTTACATCTTTGCGTTTTGTCAGTACCTTTTTTTTTATTTGTTGCAAACATACTTCCATAAGGCAGCATGTTAAACAGTAGCGACCCCAAAGTGTTATTTATTAGGTTGTATGTGGTCTTGAGCTTTCAGACAGTTTTATATCCGTCATGATAATCCGGAACTTGCATCAAGCTTTGTGAAGTACTTCAGTTGCATTTGCTAGTTTTAAATTTCCCAACGTGAGGTCCACAGATGAAAGGCGGTGATCGATTCGCGCGCCAAACACACTACTAAGTGAGCTTACTTTAGTCCCAACATACTCTGACTTAACCTGATATGGCGTAGGGGTTACTTCCATAGGAACGCACCAATCGGTTTAGGGGTCCTCTGGCGATATCACTCCGCATTTTAACATTCTTGCTATTGAATACTTGGTTTCGTCATACTGTGGGATAGGGACCTTTCTTGGCACCGTCAGTGCAAAATGGTTATGCATCATCGTTTAGTTTCATAGTATACTCTTCTTCCACCGTTCCCAGTCCGTCGAACAGCTGCGGATAGCCACGCATCACTTTTGCTTTGTAATCATCAGTCGTCAGTTCAAAAAATCGTTATGTATGGCTACATTTCTACGACACATACAGTTTCCTTTATCGAATTTAGATTGTAAGTGACAGTAACCGAGAATTCTCCCTTGCAGTTCATCCTGTTATTGCAAGGACCCCGAAGCACTTTATCAGTAGTCTTTGGCTCCAGGCTACATCTGAAGATCAAGGAAGGTATAGTATGGGACTACAGTGACCTACAGTTGCATCTGCACCACTATCAAGTTTGAAGTTAAATGGGGTCTTGTGCACAAGAACGGTTGCAATCCATGGTGACTTTGTATGGTTACTTAAACTTCACCAACATTCGTAATTTCCATAACATCCAAGATTCTTCTTCTTCAGCAACTTCAAATAATTTTCCTGGTTTTGAACTTTAACAAGCCTGAAAATGTCCAAAGTACCTTTGGCACTTTTAATCAGGATTTTTCTCTTTGGAGCTGTCAGAAGGTTTCTCTTAAGAGCTTGTCTTGCGATTTCTATGTGAAGTTTCCTTTCTTTCTCCGCGATGTCCCTTTCGTGTCAACGTGCGCCGGTGTATGTAGTCTAGCCTGAATTTCAGACGTCCCTTCGAGTCACGTATTCCTCTCAGGGACGTCTGAATCGACGAGCCGTTAATGCCGTCAAGTGACGTCATTACTTAAAAACCGGGAAGGGATTGTGATTGGTTCATTGGCCATTTTCACATCTCCCACAGTACACCTTTTTTGCCCCCCCCCCCCCCCCCCCCAAAAAAAAGTTTGCATACACATTGTCTTTTATTTCTCTTTGGACCACTGTACAAAAGAAAGGTTATGCAAAATTTTGGAGGACAAAAAAAAATATTATGGGAGCTGTGCAAATGGCGAATTGTCCAAACATTCGCACAATTATGAATAATTATGAGAAAACTTTGTGCGACTGTCGTTTTGATATTAAGCGGATCGCATGCTTTGAGTTCAAAATCTCGACAATCTTTATTGTAAACAGCAAAATAACCCTTGTCTTCGAAACTACGACTTCTTAAATTGAACTACAAATAATGAATCAATACGAAAAGTCGACAGGTTTTCATTAAGAGCCGCTTTGTAGTTTTGTCAGTAGTTTCAGTCGTTTATTGGAAGCATCAGTGATCGATTTTTGTGTGATTTATAACAAGCTTTTGTCGAGCTAACAAATTTTCGAACTTGTAATGATTCTTGTTTTCTTCTTTGTATCTTTGTGGCTGTGTGTGTTCGGGTGTCTGTTGGAGGGGCCAATAAGGTTGGAATATGACATTGCTTAAGGTCAAACAAGGGCACTCTGAGACCGCCATCTTGATTCTTCACAATTTTTTTGTCTTTTATTACGGCTAAAGGTGTTAAGAAGCATATCATTAAGATTTCTTCATGATACAAATGCTGAGTACAGTGATGCAGGCTGTTCAAGGGTTCATATTTAGCGTAGGTGCTGTTTCAAGACATTTCCGACCTAATTCGGCTATCGCGAAGGGTACAACGCACGTATTTCATAATTTATGAGTTCTGTTTCACCTGCTTCAAGGTGGAGTATAAAAGATCATATATTTTTTCAAAGTTCTTCCAATGCAACAATAATTGAATTTAAGATATGGACTTTAATTCGGGAGTATGCCGCCTATAAATTGTGGTTTTAGAAGTTTGAAAGGCAGCCTTTTTTTTAAAGCTGTACCGACTAATTTAATCCAGCAAACAAGCTTTATTCTCTGGCTTATTAAGTTCAACAGACCTGAGTTAAAATCGCTTGAGCAAATTTTCTAGTAAACAATTTGCGCTCTTTAACCATAACGTACGAATTGTAAAAGGAACAAAGTCTAACATCTTCACGTGTAAATTGTGTGCATGATTTATTTTTATAATTCTGCTTACTGGATTACTGTGCGATAACTCGAATTCCCTAACGTACGAGCCACCAAAGGTGCAAAGTCCTACACTTTCATAAATTGTGACCCTCCACAGGATTTTAATGCTAAAGGTGAAAGCACGCGCACGACACGCTTTCACTTTAAAACAAAAGAATTTATTGTAACACGCTTTAGCACGCTTGCAATCTTGCCTCATTAGCAATTTCTTTTGTTTCAGAGGACACGCTTGAGACAATTAAGCGTGAGCAAGTCGAACAAAAGAGCGTGTTAAAGTTTTCAAACAAAAGCTCCGTGCGAAAAAGCACAACACGCTTTCAGTGTGCGCAAAAGCACGCAAGGCGTGTTATCTATAAGCTAAATAAATTTCCTCTACAAAAAGGAACCGTAAATGATTATATGAACGGCACCCTTTTTGGTAACTATCGAGAAAGAAAAAGTTATACCTCAGCGATCGCAGCGATAGTATCTGATTGAAAAAACGTTGTCGCTTGAAAAGTATAAACAGTGAACGGTGTGACCTACTGGATTTATGGGTAGAACTATATTAGCATTGCAAAATCAAAGTTCTTTCCAGAAATTTTTACTGACGAAGCTGTGCAAAGGTTATCTTAACTTTCCTTAATTTAAAACACATTTGCAATTTTCTCAGAAACAGTGATCTTTCGAACTTAAGACACTTTCTTGCCGATCGCAGCACTCGCGATCAAATATAATAGAAATCATCAAGTGCCAGGATCACTAAATTGTATTTATTTTTTAGCGATTTCAAGGATCGTAGTGATCAACTGAAAACCAGCCTGCTTTTCTAGATGTACCAAAATTCCAAAACGTTTCCAACGTTGCTTAATTGATCCGGCCGACAATAACACAAAAAGCGAAACATCAGTTAATTAATGACTGTTTCAACGCTTTTTGAATAGTAAGTAAAAAATGTATTTTTTAACAGAATTCCGAAATTGTATGGTGCTTTTTCGTTTGATTCTTTGTTTTTGCCGCGATAATACAGCGTGTTTAGAGTACTAAAGCTCGATCCGAGAATTAAATCTCTGTCAGTCACACACTGAGAAAAGAGAAAAAGAACTAAATTAAAAGCAGACCGCGTGAAATTCTTAAAGGCAATCATTTGTTCCATAAAGTTCGGTCATTGAATTAATTCATCGAGCTCGATCTAAAGGGGTGACGGTCAAGCTACTCGAAAGTGATGTCGTTTGAAGTTATGACGTCCAAAACCTGACAATATGAGTTTTGTCGCCCAAAATTCAAAGAAAAGTCGCCCGCAATCCTCCCTCATTCTACAGTGTTTTTAGTTTACAGATTCTTGTTTTTTTCGTCCTGTGAAGAACGAGATATAGTAGACGTTTACAGCGCTTGATTCGTCTTAGCATAGCGTAACGAGATATCTTCACATAAATTATGATTGATAGCGCTTCGAAATTACAAGGGCTTCAGCATTATTTTCCCGAAAAATTTAGCTTCCAATTGAAAGTTTTAGGAAAGTGAGAATTTTATCATATTTTCGGTTCCGAAAATTTTAGGATTCCTTAATTCTCTACGAAAAATAGCGTAACTGGGGAATGAAATGGAAAAAATTAAACTTCAGAAAATCGTAAGGAATTTATTAGATAACCTTCGAAAATTGTACATGCATGGAACGGTCATCTAGAAATGTTTAGCCTTCCTCAACCTATAAAAAATTGTAGGCAGTTTTTGTTTCTCCGATTTAATTACCTTCGTTCGTCTCAGCATGGCTTAAAGAAATATATTAAACTAATTTATTCAACTTCATTTCTCTGTGCATTACTGCTAATAAATATTCCGGTGGCATAACTATAATTTTCAGGCGACATAACTTCAGTCCCTCGCATGCGATAGCAGGTCTCTTTGCGATTCCGGTCAACAGCCGACAGCCGGAGGAATTGGTTTACACTGATCTCGCGTTCATCCCAGGCTAGACCACCATTAAGTCGTGATTTTCAAATGGCCACGGTTACTATCGAATTCCAAAACAGTCTCAATTGGTATATTTGATTCACTTCGACCAATTATCAATGCTGATTAAATCCGCTGAAAACCCAAGCCGTTTTTATCATCTTAGCGGTTTTAGTAATCAAGCGTGTTCAGCGTGTCTTACCCTAATTGCACGCTAACCGTGCTATAATTCGCACACTTACCGTGACATGTGGCACGCTACAAAAAAACAAAAGGTGTAGCGGGTTAAATTTGCCAAAACAAAGGCAAGTGTGTCCGTCTTTGTTTTTTCAATTTAATATGCGCATATCCGTGATCTACGGCACGCTAAGCGTGTCGTGCAAGCGTGTCGTGCGCGTGCTTTCACCTTTAGCATCAAATTCCTGTGGAGGGTCACAATTGTGTGACTGTATATCTCATGCAGACAGACTTTTCACAGTAGTAATAGAAGAAGACCTCTTGTAGTTTTGTAACAAGTGCCTTAAGTAAAGGCTCTTTTCTTCTAATTATTATTATTATTATTATTATTATTATAAATAGAAATTTGTCCCGCGCAGTTTCTATGAAAATATTTAACTGCGCCTTACATAAGAAATTAGTTAAATAAGAAAGTTTTAAGTCTATTTCTAAACGTATTTAGACTAGAAATAGACCGCATCGTAGATGGAAGAAGGTTCCAAAGTCGGGGGGCGACACAACTAAACGACCTATCCCGTAAGGTGATCTTAGTTCTGTCTTTTGGTGATGCTAATAAAATACCAGAGTCATGATTGTGCCTTAAATCGTACTTAGACGGAGGCAGGACAGATATTAACTGGCGCAAATAATCAGGTGCCATATCGTGCAAAACTTTAAAAGTAAGGAGTAATATTTTGTATTCAATACGGTAGCAAACAGGTAACCAAAGTAGCTCGCGAAGCAGAGGCGTGATATGGTTCGACTTTGGGGCGCAATAAATTAAGCGAGCACTAGCATTCAGAACACGCTGCAACTTAGCTGATATTCTGGCAAACCACACAATAGGCTGATATATAGATTTAGCCAGGGCTAAAAGCGAAGCTCTCGATAATATTTACAGTTTGTTAAAACAAAATATAAAATTGTGTAATGCTAAGCGGCTAAGGCATGCAACGCTGGCAAAAGTTGAAAAACAACAATAGATCTAATTAGCAAAAGCAACTTGCAGCACAATTTTTTTAAGCCTCCCACGCAGGCGTTTTTAGGTGAAAAACGAGCTCCCCTAAAAACGCCCGCGTGGGAGGCTAACTTTTTTTGTACATTTCTTTGAGTTTGTTTTGCACGACTACAACGTGAAAGTTCCAGAAACTTCTTAGTTACAAGTTTTATGGAGGAAAGGTCGTAGGTATTTCCGTTCACCTTTTTTCACTGCCACCCATTTTCACCTTGCATTGGTGGCCGCTAGCATTTCCCATTTTGTCACCGCCGCTACAAAATTTTCATGTTGTTCTTCCAACAAAAAAATGTCTCGCTTGTTTTTTATCTTTCGCACTAAATCGCTGTCGCCCTTTTTCTCGTTGAGCTTGGCTGGCGTGCCGCCCACATTCTCTTTTTCTCTGTCTTTCTCTTGCTCCATATTCCAAATTTGTGGACATGACAATTTATCTAAGCTTAGTACGTTAGACAACACGGATGCAGAAACAATTACCGCTTTCCGTTTTCGTCTTCATTGACTCTTTTGTTGTCTCTGCTTTACAAGACGCCGGTGGCTATGCGATTTCCCGCCAATTTAACCTCGAGTTGCATTTGGGTTACCATACCTATTGATTGAGTTGTTTTACATTCGTATGCCTGTGGTGCGGACGGACGGTCTCTCGGGCGGGAGGGCGGGCGGTCGGTGTACGGTCACGTGACTACCAAATTTTCTCGGATGGGTAGATTACTTTATTTTCTTACCAATGGTCCTTCGCTGGCGCGCTTCGCGCGCGAAAGCTCCGCTATTACAGTAGTCTACTCTACTAGTAACAAAGGCTTGAACTAGAGACTCAGTAATGCTTCTAGATAAGTATTTCCTAACATGTCTGATATTACAGAGATAGTAAACTGGCTGCTGCATGTCTTATATCACAGCGGTTTTCCAGGTGTCAGCAAAATATCCAGTCTGCAAGGACAGGTTGACCGTATTAGTAATGGCAAGAAGGAGTGAGTCTAAACATGCAGATAATAAGAAGGCAGGCATTGGGTCCAAGATGCAAGATTTGTTCTTTCCCGGTGTAATCATATGACGAACTGTCTCAGTCGTCTGGCATTTGAAGTCGGAAAATACATATCACCAGATTCAGATTCCAGGTTGGGTACGGGTGTTGACAGCAGAGGATGTGATGGAGAAATCTCGTCCACCTGATATTGGCAATCTTGGCAATAAAAAACTGAGCCATGTCGTTTGCACACAGTGAAACATCAGAATGTGGGGGAAGAGATCGATCTTTCTTCATATACAATAAACTCTTACTTGCTGCGAACAGCCTCCTCTGGTCTGTGCTGTTATCCTCAATAAACTGATTACAGTAAACACGGCGTGCATCATTCATCAAATTCACCACGAGATTTATCAGCAAGATAATCTTGTAGCTCTCCACGTCTTTTCAGCCTGTCGTCTCAAGCATCTGACATTCCTAATATCTTCATTGAACCACACAACAAGAGGCCTGACATAAATGTCGCGAGTTAAAACAGGTGCATACATAACCAGCAGAAATCGTAACGACTCATCATAAGTCGTTAGGTGGATCATGATAAAGCTGAAAAGAAAGAATGGCCTTAGTAAATTGGTTGGGATCAATTGATTTAACTTTCCTGAACTGCACATGCGTGACATTAGCTTGAGGTTTTAAGAAGCAATAACTTATAACACTTTTCGAATCAAGTCGTCAGACTTAAAGACTCTTTCATTAAGTAGAATCGCACGTGACAACCTCGTGAATAATCAACACGCACTGTATACGCCAGGGGGCGATTTGTGCCAGAACAAAAAAAGAGTCCTTTTTTTTAAAAAAAGCTCGGACATTTCCTTTGGAAGTCCGAGCAACAAATGTCATGTCTTATAAATATAGTTTGTGCCACGAATCTGAAATAATACCCCAATAAACATGATAGTTCCGTCTGTGGTGCAGGCACAAAAGTCTATCGGCTAAGAATCGTTGATGGAGGGTTGGGGATGAGGAGGGCACTCTTTCGAGCTTTACAGGTCTCTTTCATGCTTGTACTGACCGAACAGATGTTAGACTGTCAGGCTAGCAGAAGGTCAAACCTATTCAGTTGGACGTCCTCATTAACAACGGTTTCAAGCAAAGAACAACTAGATTACTTCCACTGAACTGATATTCAGTTTCTCAAATAGACTCGATCATTTCACCTACCCCTGGTTTTTCTTAGGATGTACTTGACCAAGTATTGTTTATTTAATTAACACTTGTTATCTTGGATGACTTCATCCCGAAATGCTGGCTACTTATATGGTCGTCCGAATGTTTCAATATTCACTAAAATCCATTCGCTGTCTCTAAAACTTATTCGCTGTCGCTAGAACTCATTTGCTGTCGCTAAAAACTCATTCCCTGTTGCTAAAATCCATTCGCTGTCCTTAAAACTAAATTCACCATCGCTAAAACTCATTCGGCCTAGCTAAAATCCATTCGCTGTCTGTAAAATCCATTCGCTGTCCCTAAAACTGATTCGCTGTTGCTAAAATCTATTCGCTGTCGCTAAATCTCATTCGCAATCGCCAAAAACCATTCGCCGTCCCTATAATTAATTTGCTATCGCTAAAATCCATTCGTTGTCGCTAAAACTGATTCGCTGTTGCTAAAATCCATTTGCTATCGCTAAAACTCATTCGCTGGAAAAATAAAAATAACCCGTCTAGGCTTTCGTACAACCAAAGAAGCTGCTTTATTCGTGTTGATCAATGATTTTATTTATAGACATTTTAATGAAATCAACTCTTGATGAAATTCATAAATCTTTTGTCCATCAACAATTCAGCTAACGGTTACGGTGATTACTTTCCTTGCTTGCTGTATTTCTTTAACTGAACAGTTCAGTTTTTCTTTCAGCTATTTAATTCAGCAGTAATCCTTTTTTCGTTTCTTTTTTTTATCTACGACAGCTAGCTACAGCTATTTTGTCACTATATGACCTATACTCCTTCTACTCGTATCCTTCTTTTGGGTCATCTTCTCCTCTCGACGAATTATTTACAGGGGCACCCAATGGATCTGTTCCTCAAAATGTCTTTTCTCGGCTTGAAGCGAATTTTCGCTGGGCCAGGAGATTTGGAAACAATGCCATGTCCTTGAAAGGAACGTGTTGCTGGGAAATATCTGAGGGGATTCAGAAAGAAAAAAAAAACTGCTCAATTGTCCCGTCCCCCGAACAAGTGTTCTCGATGAAACCTCTCACCAAGAGAATGGATTTCACGTCGAATCCGCGCCTATTACCAGCACTCCCCGCCTCGCGGTGGTTTCAGTATAGCTAGGTAGCTAATCACACCGCAGTTTATTCATGAGATTCAGAGAATAATAAAGTCTCTTCAATTAATTTTTAAGAAAAAAATCCGAATAGCGTGAGTGTGAAACTCGGGGCGTAGAGTCTGTGGCGAATTACCTATACACCACTTGGCCGACAAGCAATGGTTTGATTTGAACCTATATAGCAACAACTCCCAACAACCCTAAACGTAAATAGAAGCTGAACGTTTCGAGTCAGTGCTTAACCCTAATCACTATTTTCAGGGCTTATCCTCTCTTGCCAGAGATTAACCCTAATCAGTACTGCTTATAACCCTGTGCTCGAAACCGAAGTGATTAGTAATACTACGTAGCAATTGTGTAAACTTCTTGAGGTGTCCGAGGGGAGGGGGATTTAAGCCGATGGGATGTAATGCTAACGGCCTGATAGGTTCTAAGAAGTAAAAAATAAAACAAGCCAAGGGGAAATAAGGCGCGCGATCTGGAGAAGGCACCTTTCACTCCCAGTGCCTTGGACTGGGCTAATGGCGACTCGGCGGTTTGTTTAGAGAGAATGTATGAGAACCGCTAAAATTGGACCTGATCTCAGCTGGTTACTCTCGCTGCTCAGATTTGTTTTGTCTTTGTGTGAAAAAAGCGAGGCGGTTCCTCCAGGGTTTTTTAACTTCCTTGTATCCGTTGAAGAATTACTTAGCGACAACAAATGGATTTTAGCGATAGCAAATAATTATAGGGACAGCGAATGGTTCTTGGCGATTGCGAATAAGTTTTAGCGACAGCGAATATATTTTCGCAAGAGCGAATGAGTTTTAGCGACAGCGAATGGATGTTACCGACAGCGAATGGATTTTAGAGATGGCGAATGAGTTTTCGCGACAGCGAATGAATTTTACCTAGAGCGAATGAGTTTTAGCGATACCGAATGAGTTTTAGCGAAAGCGAATGGATCTTAGCGATAGCGAATTAGTTTGAGGGACAGTGAATGGATTTTAGCGATCGCGATCGAATAAGTTTTTAGCGACAGCGAATGAGTTTTAGCGAATTAGGGACCTTAAGCAAGGACGACGACGACGGCAGTGAAAACGTCGCTAAAAAAAATGAATTTGCGTTCTTTCAAACTTAACCTCGTCTATTTGCCCCCGCTCAATACGTCAAATGCAGGCTACTTTTCCTGGAGTTGAATTCTTAAGGATTTTACTCAGGTTCAAAAAGAGGAAGGAAAATTCGTCGTCGTATGTCCACGTCCTCCTTAAAACGTCAAATTAGAAGGTTTCACGTCGTAGTCGTGCAGTGGACGTCAAAGAAATGTACTAAAAAGCGTGATCATTAAACCTATTGTTCTTTTGAAGTCGTCGTTGTGGTCGTCCTCATAGTTGCTTAAGCTCCCTTTACTGAAACATCTAGACGACCATATACTTAAGCTGGGTGGAATTTTTTGTTTTTCAATTTGCTACCACGTGTATTGACTCATCTCCCAGAAAGCTATTATGATTTCTTTTTTTGTGACATGTCTTTAAATACCGTACTCAGTTTTCAACGGTCGGCGTTTTATGAGACTGGGTTCCTCAAGGCGTACGCCCAAGCCAAAGAGCCAGCTTCGGGGGAGACAGTTGTTGGGTTCTGGCGATTACCACTGATACAGCACACTACGTTTTTTTAACGAGATCCGGCATTGAAGTTTTTGCAACTCTTAACGCTACTGTAATTATTATCACAATGTTGATCCATGAACGAAAGAACAAGTAACCACAAAGGAAGGTCGCCTACAAATTAAAACACCTCTTATTCTTACCTATTCATAATAATTACAAAAAGGATTATCAGAGGACTTAGAGCTTATAGGATAAAGGCCAAGCATTTTTGCGCTTTCAGATTTTTGGCCTTTTTGTTTCCAAGAGTCCTTTTGTTTCTGAGTGACAGAAATATGCTCCAAAAGATCACTGTTTATTCTAAAAGGACTATACAAATAGACAAACAGACAACTGATAACTTTTTAATAAAAAACGCTAATTCCTAAGTCGTGTAATCGTAGTGAGTCTAATCAGATATCTAGTTAAGTCACTTCAGGTAAACGATCAAGAGTTGTTGCCAAGGGATGTCTTTGGAACTGACCCAAATCCGATCATCGTAAGCCCGTCGAATATTAAGAAGGAAAAAACATGAACAACGAGCTTAAAGACCCACTTGAAAAAGTTAGCAACTCACTCCGGCGAGCTGTGAGTATCAACAAAAGTAAAGAGACTGATCTACGAACTACAATGAACACGATACAACGAGAATGTAGGAGAAGCTTTAATACGTGGTCCTTAAAACAAGAAAAATTCCTTCGAGCCAAACAGAACCTTGTACCAGCCATGCAACTAGATCAAGCTTTTCAGACAAAAAACGTCAGAAACGATGACACAACACAAACCAAACCACGTGAAAGACGCATCACTTTGGTGCGAGCTGTTGCACCAGTCAGCTTAGCAGACGCTAATAGGAGTAGGTCTCCTGCAGACCTTGTACTTCCGAGCATTACAGCACCTAACAAGACTGACGGTAGACGAAAGAAAATATCCACATCGGGGTTGTTGCCACCAGTAATAACCTTAGCAAACACTAGTCAATTCTTTCAAGAAAACAAACGGACACGACGAATAAGCGATCACAGACAGCCGCTTACTAGTTTTACTACCAATGAACGCGGATACAAACACAACCTCTCAAGTAGAAAGGTTAAAAAGATGGGCAAAGTTGTTGATTTGACGACTAACAAGAAGCTCCTTGACCACTCTAACGTTCATCACCAAGCAACAGATTCAGAGACTAACGAGGAGAAAAGCTCTAAACAAGTCATGCCAGGTATAATGGAAGAGACAGGATACACCCGCCATCAAGAACACAGTCTAATTAGTGGTAACCTGCTTCCTGATATTACGCCAACAGACAACACAAACCAGCGAGCCAAAGAACAGTGGAAGAAAGTACGAGAGTCACTGACAAAAATCACAGGAAAAAAGAAAAAAACTGACATTAACAAACTATCCATGATAGAGCTTACGAAACTATACGAGGAGATTCGCGAATGCAGATATCTCCGAGTAGGAAATCATTCAAGCTTTACAGCTGAGCACCCAGATCACACAAGCAGAACATGCAAATGTTTAGCGTGTACTGTTAAAGACAAAAATAAACTGAAGAATCATTTAAGCGCACCAGAGTAAATACAGCAATCAAATCATTTCACTTTCAAGTTTATTATCAGACTGTGATGTTATGACACTCTTCTTTTTAAAAACATAAATGGTATTAAGTTCAATTGTATTGCCCCAAAAGAAAAACAGGTACAAAACATGTAGCAATTTTGTTCAATATGATTATTTGCATATCTGAATGCCTCCCTCATAGAATCAACAAAGAAGGGTGGTGTACGAAAGATTGCTTGACTGCTTAATAGAAGTACAATGATGAACGAAACCTTAAACTTACGTTCAAACAGCTTTATTTCTTTTACTATGCAACACAATATTTACAACCCTAAAACTGTAAGTGTACATACAATGGTCACAGAAATAAATGAATCACTATTTACAGAACACTCTATTCAGTGTAAGAACTTAGGATGTCAAAAGAAGAGTGGAGTTTCTTCGACGCCCTGCGGTCTAACGGGGCAGGCAGTCACCGCAGGGTCTAGTACAAGAAAAGAACAGAATTAAAACACCAATGCAGCTCCTGTATCTAACGGGGTAAGTAGGCTGATTAGTCGTCAAGCTGGCAGAGCAGTGCCACGCCTCTTTTTATCCAATGGTTTTGTGGTTTGTCAGTAGGCAGCATGACGGGCATCACGTAATTGGTTGAGTGGCCTGTAGTGGACAGAGTTCCTCGTCTCTCACTTGTCTTGTAAACTGGACATTTGTACTCTTGATTATCTTTAAACTCAGAAATTTTTCCTGCCAACAAAAAATAAAGGAATTATGACATCGCCAAATTTGTGCACATACACACACGTACGGTATGCCCACATAAGCCGTAACATTGTCCAGTTTGGCCTTCAATGGCAATGGGTAATCTGGCGATTTTGTCAAAGATAGACGAGTAACTACGACAACACAGCGTTGTCTCCTTGTGTTTTTCTGTTAATATATAACCTCCGGATAAAGCCCCTTATCTTGACAAAGAAATCATTTAACAAATTAAAAACAATAACAAAGAATTAGCGGGTGTTAACATAATACACCGGTGGAGAAACTCAGTGAAATTTAATGCTGTTGACCGAGAAACATTCCGACGCGAAACTTAACGCTTATTGCCCCGCAGGAGGCACTCAAGTGACTCGTGCGTATATTAAGGAAAGTACTTACAGTTGAAATATACAGTCAGTATGCCAGAAAAAATCTCGATTTGCCTGAACAGGGACCGCGAGGAATTGGTAGGAGGTAATGATGACGTTTCTATTGTTTGCGCCCGCAAGTACGAAATGGTTAGGATGACGTAAAGACAGAAAATCCCGAGGGACCGCCTAGGTAGATTTTGTGACATTTATTGTACAGACATACTTTCATACTCTTTTGCGTTACGTGTTATCAGTGACATTCTGTGGAGCAGTTGCTTTAAAAGTTATGGACCAAAAGACACTCGTTAAGCGCAGATGAAGTTATAAGGTTCGTATAACTGTGTATATATAAACACTTGGAGAGTTTGCCAGACACGAGTTCACAAATCTTTGATTGGAAACCTTGCCAGACACTCTTTCTCTCTCTCTGCCCGGGAGAAGACTCAGCCCCAAACAAACGAGACGAATGAACAACGGCTAGCTTATCACTAGCAGAACGATGGACGACTACAGAAATTCGCCGACAATCAAATTCTGTGCTGACTTATTAGGCCGCTCACAGATGTCCTTCCGCTATAACGTTTAAAATAAGACTAGAATGCGCGAGCGTGAATTGATCAAACGTCCTTTTAATTTCTAAGGCTTACTTTCCGGCAAATAAAATGAACTGAATGTAAAAAGTGAAAGAGAAATAGCGAAAAATTCAACTTCTAATGTAATGTTTCTTATGGTTTAGAATAAACTATTCTCGGAACTGAGAAATCAAAACTGAGAAATCAAAGCTGTGTACAGTCGAACTAAAACTGTGCATGAACCTTGCGTTTCCTGTATTTATCTCACCTATTGTGTGGAATATGTATGAAAATCTTCATTATGAATCGATCTATTTCAATAAGCTACACAACGAGCAAGAATACTGTTGACCGACAATATACAGCGCGGGGGCAGCTGTAGTGTCAACTATTAATAGTGGATAAGTTTATACTGAGAAGATTTGTTGTCTCATTGTTTAAAACGCTTTTCCGCGATCAAATTAAAAACTGGACCCAGAAATGTTATTGGTTTGAAATATAAGGATTAATTGATCTTTGAAAGCAAGTGAAATGTTCCATTTTTTGCATGAATAATGGTGTTATGTTGTGCTTTTTGAATAAATCCAGCTTGGTCAAGAACTTCAATCTGTCTTCAGTTTTGCCAGTCGATCCCGTGACATACATTATGACAAACATAACTTTTTTTGTCAAAATCTGCATTTATTGCCAGGCATGAAACCCGTAACTTCAAGCTCCCCTGATATATATTTGGCGATTATGCGAATGTCATGATATAGTGCTAGAGCGAACATCAAAATCAGTCATGCTGGGCATGCCAAACACAACTGGCTTCATGATCGGCATGCCCGGCATGACAAAGCGGACGAGCAAACATCAGCCCGGCGAGAGATCTGGGACCTAAATTTTGGGCTGCGAGGGCAGATGTTATTTCTAAGTACCTGTCCGATGTTCCGTTGAATTTTGTCATGCCTAAATATATGAAATTTCGCCTCCCTCGTTAATCCTCAGACAGAATGCAATTTTTACGCTCGCTAGGCATGTTCAATTTAAAATCATGGCCATACCCTCATTCAAAACAAAATGCTATCAAATTTTAGTTTCTAAGCCGTTCTGGGGCCGAGATTTGGTGTCCGTTGTCCGTATTAGAGGGAGTCCGTGTTATAGTTATAGAGGTTTTTTTTTTTAAAAGAAAATGTATGTGATTTTTTTCTGGACATTGCAAACTGTCCGCAACTGTCCGCAATAGAGAGGTTGGACTGTACAAATGGTTCAGCATTATACAAAGAACAACAATACCTGGCTTAACCCAAATGACTGGCATCGTGTCGTGAAGAACTTTTGGTAAAGATTCACCAATCAAACCTCTGTAATGTATAGAAGAGTCGTATAAGATTTAGTAAAGAAACTTAACTTAAAGCATATTGTAAAGTATCAACACTTACTAACCTTTTTCGATCCCACCGGGCACCTTCAAGGAACAAGCCGTGTACATACACGCCATCTTTCGGCGGCTTGTCCGCAGTGTCCCCATGCAGAACCTAGGGAATGTAAATGAACAAACAGACCCAATAATTGTGGATTCAAATTTTCACGTGATATATCGTTGTGTTCTTGAGTCTTGATCGAACGAACGCGACGAAGATCGAGCACTGCGAAGATCGTTTAACGGCCAGTTTGGTAATTTTCTTCTATTTCACGGCTACTGAAAGGATCTGGTGCTGGCCAAGGAGGCCCATCACTGGCAAGCGCGAAGCATTCGTGTATTGCTTCTCTCCTCTGAATGACAGAGTCAAGTGGAGAAATTTTTTTTGAAATCAACAATACGGCATTTACAACAGGCTTAAACCAATGCTATTAACAATTTCTATTTTGTTTGTTCTGGGTAATCAACTCTAAGAATATATCGCAACAGTGGTAAAAGCAAATAAATTTTGGCAATCTGTGCTTTAAAGTCGTGTTACTGTTAAGTTCCATAAGAAGTAAAATGGAAACGATAACTCACCTCGAACTCAAAGCCCAGCAAGTCGATTGGGATGGTGTATTTCCTAGCATAATTCTGCTTAGCACCAGTCAAGAAGGCCTAATTGAAGAAAGAGTAGAAGACGTTAATACCACATTCACACAGCCAAATCATTAAAAAAAAAAAATTAAAACTAAATTGCTTGTTTACCCACGAAGCACATAAGAGTTCATATGAACTCGTTTAAACGTGTCCCTGCGTTCCAGATCGAATTGGAATTTGGAAGTGTTGGTTTTTGAGGAGAGGGGAAAACCGGAATACCTGGAGAAAAACCTCTCGGAGCAAGGGAGAGAACCAACAACTGACTCAACCCACATATGGCGTCGACGCCGGGAGTTGAATCCGGGCCACACTGGTGGGAGGCGAGTGCTCTCACCACTGCGCCACCCTTGCTCCCCAAGAGGTATAAGAGGTAAGAGGTATTCACCGTCAATAACACCACTGGTATCGTTTCACTGTATAATAAAGTAATATAATTAATGTTACCTGTGTGAAGAAGAATCCTGAAATCCAGAACACTACTGGTTTGCCCTTGTCGAACCAATCCTAAAAACGAAAGAAGGTAAACATAATACATTCATGCCTTTCACGGGTGAAGATGAACTCAACAAATTGGCCTGCTCCCTGTATGGCTCTTTATAGATCAGTTGGTAGAGCACTGCAGTCTGCAGGGCTGTCTGTGAGGGCCGGCGGCCTAGGAGCATGACCCGCGGCTACTTTCATAGGTAACAAAAGGAAAACAAAACCAAAGGGACTTCCGAGCTGTTCAATTCCCCGCCTACTAATTGGATATACCCAGCAACTTGAAATCTTAGCGACAGGCCTGACTGCAGAGCTAAGGCAGAGGCCGTGGGTTCGAATCCAGTTGAAGTCCCGAAAGTTTTTTTCGGGTTAATTTGCAATTGCTTAAATTGCAATTACCACTGCGACGATCATATCTTCATTTAAATTTGCAATTCCGCAGTTTACATGATCTTCATACTGCATATATTTAAAAGTTGACTAACGCAACAGCTAATTGCTGTGGAGGTATTTTTGGAAACAACTACCTGTATAAAACTTCACTTACAAAAACTCAGTAATAATTGACAAGGAAAACACAAATGATATTAATGTTTAATTTGTGTCTCAACATCTGACTTTGACACGGTTAAAATTTACGTCCAATTCTTTGGCCCAATTAACCCTGAATCTAAGAAAGGAAGCGCAACAATGAACCGATGTACAGCAGAAGTTTTTGAGGCCGTTAATAAACTCACAGTTTGTCGTTTACCTATGGGAGCGTCACTTTTAGGTTTGCCTTAATCTATATAAATAAGCAGCCTGTAATATTCCAGTCCTAGAAGTACGCAGGATGCTTGAATGTCTCTAGCTCCCACGAGTCTATTGAAGCTCAGTGGTAGAGCCTACTAGACTACTAACCAGAAGGTCACATTACTTCTGTTGGGAGTGACCTCTGACTGAAAAACAACGTCTAATCACCTGTAAAAACTTCAGCCTGGCCAGAAAGTCACTGATATAGCTACCGAGAGGTTTGAGAGATGGATACGATCTCTTCATCCACATTTCAGGTACCTACAAAGAATGGGAAAAACCAATGAGGTACCATCCATTTTCACAACTGTGTTACAGTTGAAGCTCTCCACAACGGTTTCCTTGTGGCCGTTGTGGGAAGGTGGCCGTTACAGGGAGTTAGGGGGTCTATTATGATATCTGTTTTTAAATATTTGTGTTGGGTGTGTGTGGGGAGGGAGGGGGGGGGGGGGGAGCACAATGTTTATTGTGCCAAGTTCAAGGCCACTGTACCCTATAATGATAATCTAATCATAAATAATATGTATAGATAAATACACAATAAAACTTAAATAATGTTTTGAATCAAAAGGCTAACAAGACAATACGAGCAAGGTTCGCAACCTTCGCTATAATGATTCTACATAAGGAAGGACTTTCTCTCGTTTCTCTCTCTTGTATTCGCTGGATAAATATCGCCAAAATTATCGCTAAAATAAAAATGGCAAAATAAAAATGTTCTTAACTTACTCTTTGCCGTTCTAAGTACGCTCTAAAAGAGTTCTTACAAAAGAAGCACTGTATTATTTACATTCAATCTTAAGTGAACTGAAAGACTTGCCGCGATTAATCATCGACGCTCCACACGGATCAGATTTCGTGACAATTCTTAACTATCTCGTCAGTCGCCAAAAAAATGGCCGTTGTCGAGAGGTTATTTTGGCAGTTGGGGACGCGCTTTAGTTGCCATTGCCGTTATAGAGAGGTTTAAACAAGAGTTAATGCATGGACTGTTCACCGGAACAAAATCGTGGCAGTTATAGAGAGGTGGCCGTTGTGGAGGTTGGACTGTACGCCTGATCGAATGACGGTCATTAAATATTTATTTATTTACTTATGAAATTGACCACGATCGTGTTCTTTAGTAAGGCGCACAGTTATATCCGTTCAAACCTTTATACCGCTTCCGCTTTGATCAAGATCTTCAGTGATCGCCGTTTACTCGTTAGTGGATGACAAGGCATACAGTTTCGTAGTAGTCCGGCTTACTCTCAAAAGAGCGTGAGATATGAAACGCACTATGCGCCCAAATTCCGCCGGTACAAACCGTTGCGTGGTAACGAGCTAGGATGATATCAACGCAGTAAGTATCAGTCACGTTTTAAATTCGCTGCAGGCACAACCGAGTTTACAAATTTCTCAGCCCATCGATTATAAGACAAAAGTAATTCTCAGCACTCCACTTTCAGTACTTTTAAAGCGAAAGACGAAACATTTTTTATGTTAAAAGAAACTCTGAATAGTAGTCTGTTTGATATATAATAAAGGCGTGGATGTTTACTTACTTTTCCTACCAGTAAACTACCAGCCAGTGCCTCCAGGTCAGATGACATCACCACCAAGCCCTTGATAGCTTTCTGAAGGTTCTGCAAACTTGTTCTAATTATAGACATCAGCCTGAAAAGCAACAAACAAGAAACCAGTCACAGTTGAACAAGTTAATGCTCTAGTCAGGGCGCACATGTCTCCAACGCCAACACTGTTAAAAAAATAGTCCACAGAGAGGACATGTGCCTACTGGCAATGAATAGTCTGTACTCCAGTAACCAGAAAAGACAGAGAGAGAGAGAGAGAGAGGGGAAGAAAAAAAATCTATTAAATATGGGCGATGCCGGGAGGACTTGAAATAATTTCCCGGCCGGAGCCGGTCTAGTTGTCCGGTCAAATCTATTTTTGCTTGGACACAACCCATTTTTGCCGGACAAATGTCTTTCCTCTAGGATTATCTGATTATACTTTACAGTAAAATACATAAGGGCTATTATAAAAATACTTTACAACACTACACACGCTACTCCTGAATTTGCGGTGAAGACTTTAAAGAGGACAAAGCAATAAGTTTTTCATTCGCAACTCTCGGAAAATGAAAAACCACTGTTACCGCCCCGCCGCGCAGGGCTTCTCTTCTGAAATTTCCCGCGGTCGCAGAACATGTCAGTTCAACATATTTGAGACTTATCTCGGCTAATGGGGCTGTTCTTGCCATTTACTTGCAAATTTATCTTGAAACTTCGTCACTACAACGAGAAAGCGTCCCAAAACTACCGACCAGGTGTTTGTAGATTATTATTGCGAAAAACTGGGCACTGGCCAGTGCATGATATAAAAAGCTTTGCCATTGGCGCATTTCTGAGCTCATTGTTGTTAAAAGGGCAAATGATGATCTCTGATAAGAAAAAACCTTGTGCGAGACAATACCAAGTCCAAAAGAGATCGCAAAGCCAGCGGGCGTTTTGAGCACCAAATCGCCGGTTCTAAAACGCAACATTTATAAGTAGTCGACGTTTCTGTTGTTGTTGTTGTTATTACACAGGCTAACGCTCATCATTTCCACCCCCCGGCAAAAATAGCAAATTTCCCGTTTTGTTTCATTAAAACCGTTCGTGAAATCACCGCAAAACCGATCCCTTTCAAGCGAAATTTGCCCAAAAAATTTCCCCGAAATTGGCTTTTTTTTATAACGATCGTTTTTCCGCGAATTTGTCCCTGAAAATCCCACGAAATTTGACTTTTTTCCGCGACCTATCAGAGGCCCTGTGTTGTGAACGGTTTACGTTATAAAAGTTCTTGATCTGGCCGCCTTTCTCTCCCTCCCCCCCAACTTTTTTCCTTCACGAACTTCAATAATGTCTAATCTTGACCAATCGTATTTAAAAAAACTGTGAACGTCTGAATTTCATTAGAACCATAAAAGAGCGGACAAAATGTTCGGCCATCCAAGGATTTGACCGGACAAAACCTATTTTTGACCGGACATTGTCCGTTGACCGGCCGTTATTTCAAGCCTTGGCCGGTTATCAAAAACTGTCGTTACTTCTTAGCGTTTCAATTTTGTCTGTAACTTCTACTAACTTGTTTCAAATTTATTTCCTTTAATCTAATTATCCTCGAAATGATTTACGAACTTTAATTTTATTAAATTGTTGAGCTTAAAAAAAAGAAAAAAAGAATCTTTTAAATTAGTTGCAAAAAAAAGGGCGATAGCAGGTATCGAACCCTGTACTTTTACCCCAAAGATTACGCGTTAACGCCGTGCGCTACACGAGGAGGACACTAAGCAAGAGAAAAATGAACGACTAAACAGATCAATCAATCAATTAATTCACTTACTTATTAAACCTCTCCATCTCTTGTACGAGCACAGTGTTCATGCTCTCTTCATACGTGACTGGGTATTTTTTCAGTGCTTCCTCCAAGTCATAATTCTTTGGAAGCTAGTTTGAAAAAATAACAGAACCACTTTAGCAGAAAATATAGATTTTTAAATAGAGTGCAAAGATATTTTTGACGTCTCAGACAAACGAGTAAGCTAACTGTAAGACCATCAAACCGTATTTGGAGTATTGAGGTGTATTTACCTTGGACAGAATGTCTTTTGCAATCTCCAACAAAGTGTCGTCAGACCTCTTGCCCGCCCCTCCACTGCCACTCTGAGACTGAGTCAGGAGCACTGAGTCAAACAGCTAGAAATCAAACAAGAAGAAAATTACAGTCATTTCACCTTAAAGGACTCCTACTTAAGACGGACACCAGAGTTGGTGCCTGCCGTTGCACAGTGATATTCTTTGACTTTTCATGTGGCAAACACCAAGGACCGGTGCAAAGGTGGCCGTTTTAGAAGAGTTTACTGTGACAATACACCCTGACTGCACACATCAGTAAGTATGATACCTGTTTAGTCTCCTGCAGTTCCTTGGATATGTCCACATTGTCATGCATACCGAATACTTCGGGTGTCTGGGATAAGGGAAGTTCCTGCAATTAAAATCAAAAGCGTTAATGGCAAGTTAACACAGCACATACCAAGGCTTGCTTACTATTACTGTACCTTGATAAATTCCACGTACTGATCATATTCGCTCTTTGGAGGAGCGTAGTAAGTGCCACTTTGAGAGAACTTGTATTTAGGGTCTTGTACGATGTCTGGACTGTAGAAGTCGGCTAAGATGCTCATCAGGCACCGTCTGAAGTTAAAAAATAATTAGGCGTTCAAACAATCACATAATCACAATGTATGATTAAAGGGAGTATAAGTTTAGCTCGAAAGTAAAGGAAAAGAAAGGAAAGAAGTCATTGTGTCTCGAAGGCGAACTGTAACAGCAACAAATAGCATTACATGGTCTGCGGGATTCGAGCCCAAGAGTCATTAGGAACGAGAGAGTACTCTAGCCCTAAACTTTGCAACGTTTTTCAGCTACAGTACATTTCTTGATTTATAAGTCAAGATATATACTCTCTCAGCTGTAGATAGCTTTAAGAGAAGTTATTTGTTCGATCCTAGGTACAAACCTGTCATTATCGTCTGTAACTCTGCCTCCATAGTTACACTCCCCGGTGAGATAGGTCAGAGCATCGAATGGAATCTCTTCGTACTCATTGATAAACATCTGGAAAGGATATATAAATCAGTCGCTTCGACTCTAGATAAATCGCGCCTAAAGGCTGGTTTACGCGTGCGACGCTATTAGAAAAGCATCATACGCAGACCTTTTCGCGCTGAAAATGTACTTTAGACGTTACGTTACTGTGTCTGTTTATGATGCTTGTCCTTCTGCTTGTGTCTCTGTACATTAACATATCAAGAACTAGTTGTACAAACCTGCAGCTGTCGGACGCTGATTCGTAGATCAGACTCGTTAAAGCCGTAAGGTATGTTCCAACCAAGCGGACCAAATTTACGCCTCTCTTGCACCAGGGCATGGAAGAAACATAGACCAAATAGCAGTTTCTCCCAAATCTGACAAAAAAGCACAATATTAAAATGATGATGATGATGAAGGAGAAGGAGAAGGAGAAGGAGAAGGAGGAGGAGAAGATGATTATGATGATGATGACAAAAACGATCAACGTGAAACAAAAGCTTTCACGCGCGGGAAATTTCAACATTTGCGACAACTTCTCTCCAATGACGTTTGAAAAACGTAGTCAACGACAGAGCAACAAAATCAAACCGCTTTGTTTCAGTAAACAAAAGACTGAAAAAATAACACTTTCTTTTGAACTGCCAGCCATTTCTAAAACACGTCTCAAGGCCATGACAATGACCTTACCCGAGGTTGGTGCTAAACTTCTCTAACAGCACGTGTTGTATACTTGTGCAACTTTTCAGAAAGGGTAAACGACACAAATCGATCTCAGTATAAAAGCAGATTCTCCGTCGGCGATGAATACACTGAAAGGAATATGAAAACAAAGGACTTAAAAAAAAATCGCACTTCCCTGTGTTTTCTGTGTGATGTTCGGCGTAGAACCTTTATGCGAAAACACTGCCGATTGGAAGAGTTTATTAACTCCGGCTTCAAGTAAAAATTAAACGCTTCTCTAACACCCCTACGATGCTGAAATTCTGTAACCTTCCGGACAGAGTTAAACGAAAATAACCGATCCATAAAAAGCAGATGTCCAGTTGGTTATGAATACGAATAAGTAAACAAAAGATTGAAAAAAATAATCGCGCCTCCTTTTCAATGGCCCGCGAAGTTTAAAACAGGGCTCAAGTCCCCACACTTACTGATAAAATTTATTGCTCTCTGTAAGTAAAAACCACACGCGCTTGTTGCGTAACTCCTCTTTCATGCAAGTGCTGTATAATGCACAACTATTCGTTTTTAGATGAAGTAAAAGGAACACACCTGTTTTATTCAAAGCGCGTTGTCGCGCAAAGAGAAAGCCGGTTGTTTCAGAACGTATTCTCGGTCGCTTCGGAAACTATGACTTTAATCTTTGGAGTAACGGAGTAAAGTATCGGCAGAAATCTATGCACGCGGCGGGTTCATGCAAAAAATAAAAGCAATGATGGAACTAAAAGATCAAGTTTTCAGTTCACTGCCTCAATGCTTGATGTGTTAAGAAGCTGAAGCAAAGACTAACAATTTGTGAACGTCTGTACTGCATATGAAAATGCATCTTCTAGAAGAATAGCTCTCCAAAGCTCCTGAATGAGAAGCTATAGACTATTTCACGCGGTACCCTCGTGAAATTTCAATTCTTTACAGATCAACTAGCACACCCCACCCCCGTGGAACGCAAGTTTTTCACGCCGAAGGTTTCCAATTATTCAAACAAGCTTCGGGTTGGTCTGGGAAGGCGTCACCCAGAACAAAAGAACTATTGTTTGATAGGCAAATTCAGGTCGGTAAAATAGACATCTCTTGATACGGAAAGGAAAACACTACAGACTCCTGGGGGTGCTAGAGAACGTTCGACTGGATGAACGGCTGGGCCAGGCGTCTGCAACTAAAGAGTATCTACGGAGGATATCTATTATATGGTCCAGCCCCCTATCTGATTGTAACCGTGTAAAGGCAACTAATCAGTATGCACTCCCGGTGCTGCGGTACTTAGTGTGAACACAGCATTGGACTCTATCAGAGTTAAGAGATGTGGACAGAGCAGCTCGGAAGATCATAGTTGAGAACGATGGCAAGCACCCAGCTAGCCTAACTTCTTTGTTATATCTAAGGGAGAAAGGGGGTAGAGGCCTACGATCAGTCGAACACAAGTACAAGATCACTAAAATCAAATTGCTTCTGAAATTGTATCAGAATTCGGACCGGACTGTGGAAGCAGTTAGAATTGGAAGAACATGCTATGGCATTAGGCCACCCGTCGCTTGTAAAGAAAGCAGCTAAGTACGCTGAAGAACTCAACATCACACTTCAGCTTGATATCCAAAATCCCGTGTGGGTTACAAAGGAAGGAAAGGTGGTGAATGCAGCAAGAGCTGGGAACCTGTTGAAGAAATCTCAAGAGATGCAGTTCTTGGAGGTCGCTATAGACGAAAAGTGACAAGGAAAGTTATTCCGTATCAGATGGGAAGATGAGAGCCTAAACACAACCAGCTGCTTTGCATGGTTAAAAGGTTGGGCTACACGCCCTACATATACAATCGCGGGCATGTATGAACTGTATGAGCAGTTGTTATCTACGAAGCTCTACACAAAGGAGAAGACGCAAACCTCCACCGACGGCGAAGTCCTATGCAGGTTATGTGGGAAGGTAGCTGAGAGCGTTGCACATGTACTGGCTGGATGCTCCTGCCTGGCACAAACCAAGTACCAATACAAGCATAATGCAGCTTTAAAGATTCTGTTTTTTGAGCTCCTGCGAGAGCATGGGTTAATAGAAGAGGTTCCACCATGGTACTCACCGGTGATGCCAAAACCAGCCTACCAGAACACCGCGAGTGAGGCGTTTTGGGATATTCCAATCTATGCAGAGCACAACGAAGTTAGAGCAAATCGGATCGACGCGCGACTTGTCAGCCACGAGAGGAAAGAAGTCTGCACCATTGAAATGAGCTGCCCATTTATCGAGAGTAGAGCCAAGAAAGTTGAGGAAAAGACACTCAAGTATGGGCCAGTGATGTGGGAGCTGAAGCAGAGATACAATGGCTACAGGGTTGAACAGTACAACGTAATAATTGACGTACTGGGTAGTTACTCTAAACACCTAGAGAAGTCACTGAGGAAGCTACTAGGAGCGAGATGCGTACGTACTTTAGCGGATGCAGAAGTTGGTCATCTCAAACACTTTGAACATTGCCCGAACACTTAAGATAAATACTTAGTCAGGGCGCTAAGGACACCAGATTTTAGGTTATTTTTGTTCTCCAGAAATCCAGAAACACAAGTGTCGCAAAACCTGTATTTTACTGATGTTTTTACGGGGATTTTATAGAGTATAAGAGTTTGATATTATTCTAAATAGGCTTTTAGTAGAGATAACCACATTATGATGGCCTCTGTAGGTTTATAAGAGATAATGAGAGTATTAAAAATTGAATAATTCTCTAAATAGGCTTCTAGTAGAGATAATTATATCATCATGTCTTTGCGTAGGTTTTACAGAGTATAAGAATTTAATAATATTCTAAATTGGCTTTTTACGTAGAGAGATTCATTTCATTATGTAGATTAGGATTGTATTAGGTTTCGTACCGAACTTTTTCTATTTCTAAGAATAGCTTCTCAAGTGGTGTAGGCTACGTTATGCACCCTATACTACTCATAATGAGGACAGCATTCCAAAGTTTTATACTGCGAGATAATAATGATTTGTAACTCTAGGAATGACTGTTTTTCTCCGCAATCAGCCATCTTCTGATGCTCCGTAAGCTATAAAACACTCTAGGCTTATACGGCGTATGATGTATTCCGAGTTTTAGTCGCGAAGATTTACGGCTGGAATTAAACAGAAACAGGGACCTTAAGCTACTACAATGGATATGGCAGCAGAGAAGTAAACTTATACACAAGTCTGTTTAAATGTACTTACAGGAGCTTTGGCAGCGCATCCAGTAAAGAACTCTTGATCAGAAATTGGATCACTGAGGTACGACTGTAGCAGATTTTGACGCAGCCCTGTCGGGGGCTCATTCGTCATTTTGACGCCATTCTGAAGCACGGTCACAGGAAACTACAGATTAAAAAAAAACAACAACAACAACAACAAATTAAAAGAAGAAGAAAAAAACTCTTGAGAAGAATTACACTTCTTTAAACTCCTATTTAGAGAAATGATTTGACCTTGAAAATAGAGCTAATGGAATCTAAACGCTACCAGTATATCGATCTACCTAGTAACTATCCCACTGGGGATAGTTACCAGGTTGTGGACCCAGTGCGGTGTTGTTACCTTGTCTGACGGGTAACTAGTAAGCCATAACCTGAAGTCTTGATGGGTGGTTTCTGGTGACAAGTCTTCGCAAATCTTCTCCAGTGAAGTCATCCACGACACTGCTAAGTGGCAATTCTGGAGTACAACCCAGCTTCCGTCCTTAACTGCGTTCTCTATTAAACGTGCAGCGACAGGGCCCTGTAAACAATTCAACAAATGGTATAGCGTTCGCGTTTATTTCTTCCCCCTCTCTACCATCATAACCTCAACTCAGCCTTACTTCTCTAAACATCTAAAACAAACACTTAATCACTTGATCATGGACATTGAGAACAATACTGTTTTGTGTACCTGTCCCTGGCCGAGAGAGATGGCGTTAAATTTGTCGCCATTGAAACCTTTGTCAGCAGCAAACTTCATCAGTCCTTGAAAAACAAGCAAACAAAACAGGAATTTAAAAAAAAGTAATAAATAAAGAGAAAACAATGTTATTAGCAAACAGCAACAGCAACAAAGCAAGCACAGTTCTACTTCGTAAGTTATGTAACGTAAAGTAATAAGCAAGAGACCTTGATACGTAATAGTACAAATAATGCTGTTATTGTTATTTACAATTGTTTAAGTTCAGACAACTGTTAGTCTTAAAGGATAAAATAGTAGCTAACTGTAATAACCAACCGGCCATGGGATCAGCTCCAGGGGACAGCACGAAGATAAGAGGTGCACAGCAATTTGAATCCACGTAGCTCTTGGCCAAGTCAAACGGTGGCGGCTGTACAAATTTGCTGCCAAGTTTGTCTTCCACAAAATTAGTTACAAGTGGGACAACCTATCAAAGAAACATGATGGACTAGTGAATGATGCGTTCTGAAAAAAATTGGGTTTTACTGCAAGGAAGTAAACTATGCGTGGATCATGTAGAAGCTTCAATATGTTTCACAACGTCAAAAGTTGATTGCTATTATCGTGGTAAGGTGGTATAAGGAACTTTGGATATGAATGCTGACGCTTCGACTCTGCTGCTAGTCTACGATTGAACAAATGTCAATAATTGGATGTGATGGCGAACATTGGTTTGAGACTACCGTGTGGCACGAAATTTTTGCGGGTTCTAATTTTTGGGATTTTTGCGGTTTTTCTTGCGATCCGCAAAAATAAGTTCCCGCACACATTTTTCCCACAAAAATTTACTCCAGAGTAAATATTCTCTAACTTAAATTCGCTACCCAAAAATACAGTACTAAGAAATCGTGTCTGTTCAATCACAATTTGCCTCTTTCATTCAGAAACAACAAAATACTGGTTTATTGCTTAAAAATATGTTTTCCTATTGGACGTACTTAATAAAAACGAAAATAATACAATGCTGGGTACTGGGTACTTTCTGAAAATCGCAAAAATTAATTCCCAGCAAGAAAAACCAATCTGTTCTAATCGCAAAAATTAGTTTCCGCAAAACACCAGGTTGATCCGTTGGCATTTACGCTTCAAGAATTTCAGCTCTGCTATCCTTGTTAAATTTGGTTCCATGCAAGTAAACTCGCTGCGATTAAACCCTGTGGATCTACTAAGCGGCAACGCCTACATTGCTAAAAGCAGAAGTATGACCGAGAAATTCGATTCAACTGTGCCCAGCCCCCCGCCGTTTCAGAGCTCCCACGCCAAAGCGATCTAACCAGCTTTGGAACCTGATTACATTTACTAGCCAAGAATTGCACCGATATGGCGGTTCACACAACACTTCCCACGTTATTACACTACATCTGACGAAATGTGGCGTCCTATTTTTGAAGTGACTATAACATGTAACAAAGATAATATACTCTACCATTCTCTACACTATCTTACGTAGATAAGAAACAAATCTTATTTGTCTACTCAAGTACTGATCAATTAACACAAACGTTCTGTGGTATATGGCTTGTGTAACGCAACACTAAAGCATTGGAGGAAAGTCTTAAGACGTGATAACGAAAATGATTTGGTAGTTTCGGGTGCCTCAGTTCAGCCATTTAAGAACTCACCTCCGAATTGCCGGCAAGCACGCGCGTTTTATGTATCTAAATCTTTCCAAAAGCTTACATCAGAAGTTCGTCTTGTTGAGGCTGGCTTCACAGATCAGACAATTACGGCGTTATCTGTTCTTCCATTCAAGCTCACAAAAAACAGAAAGATTTCTATGTTTCAGTTTAAAATAAACCATCACATCCTGTACACTCGCGACAAACTTTTCAAGGCCAAAATTACTGACAGTGACTCCTGTTATGTGTGTGAATCGAAGCAGACCGTAGAGCGTCTGGTTGTAGAATGCCAGCATGTTCACTCCTTCTGGAACCTCTTTACCTCTTGGTGGAACGATAATAACTCGTCCTCAGTGTCGTTGACCGATAACGATAAGATTTACGGATATCTCCCTGAGAATCGATCCTTCCATACGTTTAATCTTTGCCTGACAGTAGCTCGGTTTTATATCTACACCGAAGCCAAAGAAAGCGAACCATATAGTTTCTTAGCCTTTAAAGCTGTTCTAAAATACAAATTGTCTATAGAACCTTCAAGGGTGAATCTTTCAGCCTCTAGCCGAAATTAAGCTTGACTTGTATAGTTATTTCTGTTATTGAGTTGTATTTTTTTATTTATCTATCTAACTATTCATTTTTTGTTGTAATTAATAATTGCAACCTGTATACCTTGTATCTTGTCTGTTCCTATTATTTTAGTTTTGTAATGTCATTCTTTGTTTGTTAATATTGTATATTGTATTGTACTTACCAATAAGCTTCAATACTCAAAAAAAAAAATACTGATCAATACAACTCTAAGTAATAAAAAAGCATTATATATACAAAAACATTTTAAGGCAGACAAAAGTAACAGAATATTAGCGGAGCTCGACGCGCGGGCGGAGCCGCATTGCTAAGAAAATCTATCCATTGTAGAAAATTTGGTAATCACGTGAACGTACACCAAACGACCGACCGTCTATCTGCATCATAGGGAAACCAACGTTTACCCCCTTACTTTCTAGCTAGTCTGGGAGCCCAGGAGAAAACTGATTGCACATCAATATTGTGATCAATTGACAGCTGTCAAAACAGGGTATCCGCTGACCAGTATCACATGACCGTATCGCGGGCTCAGGTGTCTACTCATCGAGGTCGAGTATTTTGTAAAGTTATCGGCTGACAAGTTACTAGTTTTCAAATGATCGCAGGCTCAAGTTAATTTTCTTAAGAAATGAGATATGTTGTTTTATGTCACTATGGCCCCGCACTGTTAAGATTTTGATTTCAAACTGACCCCCGACGCGAAGATCCAGCCAGTTATTTGACCTTTTCTTACCATGGTCACGCGTTGGTTACGCTCTACGTCCAATTTGTATGCTCTGATTGGTCAAATTTTGACAGGTGAGTTCATGCGCAAAATTTACGCAGCATCTTGAAACTTGTCTACCTCGACAGCTGAAGCTGACAGAGTTTTGTGTCAACTTGTGATGTTTTTAACGGTCTTTTTCCACTGGATGTACAAAATGAAATATAGCTGCTATCAGGAGTCTTCTGTTATTTATGGCTGGTTTGTTTATTGGGTTTTTGGTTGAGAAATGCATCGCTTGACAAAGTCGGAAATCCGATTTCGGATGGCATCTTTTACGTTTTTCACCTTGCTTGATGCATAAGAGGGTTTAAAAGTCTCAAACGATTCTGGCCTTAACTTGATTGCTTTCAGGAGCTGCATCTCGAATGGTAAGCCTGAGTAATTATTATATTTGATGTTTTTTTAAATATTTAATTTAATGAAGTCGAGCACAGTTTATGCGGCAAGTTTATACGCTTTTGTAAGATTTGAGACAATGATCTGACCTAGTATCAGGTTTGATAACATAGACACGTTTAACGTGCATGAGCTATGTTGAATGCTTCAGTGTACCTGTATCAACAATCTACCGTTCTAATCCTAAATTAAGACTATTTTTTGGGCGAAATTGGGTATCGCTGTCCATTAATGATTTTCATCATTGTTTTAGATGGTTACATCATCATTATTCGCGACGTTGTCACGTCCGATTCTACTTAATGAAACAGTCTTTAACTTAGACGACTTGATTCTAAAAGTGTTAGCTTTTTAAAAGAAAAGAGCCTTCACTTAAGGCACTAGTTTCAAAACTTAAGTGGCCTTCATACAATCATTTTATTCTAATTACTGTGAAAAGCCAGTCTGCATGAGATATACAGTCATACAGTTTGCAAGTGAAAGTGTTGGACTTTTCCCCTTTCGTGGTTCGTACGTTAGGGAATTCGAAGTTATCACACAGTAATTCAGTAAACAGGATTATAAAAATAACTCATGCGCAGAATTTGCACGTGAAGGTGAAGGTGTCATTTTCACAATTCGCACGTAAAATAAGGCAAATTGTTTACTAGAAAATTTGCTCAAACGATTTTAACAAATCACCCCGGCTTTACAATATCTGTAATTAAATTATGTTTCATGCAACGTTAAGGTTGATAGCCCAGCGCTGACTTTCTTCCACGAAAATTATCAAACTGTTTCTACTCATATCACGTTATTCCACTCAATAAAACAATGTGTAACAGGTGTAATTATTTTGTCAACTAGCCTCTTCCCATTTAATTCCCTGAGGTTACTGCTTCTACTTAAATTACGCATCTTTACTAGATAAAATACGTTTCAACAACTATAATGACTCTTAAGCAGCAAAAGTGTTTCATGTTGTTCACCTAATTCGTGTTCTTTTTTGCAGGTACGAAAAAGGTCTGTTGAACTTCGCAAGCGATGGAATAAAGCTTGTTTACAGGATTAACAATACTCGCCTTGCCTTTCAAACTTCTAAAACCACAATTATAGGCTGCATACTCCAGAATTAAAGTCCATATCTAAATTTCAATTATTGTTTCATTGGAGGAACTTTGAAAAAATATGATCTTTTACACTGTACCTTGAAGCAGGTGAAACAGAACTCATAAATTATGAAATACGTGCGTACCGTCCGCGATAGCCGAATTAGGTCAGAAATGTCTTGAATTAGCAACCAGTTTGAATCATAAAGATATTTCAATGTTATGCTTCTAAACACTTTTAGCCGTAGTAAAAGACGAAAAAATTGTCAAGAATCAAGATGGCGGTCTCAAAGTGCCCTTGTTTGACCTTAAGCCGAGTGAATGTTATGTTAGATGCCAAAATCGCATTGGTTCCTATGCATCAACTCATAGCACCTTCAACCTTCCTGGCTCCTGCAACAGAAATCCGAACACACAAAGCCATATAGATACATACGCTCAAACCACTGACATATGAGCTAGTTTTTCAAAATAGCTCAGTAAGCTTACAGAACTTTAAAAAGCATTTAGATATATTTTCTCACCGCAAATAAAAAGAAAACGTCCCGAAGAATATTTAGTTATAAATTTGGCTGTAAAAGAGTTCATCTTTGAAAAAAGGCAAACACTAGGAGGCCGGCTTAAAACATATACTTAAGCTTTAAGCTTTAACACTCAGAATTTTTAGAGACACTTTAATACTTGTCTTCGTAATGAAAATTGTTGTCTCCGTAAATTTTTCACCGAATTATATATTTTTTACTGATTGTTAGCTAGTAGTCTCTATTGCAATTTTAATCACTTGTCCGTGCCGTTTGATTTTAGTCGTTCATGAACATCGCTTGCAGGAGTACTCAAAATGCTGCGCGGATTCAACGGTTTTTAAGATTACACGTTATAAAACCATAAAATAAAACGATAAACGTAATAAATTCTTTACTATGTTGAAGCGTAACTCTATTAACGTTCATTCAAGCACTCTATCACAGCCCGTACCACAAATTTGGCGCTTGTCAGAAGTGAGAACCGGCTGGCGGTATAGGTGATTTTGCAAATTTTTTGAACGGTTTCGTTAAAAGCCCACGATTGATCGTCCTGAATATTGACTGAGTCCCCTTTGTCTTGAAAAATTGTAAAATACTGCATTCTGTCCGAGCTCTGTATGATAAATACAGCGCCTCATAGTTCTGTTTCAACTCAGATGTGTTGTATAAAAAGTATAAAAGGTTGGTTTATACACCCCCAGATTTGTTGGCAAGAGTTTGTTAAGTAAGCTTGTCGAACGCAAAAAATTCGGCCTGATTTGTTTTCCAGGCCTAATCTACTGGGATCAAGAGCCATTATGACTCTTGAATGTGATCAAAGATGATTCCTGTTTTTTGGGTGTAAACATAAGGCTATCAACTCGATGTAAGATATTTCACTCTAAAATTACTTAGCCTTTCCCTCAAAAGTCACATGAATGTGCCCTTAAGTTAACTGATTTGTGGATTACAAGTATATTGCTTGATTTAAATTATAAATTATTAATGGCAGCTTCGCGTTAAGCCCCGGCTAAATGTACATATTAGTCGAATGTTATAGTGTAAAATAGCTGTTGTACCTTGTCAGGCCTGAGACATCTAATGACGATCATCTTCTGGAAGTCGGTAAGTTTTTCAGACCACGGAGAAGGGAAGGGTGCGCGATGAGGCTCTTTACTGTCATAGATTTTACGCCACTCGTGTGTGTTACCCACAAAGCTCTTCCTAGAAAAATTACGCACAACTTAGCAAAACGTTTATTTAACTTTTGTTTTCGTTTTTAAATTGGTGAACTATTAAAAGGCAGGTTTCTGACTCCAAGGCAAAAACCCTAGGAGGCATCTTTGGAGGAGCTTACAAGTTAAAGCTCCAGCCCGGTGTGCGAGAGCATTTGACACCATGAGAGTTGAAAGTTATCCAAACCTGATCATGGGGAAGGGGTGGGTCCACGCGATAAATGAAAAAATACGAATCAATTCCCTGCGTATTATTGGCCTTTCACTGAAGTTGCGTTTTGTTACATCTCATACCTGGCGACAGAGAGATCGGCTTGGGCAGCGAGAATTTTAAACACGCAAATGGCGATAATATGAGATTTCAATCTTAATTAGTCTAGCCTAGTATAGTATAATTTACCGATTAATTTGGACGAACACATCCTTGGACCCCCGCCAGGGATAGCTAATCGGGAAGGGTAGTTTCATTGCAATCAGAGTTTTAAAAAAAAACCGAGTGAGACCTAGGCCAATCAGAAGCGAGGAATTCGAAATCTTCTGCAATTGGCTCCGTAATAATAAGTGCCTAGGGGCTCTCCCGTCCTTGTGGAAATTTTTTCCCGTTGGGATTTAGCCTGCAAATATCCAGTTAGATGCCCCTCGGTCTCTGGAGATGACAGGAACCGTGTCTTTTCAAAAGTTTTATACAGCATCGAACACAGTAGTACTGTCGCTTTTAAGGCGCGTTTACACTACAGAAAAACTAGGTCCAGACAACTTTTATAAAGAAATGCTGGAGTTTTCGCAAGGACATAGGAACCTCCATTATTTCTTTACAAACCATGTCGGTACCTTGCTACTTTTTTGATTGGTCCGCCTACGGATTTTTTTTTCTGTAGTGAAAAGCGCTTTTAATCTCTTATAGGCTATTAAAGGCAAATTCAAGTACCTAAAGTCTTTAAAGCCGTGAAGGTCGCACATGCGACACAGCTCATCCCAAGCCTTGTCTGCCAACCATGAAGGATCTGGGTTTTCCAGCTAAAAAAGGAAAAATTGATTATGAGCAAAACGATCAAGATTCTTTTCACTTTCTTTGCACCCTTGTAAGCAACGACATCGGTTCAGTCTTGGTATGGATAGCGAATAATAATAATTACAATGAATATTTATTTATTTACGCTAAGGAATTACTTCAGGTATAAAACTGCCATCAATGTGAGCCCTGCAAACAGGGACGTCAGTTTCAAATTTAGTACCTTATTTTCCAAGCCCACTCCACCAGTAAGGAAAAACATGAACTCCTCCATGTCCAACTCATTTTTTGCACTGCAGTTAAAATGAAAATCGATAAGTGAATGAACTAAAACACAACAAATGGCTAAGTATAAGAAAAAAATTAAGAGTAAAGCACTAGCTTTTTTTGTTTCGTTCACCCCAAACCACAATAGAAAAGGTCACACTGAATAGCAGTGAGTTACAAAGATCTAAGGCAACATAAAATTCATCTAGTTGCCAGGCCATACTGCAGTGGAAAGTGTGAGGGCCGGTTATTTAAACGGAGTTTAGCTCGTGCTTACAAACGGTAACAAAGCAGCGCTCTAAGCAATTTTTAGTTTTCCCAACGTTTTTATCTTGACACCATTTATCGAGAACAATTTCAATAAGGCATATAGCGTGGACTGGAAAAGCACTTATTTTCTTCAATTAAACCACTAATACGGATCCGGAGGTCTAATTTAGACCTCGTTTAAATAACCGAACCTGTGTTTACGGCGAATAAAAAGTCGAAAAAGCATTGATTGTGTTTTCACTGACCTGAGAATGTTGCAACACAACACGAAGGAGAAGAGAAGTTTGTCCTTTTCAAACAGTGAACGGCAAACGTTACAGTACAGATTATAGGTGAAGTGATCACTTAGGTAACGAAGTCGTCGTTCGAGGATCTTTGACTTGTTGCTTGAAGAAAGAAACAGCACCAGCTGATTACAATTATTTAGCAGAGGAGAAGTATTAAGTGCATGGCAGATGAGCAGTAGAGTAATAATGTGATAGTCTATCGAAACAAATTGCAAGATACAAACCTGTCATGTATGGAGTTGAGGAACAGGTTGACAAACCAGGTGAGAGAGGACTGGTACATAGGGTCAATGTTTGGTAAGTCAGTTATGGAGAAGAACAGCACTGATGCATGTGCTGCGATTGGGTTATAACCACGCCGAGACTCATTGATCTTAGCTTCTGTCTCTTCTGCGACCTAGGTAACAAAAAGACCTTTATTAGCCTTCCATATTGGTGGTGTTCAGCTGAGATCGCAGCGGCCATGTTGCCGGCGAATCGAAACGTTGTTTAAAACGTTTTTGTTAAATTCTTATGCATAAGTGTATAACAAAATTTTAAAATTTGATTTGTAAATTTTGCGCAGACATGTTATTGCTTATTACACCAGCAAGGCCGCCTTGTTATGTAGCTTAGAACTATCAATTTAGAACCTGGTAGTCTTCTGTACTTCCTGTTTAGTTTAACTGCAAGGTTTATTCTAAAGGGTAGTAAATAAAACCAAACTTAAGTTTTTAGGTCCTTTTTAACCAGAAACGTCTATCTGGATCTTTGTAACACAATTTAAAGAAGAAACCAATTGCTGGTGTTCTCTTTAAGTAACGTGACGTCTTCTTGTAGTTTTATTGATATAGCAACAGAGCAAATAGAGAGTGAACAGTCAATCTTTTAACCACATAACCTAATTAACAGGCATTGTAAATTCAGGTTGGTTTACCTTTTGTTTCTTGGATATCTCATCTGAAAGTACCTGCAAGCGAGGTTACTTTAACATCAGTAACATAATCTTAACATAAATTTGTTACTTTACGTGTCAGTGATACACTTGTCTCAAAGACCGTCTCTCTACTTAAAATCATGTACTTTCATAATTAGCTTGGTTTCTTTCTCTAGTGCTAATAAAAAGGAACTTCTTTTCGTGGGCGACTGTTTTTTTACAATACACGATGCGCTGACCTTAGACGAATCTAAAATCTGGATGGCACTTTCGTCCTCTAAGATGTTTCCTTCTGAAGAGGATAGCGTTTCCAGAATCTTGTCTTCGATCTCCTTCAGTTGCTTCTTGTTTGCAGCACTTTGTACAATTAATGCTTGTCTCTCCTCTTCAAGATCAGGCCTACACAAGAAATAACAACTATCGTTGACAAACTAAACTTAAGAGGAAAAACAAAAACAGCTCTCAGAATGTAATGGAACAGACAATGATGATGACAATCCATAAATAAATTTTGTTGTATTAAGAAACAATCAAGTCTCGCATACCTCTCTTTAGCGACAACAATTCCCAGTAATTGATCCTCCAGTCCCTCAGGAGTGATCATGAAGTTGAGAAGAGTGACTTTGGTGGACAGTTCGGGCAGGTAGTGAGGATTTCGTAACTTCGTAGTAATGTAGAACCGGAAATCATCCGAGTATTCAATAACACTCTCACCCAAACGAAGACACTTAACCCCTCCTACAATTGTAATACAGACAAGTAACACATTAAGGCATCAATTAACAATAAAGTGCACGAGACAAAACTCAGGTCACAAACCTTGTTTAAAGGTTTGCTTGAGTAAGAGAGGTTCAAGGGAAGGATCCAGCTCTTCTCCAACATTTTCAAGTAGCACGGGGTTTCCAAATTGAATGCTGTTCTCCAGAGTTCGAATGTAATCGGCGTCTGTCAATTTAATCACCTACCCGAAAATAATATTAGAGTTAAAAACGTTGTTGGCAAGTACTCTGTAATAATTAAACGAATGGATTACAATCTGCTAAAAATAAAACAAAAAAAAAAACAAACAAACAAAAAGAAAATGAAAAGCTCGAAAACAACGTCTTTAGCGTTTGCTGTAGTGATACAACAGTCTGCCATAAGAGCGAGATTAACCGGATTTCACATTCCTACCGAGAGTTGATTTTCCTTTTCAGAATTTTTGATCCACTTATTTGCCTGCCCTTGCGGATCGATCATCAGGGGCCTGAAAAAAAAAAGGTATGAGCGGCGCATGTCTATTTACCCTTCTCAGTATCAGTGAAATGAGTGTCGCAGAAGGGCGTGGGTCCGGTTATTTGAAAATCGATTTAAATCGATTATCAAATGCTCGTAAAGCTAGCTATTACAGAACATAGACTGTTCACAGTCTCCTATTTTCCCGTAAGATCGAGCGCTCACCGTCACAGCCATTATTTATAACTGATTTCAAATGTACCGAGGGGGCAGGCGTCGGGATTTATAGCGTCGGAGGAAGAGAGGCACAAAAAATAGAGGCATGAAAATTCCTCTCACGCCCACTGAACGCGAGCTATTTTTCTCGCCTACTCCGAGCTCTATTTCTCTCGCCTACTCCCAAATCGTCCCCCGCCCCCTTTACATTAGATACACCTTCAAGCTAGAGTCGGTCTGTATCGCTTGTTCTCGACGATCTAATGGAAAAAAGTGGACTGTGAACAGTCTAGCTATTACCCCACAAGACTTCATTCGTCTCGCTAACATGTTTCAAAAATTCAATTTTATGCTTCTCGTGAGGGCACCTCAAAGCGTAAAGAAAAGTGTAAAAACACTCTGGAAAAGTCTCTCTAAGCTACGT
>NC_133209.1:12893146-12895646 GCF_958299795.1 Porites lutea
AGTTCCTAGTGTTTGATTTTCAATATCTGGTCTAGATCACACCAAATTCGGCTTTTATCGATTTCAAAGTTTTTTATTTATTGTTGTCATAGTAGTATCGATTTTAATTTAAACTACATTTTCACAAATTTCAATCCATAGCCAATTACTGGTGAAAATTTTGTAGAGATCGGACAAGGAAAACACCACTTTTAAGGCGATTGAAAAATATCGGTATGGTATCGAAACACCATAAAGTACTTTTAGGTCTATAGAAATGCATTCTAAGTGGCGCTATAAAATTTGTATCTCAGTGTTCGGCTATTCTAGGGAACTTGAGTCTTTTCGAAATTACGAGGAATTCAGAATTATTTTCCCGAACATTTTAGATGCAATTTAACGTATTACGAAGGAGATAATTTTTCAGATTCCTTCTTTCATCACATTTTTGAATCCGAAAATTTTAGGATTCCTTTTTATCTATGAAAAATAGCCTAACCGGAGTGAAATGTAAAAAATTAAACTTCAGAAAATCGTAGGGAATTTATTAGCATGATTGGATGAGTTTCGAAAATTGTGCATGAATGGAATGGTCATCTAGAGATTTTTAACCACGTGAAACAAAATTCTAGGCAAAATTTGCTTCTCCGAACAGGTATTTTACAGAAAACAGTCGTTGGATGCCCTTGACCAGAACTGTGAAAAACAACAATAGGTCTAATTGCAGCACACTTTCTTGTACACTTCCTTGCCGTTGATTTGCATGACTACAACGTGAAAATTCCAAAAACTTCCTGGCTTTCACTTTTTATGGAGGAAATGTGGTACACGTTCTTCCACTGCCGCTCATTTTGTATAAAATTCGTATCTGTTCGGTGATCCTAGGGCAAATTGGATCTTTTTGAAAATAACAAGGGCTTCAATATTATTTTCCCGATTGATTGACCTAGAAGCAATAGTACCATCCCTTCCACAGCAAGTGCTGCATTGTCGCGCGGACGTGGTCGCTAAGCTTGAATATTCACGTCGCGTAATAATCCTGGCAGTTTGCGGTCATATCGAAGTGTAAAGGTTAAAATTGTTTGTTGATGAGCGAGCGATTATTGTGCAGTTGCGATGGGTTTTGTGGAGCCAGCGAGCAAGAAGCCGGAGCACACGTTACCTTCAGATTAGCCGATGGCAATTTGAAGCGGATTCGTCGATTAATCTCGAATTTATAGCGCTTCGCGTGAAGGCGCGTGGAGATGGTCCGTTTGTTTTGTAGCCAGCCTTTAATTCTTCTTTAGCGGATAGTACCTACAATTGCAAAACTCAACAAAATGCCACTTTAACTGGCCAGGAAGAAGAAGGAGACGTTCAGTTAAAGGTATCTTAGCTTCGTTTTGTTATATTTTAACTATTTTAGTTCATGGGGGTTTCGACGACTCATCCCATTTTGTCCATGTGAATATTAATACATGTATATTGACACACACTACGTCTGGGCCGCCTGTGCGGCCATATTGATTTTCTTCATTCCGAGGAGAGAGGTCATGTAGCAGCTCTTCTAACCCTAAAAGCCAAAGGTTTGCTACCCTAACCTAAAACAATAGAAATAATGATAAACAATGTTGTGTTAATGTTTTCCCCGACCGCTGAAGAGACACCTTACGAGCAGGGAGAGAATCAGTCGGTAGCCGCGCGATCGATAGTTTATAAATTTCTCAAACGTTGCCCGGCATGGACCAAGCCAGAAAGAGTGTGGAATGGGTTTATTGTGTGCTTTACGTCTAGCCTCGATCAGTGAAAGATGTAATTGGACGCGGAAATTAACAAAAAAAAAAAACGAAAAAGTCCTTAAAACCTGTCCATCACCATAGAAAAGGAATATACACCTCATTTAAACTCCAATTGTTAGCGTTTACAAAGGTGGTCCAGTGGATAGAGGCATTCACGTTTGGTTCTAACTGATTCTGAGGGTCCGCGTTCGGATCGCCTTGAAGCAAATGTTTCGTAACCTTATTTTTTTCTTTTATTAAAATCTCTTTTTTACTCTGTTTTTTTTTACCTTTGTGATGCATACAGCTAGTGACATAATGAGGTAAATTGAAAGCAAAGTTTACAGGAATATAAAAAAATGCGGTACGTATCATAGCGTATCTACTTTCTTTTTTAGTAATTGTGTGTTTTCACATGACGTCATGGCGGCCATATTTGAGTCCCAACAATGAAACGGCGGCCATGTTCGTGTCCCAAACCAGTCCTGTGGGAGTTGAACTCTCTTCTTATGTAAACGCTTTCTTTTGTTCTAATAAATTTCATACAGTAATTTTGAAGTAGTTATGATAACTCCTCTAGTGGGGCTAATTTTACTCCTTACTGTGAAGTTATTTTTTGGGGAGTTATTTTAACTCCAAAAAGGAGTTTGAAGAACTCTTTTTCAGGAGTAAAAGTGACCCCTGATATTGAGGAGTTAAAATAACCCCAAAAAAGGAGTTATCCTGTACCTAAAATTTTTACGCCACTTCAGAGTTAAATAAAC
>NC_133209.1:13200646-13413146 GCF_958299795.1 Porites lutea
AACTTCGATGGCAGTATCCTGCTCCAGGGTTACAGTGTTGCTACCGTCAGTCTGATCTATCCTTACTTTCAATTTGACATTGAACGAGGTGCAATGCGCAAACCCTTGTTAATAAAGCAAGAATTGAAACTGAATAAATTTTTGCTAATTTTTAGTCTCTTGGAGTTTATTAGAGAGGGGAGTCTAATATAAACTTAACAACGTAGAGGGGCGCTTGCTAGACACATAGCGTCAAATTTAGAGGAGGCGTCAATTAGACCATGTACGGTAAGCTATATGTTTTGCAACATTTGTGCTTCACTGTCAATCTGAGGTAAGGCTAGCAGCGTTCATTTCTATAGACTTAACTCTGATCTGTTTTATTTGTTATAGAGAAGCACCATAAACATCTATTTTAAACTTTAAATTTAAAGTACTTCACTTTTCAGAAAACTAACCGGAAATTTCATCCAAAAATTTACGCCCACTGTATTGTCTGGCCTGGAGACGTTAGAAGTTTTGTAAGTATTTTCTTCCTTGCTGAATTATTTTTCTTTATTTAAACTGCAGTCTAACGGTTCCCTTTTTTACTTAACTTTTAGCGTGGGTGTCGTTAGGGATTGTGGCGAGCAGATAATCTTAGGTCCTCTGTTTCCTCTGTTTGGGGGAGTCCTATCTGTTAGAATCTCATCTTAAGATCTCACTTAACAAGTCACTACTTTTATCATTTTCTGATTTTGTTTTTCCCGTAAATATTCAACCGCAGAGACCTTGGAGAAAATTTGTTGACAAAAGTTCCATTGGGAGCATTTGGGGAGTTGTCTAGTCTCCGTGTGTTGTAAGTAATTAACTGCTAGTCGATTTATTTCTTTGAGATAGAGCCTTCCCTGAGATCTTTGTCAAACTTTACCGATTTGTTATTTAGCAGAAACTTGTGTATAAGCAATAATTCCCCAATAAGGGTACATGCTTTAAACTCGTTTCCCGACGACTGTTTCTTTTTCTGCACTGGAAATTATTCTGTATTCAGTCTAGAGAAAGAAAGTCACCACTCATTGCAAAAAAAGCGAGAAAAAAAGGTCACCACACTCGTTTAAGAGAAAATGAAGATTTACCTTACTGGAAAGCTCCCACGGCAAATCCACCATCCTGAAATTATGCGCAGTCAGATGACCAATGCAATATAAAAAAAAACCTTAATCTCGAGTGGCATTGATTTGGCATATTCTTTTTTATCTATGAGCGATAAATGAATGGATGCTCATAGAGGATAAAGAAATTGATAAAATAGCTCCTCTTCTTTTGTCATTAGTATCTGTCATGCACTGAAAAAATAGGTAACCAATTTACCCCATTTACATTGCAAGGAGAGCTCCAGAAACCACCACAGTAGTATAGGGCGCACTAATTATCCTTTTTTGGAAGGAATCTCATTAATTTGAGGTCGATGACGTTTACATAAGGTCATATGCTATTTTTAGGTGGTTTGACAGGTTTAAAATTATTTTGAAATTATTTTTTGGTCCATTCATGTGGTGGAAGGAATAAATGATAACTGGTCTGTGACTTAAAATCACTAAGCCGTAACAATATAATGCAAGTTCAATTTCCCTTCGCTTTAATTGTCTGTTCCTATTGTTCTAGTTCCGACTCACCGATCCATGGCCCGGTTGCATAAAACGTCGGTAACAACTACGGGTTTACGTACGTGCTCTCGTAACTTAAATCACTTAAGTGGTCCACTTAGGGAATTCACTTAAGTGGGTGCACTAAACGATTTTCTAAGTGTTCACTTAAGTGTCGTTTATGCAACAGAATCTGCGGGTGTTGCATAAACCTTTTTTTACGTGAAAAATAGCACGTAAATTTACGGGACCTATGCAGTTCCCGTATCGTTACTGAATTTACTAAAGTTAACGAGATCTTTTACTGAGAAGTGAAAAAAAAAGTATTTTTCTTCACGTAATTCGTTCTAATGCGCTTTGTTTACTTCTGATATACACTTAAAGGCCGACTTTGTGAAAAAAAGAAGAAGAACTATCACTTTCAGTAGATACTGAAGAAAAATAACGTTTGCATGCAAATTTCATTTTTTGAGAGGCTTAAAAGTGTTCGAAACTACTTTTAACTTTCTTTACACTCACCGATGGTTAGCTTGAAAAAAAGAAAAGAGTGAATCATTAATAAAGTACTATTGAGCACTTAAGTGCAGGCATATTAATGAGAGCGAATGCAAACAAGCTCTTTCTAGCACGAAACACAATAGACCATTTGCATGGTGTCGTCGGGTGTCAGGAAATCGCTATGACGGGGCCGGGACCGGAGTCGGGGTCGATCTCTTTTTTAAAAGAAGGCTGTTTTAGGGTTAGGGTTTAGTTTCAACCCTAACCCTACCCCTAACCCTAACTCTAACCTAACTTGGTTAAGAAAATCTATAACTGTTCTTGCTTGATTTGCATAACCCGGTTAGAACTCGGTTCAGACTGTAGAAAACCCAGCCGAACTAGAATTTTTTTGTAAACGAGTTAACTTTATTTAGTTAACTGGAAATAACTCAAATAAGACAGTGGTTAAGTCCCCAAGTGCGGCCGAAGCCAGTATCATGTAGGTCTCTTCGCTCGTCGCTATTTTTGTGGCCAAAAAAAATTTATGGATAAATAAATAGTGTGCAAGGAAAGTCGTGCTGTGATTGCTCAGTACAAGCTTATAATGCACCTTTAAAGAACCGCTCGGCCTTACGACGAAATGCTTTATGTAATAAGTACTCTTATTGTTTTCCGCAGAAGTTTGAGGTCCAATGAAATAAAGTTCCTCGAGGAAGAAATTTTTAGTGGACGAAACAATTTAACTTATCTGTGAGTATTTGCTATATTAAAAATGATGTCACAACTTTATAGAAGTCAAGAACCTTGCGATGCCAAATCATCGTCTTTAATATATGCCTTTTGACGGTAAAGAAGAAACACGCTGTTTTGTTTTCAATATCACTCTTCTGGGCGAAAAGTGGATAACACTTTTTCTTCTGTAGTTGTAGCAATTTGTCATGAAGCGGTCGCAATTCATCTAAGAAGTCTGCTTCTCCAGGTCATTTTTTTATCTTACCCTTTAAAGTTTACCTTCTCGTGCATGGATCTGCTGAAACGAATTTCGTGAAGGTACCCCTTCGTGCAAGTTGGTAAATTGGCTGGGATAATTTCTGGTGCTGAGATTGGAGAGATAACGGCACCATTGGTAAACAAAGAAACACATATCAAGACAGAAAACTCGTTTAATCATTTTTCACAAGTCAAGGCCTCAAAGAGATAGAGACAATAAGGTTCAAGTGGAACTGCACCAGATCGTCCTCTTGGCAGTGCTTGAAGCCTACCTCTATCTCCCGCTCGCTGACAATTCACAAGGGCTCCACTTCTTCCTTGTCGCTATTAATGTAAGCACGAAATTTCACTGTCTCCACTTACATTTTGTTGCTCTGGTACCTAAGTTCCTACAAACGGAAATAAGCGTCATCTCAACCATAGGTCGCTGTCCCACATTTCACTCGATATGTGTGGATAGGAACGCAACTTAACCTTTTAACGCTGTTGGTTGGCGTCCTTGTAAACGTCACGAAATAATAACTGATATTCTGCCTTGTTAAAATCGCAGTCGGTTGATACCTTTAAGTAATGCGCTATTTCGGTAGCTATAGGGGGCCTTTTGATGCTTTAGTATTAATAAACGTGCTTGGAAACTAATCACTGCAAGGATTAGGCGTAACCAACAATTTCACAACGTGACAGTAGACAATAGTACTGTGGAAAGAGCACATAACGAAAGATAGAAAGGTGAAGCGTAGCACGCGAAGGAACAAACATGATAGGATTGGGAAGCGGGCAGAAGAACCAGAAGCAATGGCCTGCGTAACGACATGTAAACAGTGCAAAAGATTGCAAAGGATGTCAATGGAGGCTTGAACGCAGTATCCAGTTAATTGAAGGCATAGGATGGCACATTTTTTGCCAAGGGAGAGAACAAACTCGCACTATCGACCGAACGAACCAGGAAGTGCACAACTGACCAGAAACAGGTTTTCCTGCTATCACCGAAGACCCTGATGAAGTGCTCCTAGCCACCAACAACCTCACGAGAGCGGAATCAAATAACTAAGGTGCAACAAGTCCCTTGGCATATACGGCATCTCAGCGTTTAGTTTGGAAGCTTGGCAGAATGCCGGCATATTGGACAAAGGATGCAGACGCGTCGCATTGTCTTCTATTCCGCCATGAAATTTGTACTGTCATCTCATCCTGAGAAGCGTAATGAATAACATGCTTCAAAAGCAATAGGAAAACTTACTAAATGGTGGATAAATTTATACGCTTCGATGCAATATTGAGAAGTGCAACGAGTTCAAGTCGCCGTTGTTTTCATCTTCATTAATTTCACTAAGGTATTCAACAGCTCCCACAATCATCTTCGTGGAACATTCATTTCTGCTATCAGGAATATCTATTGAAAGGTTCGAGGTCCTATCTAGGGTACGTCATGGTTGTTTGCTTGTGCTGCTCCAGTTTGCAGTGGCTGAATAAGGTCACCAGGGGACTGATGGTAGTCAACTGTTTGACCTAGACTTTGCAGAAGACATCACCGTATGCCAATCAGTCATTACACTTCGCCAAAAACAAATGGAGTCTTATCGTATGGTCACAATCAAAACCGTTTGAGTCGAAATTTTCCCTTCATTTTGAAAAATAGTCATTAACTTTTAATACGAGGAAATCTTGCGCGATCTTCTTTAGGAGTGGATAATAATTGACTTCAATGGGCGGCATATTAATGGTTACCCTTGAAAAAGATACCCTGTTTTTCGATTAAATCAAACAGTAAGCATAGTCATGTCCAGTGGCTCACAGTAGGGCTTTATATATTCTTGTATGTTTTTTTTAAAATACACCGTCACTAATGCTTAAGCAAATACTTAATCTAAAATCAATTAACAGCTTGCTGAGTCTACCTTCTCAGTCTAAGTTACGAGGAAATAGAAATTGCAACCACTGATTAAAGGCCGATAAACAAAAAACATATTACACCTACATAAGGCCTTGAAATGATTAAATACTAAGTGAGTTAAGATCAATATTATGAAGGTTAATAGTTAAACCTTGGTAAGACTTTCACGCCAAGCCTTTTTTTAATAGTTACCTTCAAGAAAATTTGATTGAAAGCATTCCTGATAAATTGTTCAAGGATCTGGGACACCTAAAAGTTCTGTAAGTAGTAAATCTCTTATCACATAAAACTATTCTACTTATGTATTAATAAGTTTACGCATTTCTACGAGTTTTATTCTTCAGTATGTTGTACCACTTTCAGTATCACTTCCACGTTACTCCAAAATTAACTATTAAGTAATAGCTACTTAATATTGAGTATCTACAACATTAGACATTTCTAATATTTATTATTATTATTATTATTATTATTGTTATTATTATCAACAGCGTGATGTAGACGATTATTGAGCAGTGTTTTGACACAAATGTTATGGTGTAGCAATAAAACAGCTCTTTTGATAAACGCATGCTTACTATAATCATGGATTTTAAAACTGGCTTAGTAAGTTCAGCGGAGGGGGTGTTATTCAAGCCCGACGGTGACGTTAAGTTTCTAGCCACACAGGCCACTGGCATAATGTGCTCACAGGAAACAGCAAAGGAAGAAACTTTTTTTGTGTGAAATTATAAATCATCAAGATGTTCTTCCCTGATTTGATAAATTCTTTCCACAACCCGCGTGGTAGAAACAAGATCTCAAACGAAAAATTTATAATGCCTTGAGCACTCCCTAAAATCTCGTAGAGCACTGAGCCAAAGCAACAGCATTCACGACTTTGTGCAGCAGGCCAGTTAAGGCAAGCAATATGTTTTGCACTGTTTGTGAGAAAATATTGAGGCAAAAGTTATATATTATACCCTTTCTTCATGCCTTTGTCGTACATTATTATTATCATTGATAATATCGATTATGTTCTTTTGGTCAAACAACGGCATGGATCAAAGACATGGTCGCAAAACATACCACTAGACTTAAAGGACGTGTGGTATATGACTCTAGCTAACCATTTGACCCTTAGCTATTTTTTCCCTCACTGGCAAGCCTTTTTCGTAATCTATCGATCTTAATTACCATATAAGAAACAGTTATCTGGGTAATAGAGTAAGTTGTAAGAACATAAATAGAGGCTGCGAAAAGAAGGAAAACTCAGTAGAAAGCCCTTGGGAAATATACCCTATGGAATCTGTTTAATCACCACATAGTATAGTTTATGTTTTTCCTTAGTTTTCTGAACAACAACAAGATAAAAAGGATATCCACGTCCACATTTGATGGGCTTTCGTCTCTAGAGACTTTGTAAGTACAATACCGTTAATACTTGTATTTGTACCAATAAAATCTGCACCTCAATAAAGCCACTTTATTTTAACCCTAACTGTAACGTTATTGGTGGCTTTAATTTATGTCATTCGTGATTAGACTAATAGTCAAGCATACCTCTGACCCCTATCTAATCTTGACTCGAAGGCTTTTAATTGAAAAATAATAATGTTCGAGGGTAGCACAACCGAAATCAAGATAGGAAGATTTCCTTTTATGGTAATTAAAGAATGATTTTTTAAATTAACGTAATTGTAGATAGGACCTTGGATAACTGAATTAAGCTGAAATATCGCCTATAGATGGTTTTCACAGTGACGTCATCAAATTGTTAAGTCAAAATAGCGAGGTTTTACGAATTCTTATTTAGATTAGGTTAAAGATAAACAAAGAGTAAACCTTTGCGGAAGTTTCCATTCCCGTAGCATGTTTCATTTCGAAAATACAGCAATTTGAACTTCCGATTTTTCACAGTGCGTGACACCAAAATAGGAGTGCTGTCTCGTTGAAAAGAGGTCTCTTCTCTTGATTTTCAGCAGTATAACCATTTCAAGTATTAGAAGATATGTTTATGCGCACGTATGCTAGTTATCAAGTGAAAGAAAGAGCTTTTATAGAAAAAGTGACCTCCAGATGTTTTTGTTGATATCCGGCGGCCATATTGTTGCTCCAAAACGGTGCACCAATATGGTGTCTCCATACAAAGCTCTACAAAGGTGCGTGAGACGTTTCGACAAATAACTCAGAAACTTTGGGCCACCAAGACCTGCGACTTGGACAAATGGTTTAAAAATTAGTCTTTTATAACATTTCATTTTCTTAGCTTCTTCCACTGGACGGTTTCAAATTTATTTTTTTGTTGCGTGACAGTGAAAACGATCTATATGAAGACCTCCTTGCTTTTGCGCATGCTGACACCTTTTTGCCATGATCTAGCATCAGTAATTCATTTACAGAATATTAAATTAACATGGTGATCCTTTATCATATAACAACTCTCGCATGTAAACAATTTAATACCTCATTCAAATAACACGCAGGTATTTAGACAAAAACAAGATAGTGGACTTTCATCCTGAGGCCTTTCATGCATTGGGCAACTTAAAAAGACTGTAAGTGACACCAACACCCGCATATGACCTTTACAGTCCTGAACCATTTACCATTACCACTAGCCTGCGTCACAGACGTAATCTATTCCCGGTAAGTAACGTCTGTGAAGCAGCGCCGATATCCTTGTTCTGGGCCCCCAACGGACTCAACAAATTACTGGAAAAGCGTTTCGAATTTCCCTTTAACCTGATTAGCAAATACATGTAAACTTTTTGCACGATTACGCCATCGTGCAAATGGCCTATTGACAATAGCTTTTTCACTCGTACTCAAATTCTGGTACACAGGTGGGGGCTCAGAACAAGAATTTCAGTGCTGTCACGCAGACGGACTTAACCAGCAGTTTTGATCCGTCTGTGCGGCAGGCTACATTACCACTTATCGGTAAGCTCAGTTCGCTGGGTGCCAGACTTTGTTGCGGAAGGCTTAGACGCACCAGTTCTCAGGGTGTTAAAATAACCGAAGAGAGGGTCATGGCACATCTGGAAATGGATGTAACTTTTAGTCTTCTCGAAGAAGGGCAAAAATACGTAGAGTGCGTCTCATAAAAATTTCTTCTTATCTGACTCTTGTGGTAGTGACCAAATCTGCGGGCAACATCTAGTTTTGGAGCGCATGCGCAGCCTCTGTTTTAATGTGATTAAAGTAGTCTAAATCGTCAACATCAGACTCGTAATCTAATTCATGTCCTTCTAGAACTGCACGAAATAAAAGAAAGAAAAGGATTTACGAACCGTCTATCTTAAGCAAATATTTAACAATTATTAGACTCGCTTATCACAAAATATCGTGATTTGTCAGTGGCAAGTAGATCAATTATTTGCCGAAGCCGAAAGCTGAGGCAAATAATTGATCTGCGAGTTCAATAATTGGTTTATCATTCGATCGCCGAGTTTGAAAATGTTCGGAAAGCGAAACGATTTGCCATTTTCACGCAAAAGTGATCGCAAGAAGGAGAAAAGCGTGGTTTCCTTCACGCATGAGCAGAATATTATTTGCAGCCAAAACACAATTGAATGACATTGCGCATAAGCAGACCATTATTTGTAGGCAGTTATTTGTAGGTCACGTGGTGGGCTCTCCGCCAATGGAAAGAAGGAAATACTTTTATCGAATCATAATCCTAGATGTTTCCTTTTGTTCCATTGAATTGAATGAGTAATTTGTTCTTCTGTCAATTATGCTGCTTCTGTAGTATTGCCATGCGACAAACGGAAAGTACATGATCTTGTGGTGGAAAGAGTATTAGAAATAAGAATAAAAGGAATTGTTAATAATTTAAAATATATTTTGAACACCTCAATGTAAATACTAACACAATTCAAAAAAGGCTAAAACAAACGTAACAGTGCAAAACGTGAGGTTCTTATTATATCAATTCCGGGGGTCTTCTTCGTTTTTGGATATCGAAGGATACTGAGGGCCAAAATCTCTATTCAGTCATTCGTCTATATAAATACACGTCCAAAAGACAGCAAATGATAGACGATAAGAAAATAATAATTTAATTTTGATGCAAATGATAACTTCTGGATTGTTTCCACAGAAAAATGGATCACTTCACCCATTGCTGCTACGCTGTTAAAAGCATTCCTCAAGTGAACTGTGAGGCTCCCGCAGATGGTTTTTCAAGCTGTGATGATCTCATGAAGAATAGAACTCTTCAAATATTCATCTGGATTCTTGGAATTTTGGCATTTGTTGGAAATGCCTTTGTAGTAGGGTGGAGATACCTCTTAAGGGAGGAAAATCGTGTTCACTCATTCCTTTTGACAAATCTGGCAATATCGGACTTTTTGATGGGATTATATTTGCTGATTATAGCTATCAAGGATGTCCAGTGGCAAGGAGAGTATTTCAAACACGATTTTTCTTGGAGGACTGGGAATCTGTGTAAATTTGCTGGTGTTTTATCGATGATTTCAAGTGAAGTTTCTGTGGCAATGTTAACGATCATAACTGCTGACCGACTTATATGCATTGTATTTTCGTTCCGACTCAAACGATTTTCCCTCAAACGCGTGTACGTTCTGTGCTCTGTTGTATGGCTCCTAGGAATTGTAATAGCTACAGTTCCACTGATGGGATTTTCTTACTTCGTTGATAACAGTACAGGCCTTGGCTTCTACGGCCGCTCAGCTGTTTGCCTTCCTTTGCAGTTATCCTCCGACAGACCAGCCGGCTGGGAGTACTCCGTTGTATTTTTCATTGCATTTAACTTTTTGGCCTTTATGTTTATGCTTGTGGCATACATCGCCATATTTATAACAGCAAAGCGAATCAGTGGAGCAGTCAGGTCAACAAACGTTAGGAGCGAGACTGCAATGGCAGCGAAGATGATGTTCATAATTCTAACAGACTTTTTCTGCTGGATGCCTGTTATCATTATTGGAATATTATCGCTGACGGGAAACTTGTATGACCCAAAGCAGCAAGTTTATGTGTGGATAGCAGTGTTTGTACTGCCAGTAAATTCCTCCATTAATCCCCTACTGTACACGTTTTCTACAACAACTACCAAAAAGAAACTGAGAAGAATGACGGAGAAAATGAGCATTTTCATAAGCAGAAGTACAGCTCATTCCGCAGGTAAGATGGAAGTGCATGAAAATTCTCTGGGTGAAGACTGACGCTGCATTTTTGTTTGTTAGTTTTATGACAGCGATGATCAACATCTCCTTTTAAGTAAGCACCGTCAAATTGAAAACAGAGAAACTGAGACTTCGAAGCAAAGATGTCATTTGACTTTACAGGTATTAGTGAGGGGTCTAATTACGAAAACGCTTCTTAGGTTACTTCGTTAGTGTTTTAAGGTCTTGGACAAGAACCAGTCGTCATAGTCGACATCGAACCATTTTTTTCTTATCTTCTTTTTTCTACACTTATTTTCTCGTCATGGAATAGCTAAAAAATTGTTGCAAAAGTACAAGGGAACATAACTTGGCCTAGGAAACTCCGAAAAAGACTAGTAGCGAATATATTTCGCACCAAAATATAGTGCTACACAAGAAGTGGTCAGTGCGTATTTTTTTGCAATGTGTGTAAACTTGCCCAAAACGTAATCTGCTTTATCTGCAGGCACAAGAAACAGATTGAACCAAAGTGGTACCCTCCCTGACATGACTCTGTCATCAGTGGTTCCTAGAATACCTGACATCCAACAGTGTTCTGGAAATTTCAACGTGAAAATTATTGAGATTTGTAATATCTTCCACAAACGGACCAATTCTCAATCAACTGTAAGTATGCAAACAATTCTTATGTTAACAACAGTTGAGAAAAGTCTATTGACGTGTTGTGGCGTTAGTCATAACATGCACTGCAGTTAGCTTGATTCTCTGTTGTAAAAAGAGATAACGTTGCCTTAGATCATCACAAAGCTCCCCTAGTCAAACCTGGTTCTTCTATAAATGCTCAAGTGTAAAAAGTGACCGCAAAAATCACATTCATCATCTACAATTCGCTGTTTTGTCGAGGTTAGGGTAAAAAAATATAGTTAAGTTAAATAGACCACCAGTTAGACACCTTTTTATGTAGATTCAATTCATTTTTTTGTGAATACGTTACTGTCAAGCTCCGAAAAGAGTGTACCTAATTAGCGTGGGTCGTGGGTAGTGGGTAGAGGTCGTGCGTCGTGGGTGTGGGTGTGCGTAAATGTCGTGGGTTAAAAAAGTATAGAAAAAAATGATGAAGTAAAAATAATTGAAAAATAGAAATAAATAGAAAAAGTTGTAAAATATTTATGAACTGAAAATGTCCAACTCCTTGATTGCCCTTTTCGTCACGGCTTCTTCTTCGTCCTCTTCCTGATATTTCCTTAGCCACGTGGGACTTGGCTCCCCTTTCACACCATCACTGTATAAAATACATTTCATGTTGCCGATGAAGATTTATCCATACCGGAGCTATCACCGCGAAGTAAACGAAACAAACGTAAATTATACGTGCAATTTGCAAAAAGTATGGTGGACAGCTCTCACTCGCTGAATGAAAGTAGCTGCTCACTATTAATCTTTATTCGATTGACAATTCCAATGATCAGCGGAGATTTTTTAACTTGATGGAATGCGATCACCGTGGCAAACGGGAGGGAAAAAGGACAATTTTAAGGTATTTCATATTTTTGGATAGAAGTCTTCTTTAAAGAAGTTTTAGGCTAGCTAATAGCTTACGAAGGAAGCACCTTCATGCTCAACCTTTCAACTAAGGTGTGACTGTATGTAAATTTATTGCCGTACGTAAATATAATTTTCTCGATTCTTTTTTTTGTTTTGGTTCCAAAATCCTTGCTGTAACGATTTTAAATATCGTTCCTTTAACCGAAAGGACGTTTCAGTCGCGAATGCTGACTTTTTTGAGAAAAAGCAGTTCAGTCTACCCCTTCTCCAGTTTTCCATAGCCTGCTTCAGGTTTACATAGTGCCAGAGTTTCTTTTATTTTAGAATGCGATTGTACTAAAGGATTCGCTTATTTGCTTTGCTGACCGCGGGTAAAGGGAACAGGACTGGCATGTACGCGGAGATTTTGTTTCATGAATTTTACAACTCTTTGCCTAATTTTTTAATTTTAATGTTTTTGGGGAAACTTTTTTTTTTACCCAAGACATTTACCCACATCCACACCCACGACCTACACCCACGACCCACGACCTCTACCCACTACCCACGACCCACGACATTTAGCTACACTCCTCCGAAAACCGTGAACACCTGAAAACTTCCAGGAATGTTAATTGTGTACTGGCCAATCACAATAAAGCTCAGGACACGCAAGCAAAGTACAAAACCATAAAGTAATTACCGTTGCTGTTTGCGGTTTAGTTTTCTCGCGCCTCATTGGCTTATTCCTCGCAACAGAATAACATTCCATAAATATTTCTGGTGTTCACGGTTTTGTGAGTTTCACAGTAACGCCATTGACATCTTAGCCTTTTGACGTTATTCTTAAAAATTAAACGTGGTGAAATCTCATTGCAGAGATAAGGAGTACATTAACAAACGCCTGCGACTTTAAGAAGAGGAATCTCAGCATGATCTATTCTTATATTACACTTAGTATAGGGGCTATCGCTTTGAGTAGTTTTGAACAAGATCAGGTTTCTGGATGGATAATATGGATTCTGATTACGTGGCGGACTGAAAATCAGAAAAGTGTTCACTGGTTGATTCATTTTAAAGAAAGAATAAGTGCCGACGCAAATGTCACCTAAACTCACTGTGGCATTTCATTTCACTTTTTCTAACTCACTTATTCTCTGTGAGCAAAGTATATTAATGCATATTAATGAGGGCGATGGAAAACCAGCTCTTTCAACAACAACACAAGCTAGTTTTTTTTTCTGAATTCTTTTTACATGCCCTCTCCACTTCCTTGTCATACTCAATGTTATTATTTCTCTCCTTCCCGATTTTTATTGCCGTACTTCAACACCACCACCATATCTGTCGAAGAGGCCCTGTCTATATTTAGACAATAGGGTCACCCTCCTATAAGAGTCAACTTGAGCGATCGTTTGAAAAAAAAGTTGGCCCCTTTGCCCGCGCCAAAAGCGCTCGCGTGTTCGTGCATGCTCTGATTGTCTCGCCTTGACAAGCGGACCTGTTAAGGAGTTGGCTGGGCAAAAGCCAAAGAAAATTGGTCCCGGCTATGGCCTCTAGCCGAGCCAACTTTTTGTTTCTCATGCAAACGATTCGCCAAGTTTTGTAAGGAAGTTTAGGAAAAGTTGGCTCGTCTGAGGTAGCTCGGGTAGGCGAATGGCTACCTGGGACAAGGTTTCTCCATATAAACGGGCCTTAAATGGCTCATGAAGAGTTGCATATTAATGAAGTCATCAGGGTTAATGTATTTCTCCCCCCTCTAATGAGATCCCAGTGCATTTTATTCATGGTACAAAAATAAGAAGTTTTCACGTCATAGGGGCTAATACATAAAGCACCAAAATAGATTTGTCCCCCAATATGGCGTCTAACAGTTGAGCAAAAAAACGGCCCAGTTATCATTACAATAATTGTGCATTTCGTCTGAAATCAGTTTAAAAAATGTATTTATTGGGCTTTCAACCGTTGGTTGGTAGACACATTACTGTTTAAAAGGAAAATCGCGTGTTTAAATCAAAACCGGAGGAAATTGGGAGACTTGTTTTATATCTTCTCTCAGTTTGGATGATCGAGTCTTTGTTGGCAGTGACGCTCAGTCAATGACCTTGTCTCCTTTACCCTTCGATAAAGTTTAGGGGCACGTAAAAGAGCCCAACAAGGAGTCACGGACTTAGGACCCTGATGTCATGGCATCTCTGATTTGCGCCATCATTGGTCTGGGTGGGGTTAAGACAGGACCGTCATATGCTTTCGTACAGTCTAAACGTTCTCGTTCCTCTGCTTTTCATCGTCCTGTTGGGAGTATGGAAACTGCTTCCAGTAATTCTTCCCCAACTTAATTTCCCTGTAGTCTACCAAAAGACTGATAAGAAACAATGTAAACACTTTCAGGGATACCTTACTTCATGGGTGGAAGGCGACGTATTGGAGATGTGTTTGATAAAATACTTCACAAGATCGAAACAAAGCGACTGGATTTCGGAAACGGAAGTTTTAAGTGAGATTTCCAAACACGAAGAACATACCAATCTCATGGCATACCGGTGGCATTCAGAAGGTACTTTGACGACTACAACTAGAAATTTGAAATCAAAGACAACCATGTGAAATAAATACAACAGTTTATTTGTTAACTAACCCAACCACGAGAAACCGTGTAATGTATTATTTTTAATGTGACATGATCTACATATTCTCTAAAGGCTTCATGTTTGCGAGGCTCTAGCGCGTGAAGCGCGCAGCGGAGCACCATGGGTAAAAACATGTGGTAAAATACCCATCGTAGAAAATTTAGTAATCACGTGACCGTACACCGACCGCCCGACCGTCAGTCCGCACCACAGACATACCAGTGTAAAATAATTCAATTAACAAGTATGGCAACCCAAATGCAATTCAAGGTTTTATTTGAAAAGAAATCGCACGGCCGCCCGGACTTTTAGAAAGGAAAAACAACAACAAAGTCGTGTCTTTTTCGACGTTATTTTTGATGTTTACACTCACGTGGATAACAGAGAAAGAGCTAGAGCGAGTGATTGAAAACAAAAGAGACGAATTTTGGTGGAAGAAAAACATGAAAATTCAAAGCGGCTGTGAGACAATGAGAAATGCTAGCGGCCAGCAAGGTTAAAATGAGCGGCAGTGAAAAATAAAAGCGAACATGAACACAAGGAACAAAATATTTCGTAAGAACATTCCTTTATAAAAATAATGTGTAACTAGGAAGTTTGATGTTTACAAAACAGCTTTGTAGTTGTGCAAAACAACGGCAAAGAAAGATAAAAAGCGTGCTGCTCGTGCAAATTTGTTTTTTTGCTAATTAGATCTATTGATGCCATTTTCATTGCCCTCCCCGTTTAGCATTACATGATTTAATTTTTTTTGTTTACAAGTATTATTAACCAGAGCTTCGCTTTTAGCCCTGGCTAAATAACAATTATTCACCGAAGTGGAGGTGGCTAGTATTAGATATTTACCGAGGCCGCGAAGCGGCGAGGTAAATATCCACTACTAGCCACCGACACTGAGGTGAATAATTGTTTTAGTATATACTAAAACAGTGAGATAATTGAGCACAAAATGATGATTCTTAACTCATTTACTGTTGCCAACGATTACAATTTTGGCGCGCGATGACCGAACGGCCGCGGTCGTCGCTTTTTCTTAGCGACAAATAAAACTTTTGAAGGCGTTTGTTTAGCTCTTGCGGGGAAGTTTCCTCAAAAGGAGTTGTGAATTCTGTTTGTATTTAAAATAATTCTGTAAAAAAGATTATTAAATTTAGTTTTAAGATTATTTATGAACAAGTCAACTAAATAAAGTAACGCAAGACTTAAGCTTAATTTGCATTTGTAAACAAAAAAACTTTTTCACCGATTTTTTCGTTAACTATTTAAGTCAAAAAGACAAAGCTTTACCTGTTAAAACTTCCAAACCGAACTTCGTCACCTTCTTCATGTATTTCGGAAATAGCTTGCTTGATTAGTTGTGAAATTTCTTAGTTTGTTACGGCAGCAAACCGGGAAGGCATATTGCTCGCAACCTAAGCGAGTTTGGCGTCGTTCGCTCGGAGGAACTGGAGGTGAATCAGTGAATAGTGCAGGATATTCACTGATTGAGTAGCCAATCAGAGCGCCCGAAAAACACTATCCACTGTTTTAGTATATACTAAATCTATATATTAGATATGTCAGTTGTTCATTTTTAACAAATTAGGAACCCCCGTCTACACGAAGCGACCATCGAGTAATTACGGCGTATTGTTAGGCTTTCAGTCTGTTTTTAGATTCCTTTTCCTACACATTTGGATAATAGAACCTTGGTCACACACGCCCAAAGTTATTTAACTACGAAGCCAACTCGTTTCTCGCGAGAAACTAGCTGAACTGCCTCTTTAATTAGTAGAAATCGTACTCTACTCTGATCCACCGGGAATTTTTTCGCTTCTTTTGGTGGGACAAAAGACGTTACATCTCCAGTGTAATGGGCTTTAATGCCAACAGATTACGATAATAACTTGCTTAAAGGGGTAAACTAAATAAATTATTTTCCCAATTTAACATTATAGTATTTCTAGCTCTATGATTAGTTGACTCATGAGGTAGCCAGGCTAAGAATAGAGAATGCCTACTGTTGTGAAAAGCCCCGTTAAAAGAGGGCCAGCATGGTTGAAAGGGGCCACTACAGTGTTGGATCCGGGTCCGAAAGTGATAATTAATTGCAACCTACTTCATTACCTCCAACAACGTGTTCAATGAATCCAATAAAGCTGCTTTAGATGCTTTTGAACGGAGCTTGAAAGTGAAGAAATTTACCAGGGGATTTAATAAAACAACAAAGGTAGTTGAGGACAATCCGTTTTGAGTGTTGCATGCAAAAGTGAGTCACTATGTGATTATAGTGAACCATTTTCTTCGAATTTTGATGCAGTCCAAAAATTGTGTTATTATTTTTTTTTCCCCTTCTTTTAGCGTCCGCTCTAAACATTGACATTCAAGCGGTGAAGATGCCATTTTTAAAAACTAATGGATTGTAAGTAATTATAATCGATTTAGGAATATATTTAACAGCATAGATACATTTTCAAGAAATGTCCTGACGATAATCGACTTACTTTAGTCTCAACAAAGACATTTTTATTGTCTTTATTTCTTTTTTTAGATTCATTTGCTTTAGCTTTGTTTCCAGCACCACGTTGGAGGACATTTTAGGGGAAAGAACAGAGATTTGTGGGCAGTCGATCAACTTTGATTTTCTATGTGTGATGTTTGATGTAATAAAAGCTATTGAACATCTTCACAAGATCGGAATTTGTCATAATGACATCTGCGCTTCGAATGTTGTTGTTTTCTCTAATAATGAGGTAAGTAAATAGTAAAACCAATGAACGGAAAATTGTCCTTTTCCGTAAAAATGAAAATAGCCTTACGGCTATAAACAACTTTCGTTGGCAAAAATAAAAGTTAAACACGCACTTTTCTTCCTTAGTTCGTTGTCATTGAAACTGCACATAGACAGGCTCCTTGAAAGTTTCGTTAGAAATTTAATCGATTTCTTTTGGCTCGATTTTGCAATTCTCTTAAGGTGATTTTGTCCATAATTCCGTTTCAGGTACAGCATATGAAGGGAGTGCTTGGAAGTTTTGGAAAGGCGTTTTTGCCAAAGCATAACGAAAATCGACGTCTGATTTTTAAAGAGGACATAAGACAGTTCGGCAAATTGATGGAAACAATTGTTCAAAGTTACCAACAAGAAGCAGCTAGTGAAGTAAAGGCACAAATTATGTACATCCTTAATAGATAGTAGTATGACAGTACCTTAAATATTATTATTCACTAATTTGTTTTTCTGTCGAAATAGAAGAAGTTGAGATACACTGTTTTCGTCACTTGTGGTCTATACACACTGTTCCCTATGTCAGTGAAAAATGCCATGATATCCTTAAAACTGCGGTTAGTGTTTCCCTGACAGTTGCATTATCTTTTTGTCCTTTCATGACGTACACGTGCAATGCATCATCAGCTTCTCTACAACTATTTGCTCACTCTGTCAGCACACTTGCATTCCAACCCAATTGGAATTCTGGTATTTTCCGCAATAGCCTATATGCGAGCTTAAGCAACGAAAACGCTTACGTCCTTATAAATACCAACCGAATGTTTGATATTTCATCTGATGGAACGCTTCTACCCGACATAATGAGTTTATTTAAAAGGGGCTATTTGACGAGGATATTGCTGTTTAGGTAATTCTGTGCTTACGTCATTTCTCTGTGCCTTTAACTATACAGAAAACAAATGCTCCTGTATTAAAACTTAAAAAAGTATGCCCAATTTTTAGTCGAACTTGCTTTTTATTAGCAGTAAGACTAAAAATGCAAGAGTTTCTGGTCTTTTATTTTTTCGTGTGTGTGCGCCATAAGGGAGTCATAAATGCCTAAATATAGCCTTAAAAGCATTGGACCATTATTTTTGGAATTCAATTGATGCGAAGACACGTTTTATGTTTTTAAAATAAAAACATAAACGCGGCATAGCTTTGATCTCTAACAACTGTAGTACGAAGTTTCCGAATCAGAGCCCTAAAAGAAAGAAACGGTCAACTTCTGGTCGTCATTTTGATTTCCGAGACCTCCACGTTCTCGTTGCTTAAGGTCGTTATTGTTGCTATGGTTGCCTGGTATGTCTGTCAAATAACTTCTTTTTTACCATAATCGGGTAGGTTCCTAGTGTTGTGGATGGTGAAATCACCAAATACCGTCATACAAAGGGCTAAAATAGTGTTACCAAATCCGCATCTCAAGATGACCATTTCAGAATAATTTCCGCAACACCAACATCAAATCACCTCATTAGCGTGGCGTGATAGCCTTTATTGAATTCAAATCACCAAATTTAATTTTGAATTCAAGTATTTAGGAGTTTACCTTTAACAGTTCCGTTCACAATCGCATTACTAGGCAAATGAACAGATTACACTTACCAAGGGTTCGAACTGACATTGCTAAAAACTCTTTATTATAATGGTTGTATAATTTTTAATAGGTTAAACTTTTAACGTTTTAAGATTTTATTTCTGTTCGCTGTAACTGTATATAGTCCATATTTTCTGATTAACTTTTCTTAGCGTTTTCCTGCAGAAGTCTTATCTTAGTATTGTATAGTTTTGATTTAATATAGTTTTATCATTTAAATCATCAAGGCCCCAATTGATAGCAGTGCTTTTAAAGGCGTCTGAATGGGCTACCTGAACGTCTCTCTAGTGATGATTTTCAACCGAGAAATGAACAAGCGATTTGTTTTCAACGAAAAAAATGAGATGAGGGTTATAGCCTAGGCAGTGCATTTGATCTTTCTTGTCTTTGTACCTTGTCTTTGTCCCCAAACCTTTATGTTTCATGCTTGTAAACCCCCTAAGAAGTCACACAAAAACTGCCAGGACAGTTTTTTTTTAGACCGTATCCAGTGTTCTCTTTTTTTTTTTTTGAATACTTGTTCTTCAGTTATATATTAGCACCGGCCGATGAGGGCTTGGTAGTCGGAAAGACATCTCCCTTAGAAAAAATACATTTATCTATGTTTTTTCAATGGTAATTACGACTAGTAAAAATCACCTTTTGCTTTGATTGTAGATGAGGCAAGTATTGAAAGATTGTTTGGATCAGGAGGACGAAGCAAAGGACGCAGAATATATCAGGAAAGCTATGGAAGCAAATTGTATCTTCTTCGAGGAAAACACTCGTCTTTAAAGATGGGAATCTCTCGTCAAACAAGTTTTTTTAATGTCATTCGACTTACACTGTAATGGCAAAAATAGCTTCCACTCTCATTTAATGAATATGTCAGAATACTTTAAGCTTCCTGACTTTAACCCTGATTTATAGCTATGGTAAAAAGCTATGTAAGTTCAATGAAACAGGAATACATCTCATATTGGCAAAACACCCTTCAACATTCTCAAAAACTTAAATTTTATTGATCTTTTAAAACCGATCATACCTCCTCTAGTTACTTAGACTTAACAAGACGAACAGCTGGGAGAAGGGCTTTAGTAAAACTACGAATAAACAATCACAAACTAATGATAGAAATAGGCAGATACAATCAAACTACGAAGGATAATGGGCATTGCCCTTTTTGTGGATGCAATATAATAGAAGACGAAGTTCACTTTCTTTTTCAATATCCTACATACTCTATTATTAAAAATAAATTTTACTATAAAGTCAGACTCTGATTCCAAATATTACCCAGTTACCTATAAACGGTTTGATCAATGAACTGATGAACTCTTCTAATTACTTTATCAATATACAATTCATACAACATATTTCAGCTTGTTTTGATGTTTGTGACAAATTATTATCAAAGCATCGTAATTGCCCTGTGTTGTAGTTTTGATTCCTAAACATAGCTTTTGCAATACTGCATGTGCTTGTTTGGTCATACAAATAAAGCTCGTTGTTGTTGTTGTTGTTGTTGTTAACAATAAAAAATAATTTCTGAGTTTCGACACGGTTACACACGAGGAGGACAGTTGCTTACCTAGAGGTTTTGAGCCAGTCTTCAGCAGCTTAATGTTAGCGAATCATAGAGGGAGACTTTTCTGTATACATTAAATGTGACATAACAGTGTGTGTTTTTAATTGACTCAACGAACTGGTATTGACTTCGGACAGAAAAGAAGTTGAACAAAACAAGGTATTTTACATAAAAGGGAATGTTATCTCAAAGAAGTGCTGCAGTATAACTTATTGTTTGTTTTCCAGAATTAGTACGGACTTCTTATTTACCAATGGAGCAACCATCAGACCTAATCATCCCCGGTATCCGTTGCGTTTCAATTGAATGGCGGAAACAGAACTTGAACTTTGAATTCGCCTTGAGGCCTCTTCGAAGTAACAAAAAATACTACGGTAAAAGAACATTTTTCTGTGCGAAAAAGCATCTTTTAGGTATTTGTAGAGTGCTTTGGGAAATTTCTTCCTATAAGAGTGGAGACTTTCTTCGTTGACTCCGAGCTCGTATCGCGCCGTCTTCGCTCAAGCCTCTGATTACCAACGTTTACTCATTTTTAGCTCTTCGCGCTTTTTTTCTTACACATTGACAAATGTGACGTCTGAAATATCACACAAAGATCACGTTTTTTTTCTTTTTTGGAAAAAAGGAAGACTTAAGTGACTGTTCCTAAATTCGTCGGCATATTTGTATTTATCGAGTTACGAAATCCAATCACCAGACACGATCATAGTCTTCAATAGAACTTTCACGGTTTATGACTCCATCTTGGCTGGGGGGCAAACGCGACTGAAATGACAGTGAATGTATGTGAGTTTGGCCCACTTGGAACCGCTATAACGCCGCTACAAAGAAATGGATTTCCACAGCGAAAATGTATTTTAAAAGACATTTGTACTGAGATAATTTTCACGAGTCTAAAGAAGAGATTCAGGTTATAACGACCGTAAAGGAATTTTTAAGATTGCATACAAATTACCATGAAAGTAGAAGCCATAAGAGAAGATTTATAGTTCGAATTTACGGACGTCGTACCTTTTTATAGCCTTATTTTCTGTTGAATGAATGATATCAATAAAGCTATTGAAAATAGTGACAAATAAAGGGAGGAATTTCATATATCCCATGATGCATCGCTTCATACTATATTATCAAGCTTCCGAACGCACGTGATGCTACCAGTTCAACAAGGACGTGACAGTTGAACAGCAGGGAAAAGCGACGTGTTCCGCCGATAAAACTTCCTGTACCTTTGCTGTGTTGATCTATTTACGATTTTCGTTTTACTATTCCAAATATATCTCTTGTTAAGTCAAAGAGAGTGTTTTGCCCGCCGATTATGAGTTAACTAGACTTACGATAGCAACGCAGTCCACACAAACGTTCTAAGAAGCTAGCGAGGAAGGTCTTTGCTTCAGTACGTCCTGTTTTAACGTGCGTTGACAAAGCTCTCCATGAATTAACAGGCGATTTCCACGACTTGTCTTGAAATAAATACATATTCTAGGTGTGAGATTTCTCTTAGTTGCTTGTTTGTGATCGGGGTGTTCATATTGTCAGTTCAATAATTCATCGATGCAGTACATCAACCGTACAGTGACTGCACACGCTTTTACTTCAACAAGCTCGGCTTATGTAGTCGAAAATACCGAGACCGTTAAAGAGCAAAGTGGCGTCTATCGGAGATAAAATTCAAAGGAGGGAAATAGCTCCAACAAACAATAAAAATAACAAAGACATCTCCATATTTTTCGTAACACAACACGAGCTAAGTATCATTGTCAAACATAAACAGAAAAGAGCTTTAATAAGAAATGCACAATACATATACAAAAACACCCACTTCTTCACTACAATGGATCCTAAAAGAATTATCAAAATGTCTTAAAAGCTTTTATACGCCGGTTGAGGTCCTACGGCGTGCTATTCCATGACATTTAGTGCCCTGTATATTTCAAGTTCCCCTCGCGCGGTTGCGACCGGAAGGCACCAATTTACCTAAAATAATGAGACAAAAAAGCTTCAATAACTATAAACCATTGAATTTAAACATTCATCATACCCCCAAGAGATAATATTTGTGTTTTGATCGACGAAAAAAGGGCGAATTCAAGAGAAAATGTTCCATCTTCGCGGGACTTAGCATAAAGAAATTGAAACCTTCGTCTTGCATCTTAGTGGAGGAAGGGCCGAAAATGCGATATTTCAAAACGATCAAACCCATAAAAATCGCGTGGTCGAAAGAGGTCGGAGCGTGGAACTAGTATCAAGCACCCCTTGCCCGCCGATTTAAATAATTTATGAGGGCAAAACCTTGCTAGAATAAAGACAGTTTTCGATAACTGAAAGTCATCTAAATAAATATTCACTTGCGAGTTAAAACAGCATGGCTTAACGGGGTCGTAAACGAGAGCAATAATTTATAATGCGTGAAATGACCATGGGACCATTTTACATTATTAATAAGATACCAAAGATTAACAGGGCTCATTAAAACTTACCTTGGATGAGCTGCATCTTGAAATTCAGGTCGTTGAAAATCTCCCTCGAAACCCTCGAACGCTCTTTCCACCACGGAGAGAAGAGACAAATTTGGCGCGAAGCATCATGGGATATATGAAATTCCCCCCTTTGTGGCAAATGTTGGCAATCCGCCTGTTTGTTGCGGCGTTATAGAGGTTCCAAGTGGGCCAAAATCCCATACATTCACTGTAATATTAGCTGTGTTTGCCCCCCAGCTAAGATCAGGGGCGGACGGAGGATTTTGTGATAGAAGGGGCCCGGTGGCAATATGGGCGCGATAGCGCCCATCAGGACTGCGAAAGGCGCACTTTTCTAGGGAGTTTCCGGCGCAAGCTCCTCCGGGAAAATTTTTGAGATTTAAGTTCTCTGAGATGCAATCTAGAGCATCCTGGACGCTTAAATTTAGCAATGCCTGTATTCCATATCGAACATGTAGTGCTGAAATATGTAATGAGCGACAGGTGTGGTTGTGGTCAAAGAAGTAATTAACACTTTATGATGCTAGCAGGGGCCGAGGCGATTGCGGCGAGAGCACAACCTTCCGGCAAAGGCGGCAACATTGTTTCCCTGAAAAACTGTCAAATCCAGTTTGCTTTCATGCATTCTGGAAGCTTCGGTCACTTGCGACTATAAACGTAGGGTTCGAACACAGATTCTTATCTTATTAACAATATTTATAAGAGAAAATATATTCAAGTGACAAAGCTCGAAGGACCATCCGACACAAGTTTAAAAAAGAAAGAAAAAATTCCCTGGACCCACCCGTAAATCCGCCCTAGCTTGAAAATGGCGTAAACCGTAAAAAGGTCTGTATCGTGGGTGACAAATTACTCTTTAATTTTGGTGCGAAATTTAAGTGTAAATATATAATTGACATGTGAAATTACAAGATTTCTATGGCAACGTTCCATACGTCTCTGTGCTAAGATGGCATCAAGCTTTTAAAATGTTATGAATGAAGATGGCATGGCATTAAAAGACGCTTCAGAAAACTTTAGAAGAAAGAGCATATCAAGAAAGATTCTATCAGGCATTGGTCGAAAATTCTGAAAATTATGACCATCAACCTCGTCCCTTTTTTTGAGGGAAAAACCCTGGGGACGAGGTTGTATGACCTTGAGCCAAAATTTAAGCTCAAAGAACTTTTCGGTGAGTGGAGAGCTTGATCGATCTTCGAAACATCCGTCAAAAACCTACGATTGTGAACGTTACGTGTCTACCATGACATCGACCCGTTCGCGCCGAGAAGCGTAGGTAAATCTTTCAAACCATACCAGAGTGAGCACGATCCAGTCCAGGTAAAGGTAAAAGTTAAAGGCGCACACGAGCCAAAGGCCCACACGGCCAGAGCTTATTTCCGGTTTCCGTAGCATGAAGCAAGCCTAGCATTATTGCTACTCCCCCCTGAACGGGATGCTAGTCCATCGCAGGGTTACCCCCCAGCCGTATGTCGCCGGTACCCATTTATACACCTAGCAAAAGAGAGACAAACTGGAGTAAAGTTCATTGTCTGAGGAAACAAAAACGCGACGAGTGAGACTTGAACCTCGGGCCTCCAGATCCAGAGTTCGAGGTGTTAACCGCTCGGTCATACTAGTCTCCACGATCCAGTCCAGGAGGCCCGAAAAAAGGCAGTAACTATATAACGTGAACGCGAAAATCTTGTTCCACCTTCCATCTCCCTTTCCTTTCATCGATTCTAATACTCTAAAAGCTTTCCTAAAAACGTTTTCCACGGAAATGTAGCCTACTAAGCAGGGGAAAAAAAACGAGGCAAGAAAATTGAAAGAAGAAAAAGTCAAGAATGCTGTGTCATCATCCTCGGAGACCCAGCGGCAGTCAGGTCGGGTCGGGAGAAAAGGTGGGACAAAAGTTTTGAAGTACGGGCAAAAGAGCCCCTGGGTACCGACTCTCACCGAACTATTTCCAAAAATTCAAGCGGATGCCGGCTCCTGATTGGGCACATGCTTTGTATTATTGTGCCCAATCGGCGAACAGTTTCTCCTGAGTTCTTTTCGTGAGTCGTACACTACAGCTATTGTCTCGATCACGGCTTGTCTGGTTCATGCACCAAAGAAATGCACGCAGTCAGGAATCTTTCAGTTTGATATAAAATCCCCATCTGATTTCAAAATACTGTCTGCCTGAAAACTAAAGACGCTTTCTAAAAATACAAGCTTGAGCTTACAACAGGTATTCAAGCTTGAATCGGTCACGTCTTGCGTAAATATTAGGGAGTTTTTAAAAGATGCCACGACGTCTGCCAGCCACGAAAACGTCGCATGGAAAAATAAATTCACATTTTTTCAGTCTCTATCGTGATTATTCCAACTCGCTTACTTCGTCACATGCAAGCGAACTCTTCTGGAGCTGAATTTCTATCAACCATACCCAAGTTCATGAAGAGAATGAATTTTGTCATTGCTTGTTTACGTCCTTCACAAAACGTGAAAGTAGGCATTTTCACGGATAGTCGTGCAGTTGACGGCAAAGAAATGTACAAAAAAGCGTGATGCACGCGCAAAGTTGTTGTTTTGCCTTATCAAGCTATTGCTTATTTGACTTTCTCGTCGCCGGCGCATCTTAAACTTCCTATTATTTACGATACATTGTGATCCGTCAAAAACAGAATATTCTCGAGGCAAATTGAATTGCTCCTGCTGATAGCATCCCATACGTTTTTTCGACTCATCGGTAGTTCCTTCGTTTCTAGATTATTTTTTAGGAAAGTAGAAAATATCAGTTTCCCTTGCACGCACAAGCTTGGTGAGCGAACCGGGCAATAGCCGTCGTGTACAAACTCACGAAAAGAACTCAGGAGAAACTGTTCGCCTATCGGGCACAATAATACAAAGCATTTTTTGAGCCCAATCAGGAGCCGGCATCCGCTTGAATTTTGGAAATAGTTCGGTGAGAGTCGGTACCCAGGGGCTCTTTTGCCCGTACTTCAAAACTTTCGTCCCACCTTTTCTCCCGACCCGACTGACTGCCCCTGGGTCTCCGAGGATGCTGTGTCATTGAAGACTCGAAAATCTCGAAATTTTGCTTTCTGCGCATGACCGAACTTAGGGAGCTAATATTTTGTATCTGGACAGTTCTACGACTTGTAAACGGCTTTTTGGTAAGTTTAATCTCTTATAGCCAGACAAACTTAGAGCCAGATCAGACAAAGAGCAGAAAACGGTTCGACTAGGTTCAAAATTTTCCGGCAAAATTTTCACTGGCGAAATAAAAACGCGCGGTACCTCCAAATCCATCCAAAGGGCTAAACAGTTCTGATGTCACGGAAATAGTTTCATATCTTAACTTACCATGTAAAAACAGTGGAAATTCTTCTTCTTACTCTACTTCTTCATACTCTCCTATAGTTTTTTTGGGTGTGTTTTAAATGACCTCGATGTTGTCTCGGACTTTAAAGACGTTAAGTTATCTTGACCTCACGCTTGGTCAAAGGTGCTTTTGTATTAAGCCCCTTGATTTTGTTTTTATACAGTCAACAGTAGCTTAATGGCGTTGTTCACTTGCTGACTATGACAATTTTTTTAGGTGGTTATATAAAATGAATGAAAAAGCTTGCTCAACACAAGTCAGAAAGCAATTAATATAAAGACCGGAATCGCGTTTGTCCCTTGCGCCTACCGTGCTGCATTAGTCCTTTGGTTGCCTAAGGAACTTTCAGCTTTGTCAATATTCGCTTTCATTATTAGTCATCGTGTACAATCGATGTGATCAATTCTCTTCAGTAGTGTGGGCAGCTGTTTAAACTATTACGTGGAAGAAAAAAAACAAACTGACATGAACCACGAAATGACTAAACTTTAATTTCATCCTTTCTTTTGGTAGTTAAAGACGACAAACGAAGTAGTCGTTCGCAACACTGAAGCGGTTTCTTGGACCTGAATCATTCTTCGTTGTATCTGAGACCCTTAAGTTTCCATAGGCGACGTTACAAAGACTGCAGGTCAGCCCCGCAGAAATAAGTTATTGAAAGCAACTTTAAGGTATTATTTCTTCCTGATAAAGGTATAAATTTAGTCGGCAAGTATCTGACTGAAGACAAGGAAGAAAACCATGAACGATTCTACACGCCAACACTGCTCTGAAGCCTTATCGGCAGTTTTTATTGTGGCTTTATCTGCTATCAGCTTGGTGGCTTTATTTGGAAACTCTCTTGTTGTTATAACGTTCTTTAAAAACAAAAACCTCAGAACAAGCAGTAATTATTACATAGTGAATATGGCAGCCTCCGACGTGCTCTGTTTGTACTGCAATTGGCTGGTGTATCGCCCCTTTTCAACAGAAAGCATGCTTACCGGTAGAAGGTGGATCAGTCATGATCCTTTGGCTTCTTTTTTGTGCAAAATTGGGATGTACCTCAGAGGAACTTCACAAATTGTGTCTGTGCTTAGCTTGGTTCTAATCGCTGTTGATAGATATTTCGCTATTGTCTTTCCATTAAAGACAACAATAATGGATCAAGAAAGAGTTCGTTTTGCTTTTCTACTTTTAACTTGGATCATAGCAGGAGCCTTCTGCTGTCCTGAGATACGTTACACCAAAGTTGTGCAGATTGGTAGTGACAGTTTCTGCAGACTGTTCTGGAATGAATCAGCCTATACTATTTTCCATTCGATTGCTATTGTGGTACTGTACTTTATTCCACTTACAATGATATTTTTTCTTTACTATCGCATTTTGAGAGCACTAAGACACCGACCGATTAGTGAAAACGGTTTGCGAGGCTTGCGAAACATCAGTTTAAGACAGCATCGGCAAGTCATAAAAATGCTCATCTCGATTGTTATCGCTTTCTTTTTCTGTTGGACTCCGCTTTGTATTTACTTTGCTCTGAAAATGTTTCAGCCAAACCTATTCCTGGAAGACAAATGCCATATCATAGTAGTTTTGTTCTTCTACGTTTTTCCATCTCTTAGCACCGCATTTAATCCTCTGATTCTTTTCTTGTTTAGCACAAATTATCGACAGGCCTTGTCGAATCTACGTAGTAAATTATTTTTTTTCAAGAATAGAAGGATTTCTCAGTCGCACGTTACTGCACTAGAACTCTAGTTCAGATGACGGAGATCAACTAAATCATGGTCATATAAGTCCGACATTGTAGTGATACAAACTTAAATTTGACTTTTGTTGGCCTCCTGATTGAAAAAAAAAACTGATCTCACAGACAGCAGTTATACAGACAACGATTTCACTAAGACAGATCGTCTTACTAGTGGAGCTTGTATGAAGAGCAATTCAACCAGTGGATACCAGTTGGAACGGCACCAAGTGTCCTTAGTCATCACCTCAAGATATGGTGCTTCGGAAATATCGACTTTCTTTTTAACTTAATTAAAGGTTTTTCTGTCACGAAATTTAAGCGAGAAGCAGCTCGTGGACAGGCAAAAATAATCACTTAAACCTCAGAAGCACAAGGGGGGTGGATGCCAGCCCCTCTGAGGTTTTTCTGTGTTTATTCCTAGAAGATCAAACATCAGCACTTGACGTTTTCAGCAGCTGTTTGTTTATACGTTGCGCGCATTTCAAACATGTTTAGTGATGATCAGTTACTATGGTTACGAGATATGACGTCATAAGTAGCTGGTGGTCAAGCCATTTTTGAGTGAAAATGCATGTTTTTAACTTCTTTCAACGATAAAACTTATTTTATTTATTTATTTATTTATTTATTTATTTATTATATTATAGCTAATAAACAGAGTCCTGTGGAAAAAAAACCTTCTACAATCGCCACTAATTAATAACAATACCGCTATCATTAAAACAAAAGAATTATGAAACGTGAGTAGTACACTAAAAGTACATAAGCACACGACAATGGAAGGATTTCAGGGGATAGCTGCCTAGGACTTGAAATACCGTTTCGCTATGGACTTCAATTTATTGAAGTCTTTAACGGCTCTAATATTGGAGGGAAGGGAATTGTAGTCACGCCCACCGTTAATCCAAAAAAACTGCCCTGGTACTTGGTGGTTTTGGCCAGAGGCAGCCGTAGCTCATCATATTTTCTTGTGAAATGGGAGTGGAGATGGTGAGCGTGCCTAAATTCACTCAGCAGATAAGAAGATGTTATATTCCATTGATACACGTATACATGTATACAAGAATAGATTTAAGGAAGTTACGGCGCGCTTGCAAATGGTGCCAGCCAAATATGGTAGAAACTTCATCTGACTTAACCGCACGGCCCTAAATTATACAGTGTAGCACGGACGATTTAGCTTGTCTAAGTAGGATTTACTACCCTCCTGGCTACAACTATCCCAATCGACCATGCAATAGTCAAATTTTTAGGGCAGAACCATCGTATTATCCATGAGTTATTTTACAAGTCAAGGACAAAAAACTACCAATTCTCACCGTTTTACCTGATTTCTAATTCTTGGTAAAATCCAAGATGGCCACCATGTTGGGTGACATCACAGGCCTCCAGCAGTGCTACCACCTGTAAAATATACCATATGATATAGAGAAGATCAAAGGTTTTTCACTAAAGGCAAAATCTTTTCGAAATATTGCAACAAATCAAAAAATCAAGGGGGTAGATTTTAGCTGAGGTTTTTTTCCAAAAGTATTCGGACTTGATGCAAGGGATATCTAAACATCTATTCGTCACGAATGAAGCCGCGCTATTCAGTCATGACATATAATTTCTTCGCAAACGTCCAGTTCCTTGCCAAGTGAGGGCAACTGAAGTGATTTAAAATGCAAAATGAAATGGCCTGAAGTTACATAGTGCGGCTATTTTCAGAAGATGTGACCAGCGGAATCACAGTCATGGCGATTTAGAAATGAAAAAAAAGGAAATGGAACAGTATACTACCCAATAGTTAAATGTTGGCATTTCAGGTAAACGCATCATTTTGTTGAACATGTTGAGGAAACAACGGAATTCAATTTCGTGAAAAGATCTTCAAGATAATTGATGAGACTGGAGCCACCAAAGAAATAACAGTCAATGTCCAATAAAGAAACATTTATTGATTGAGTGTTTACATGTTTTACTCATTTCAGTGATTCATACATAAGAGCACAATCAATCTCTTTATACTATGAAGTATGCTCTCTGTTTGGTAGCAAAGATAAACCTTCCTCTCTGTTAAAGACTTGATCTTTGTCCTCTACACATTGAGGACAAAGGGAGCAATCTAAAATGCCACTTAATTTTTGTTTCCAAGCTTTCCGTTTTGTCTCTAATTCATTCTTTTCTTCTTTCAACATTTCATTGTCCCTTTAACTCTTTGATCTGCCGTACAATAGTCTCAATAGTCACAGAGAAAGTAGACTAATAAATTTTCGACCCGCTTCTGCCAAACCTTTAATTCTGTTCTGACAGTGACTTGATCTTGTAAACGTTTTGTGTCTTATTGTCATTACAACATGGGAACAGTGGTGAATGTTTCTCTCATCTTGAATAATACCACATGTTGAAACAACCCCTCGTTTTGTATGGTTCCACGACTTAGTCTAACTTCATACCCTAAAACTAAATCAACTTGCCCAGGTTGTCCTTTCTTACTTTTATTGTTAAATAAAAAGGATATGATGTCATGTTTGAAAAAAATGGGCAAGTTTAAGCCTGCGAGGAAAACAATTGTTTATGTTTTTTATAAAAGCGACTTAATTTTTCAAATTGGTCATTCTCAGCGGTTTTCTTCCGAAGCAATATGCCAAGAAAACGTAAAACAACAGATAAACCTCAAACAGAGATGGGGGAAGCTTTGGATCAGTTGACTAACGCAGAAGGAAAGTTGGATACGGTAGATCAAGCTATCCAACAGAGCCTAACGTATTAGAAACTTACAGTCCCACACAAGACGGTTACTCAAGTTTAAAGTGAACAAGAATTGGCTTTGAAACTAAAAGAGAATTTAACGGGTAATTCTTTCGCCCAACTACCTCTTGTCATATTTTCAAGAACATATACATAGATGATCAATTTCTGCCTCAATCATACTCATTCTGAAGTACGAGTCAAGTGGGAACAATTCAGTAAACTGTACGGACGGTACAAGACCTGTGATGCAAATTAGTAGGACGGCTAAGAACAAAAACAGAGTATTTCTAACATCGCGAGATGAGTTAGACGCACCGCTTCATCCTAAAATGAAAGAAATCATTCAGACAGTCACTACAATCCCTGCTAAAGACAGTGGTCTATTTTGCTCCCTGCCCATAATGAATTTCAAGTACGAGAAAGACCAACAGACAGCTTTATGGTAGCCGACAATAAAATAAGGTTGGTATGCACACTCGATGAATTTCAAGGGTTGCGCTATCAAGAATGGATGAAAGGGGCCTGTAAGCTTTACAAAAGCCTATGTTGTAGCCCTGAGGCTTACCTAGTCTTGAAACGTTATTACAGAAAATATGCCCAACAGCGGGGTCACTGCGCTGAAGCCTATTGACACCTGAAACGGCTATTTTTATATATATATATATATATTTTAGTGGATTGGTTTTTATTTGGCAAACATCGCAAGAAATAGATGGAAGAGGTCCATAATAGGGAGAAGGGAGAACTCGGGGCGAAAATGTAGGGATTCAATGTTGGGAGGAGGGAGATATCGATGAGAAGGTAATAGACCTTATTCAAGATCCCCGCCATCTTTGCACGCGCTTTAGGATTGATGGGATAAACGCAATGTCACGAGGTTTTTCAGGGGGCAAACAAGTGATAAAAATTACCAATACGAGTAATCGCGGTCGAGTCTGTTTATTCTCTCCAAATGAGACGACGTTTTAACAGTCAACTTGCTGTGCGGACATCTACAGTCACTACTACATTTAAAAAAGTAACAAGTTACTGTCATATTCGATATTTTTGTTGCAACCTGATCAATATGATCTTTCCAAGAGAGTTCCTCATCTATATTAAGACCTAGAAATTGATTGCATTTAATTATAACTTGATTTATTTTTTGAACATTAATTATAATTTCAATAGTTTTTTTTAACTTCTTTCTCGTAGTTTTAAAAATCATAAAGTCCGTTTTCTTAAGATTTAAAGAAAGTTCCTTTGAAGTGAACCAACACGCAATATTTTGAAGTTCTGGATTTGCCTTTTCCACGACTTTAGCTCTCTAATTTGTCTAGACTTGTGTTCCATTTGAAAAACTCATAGCCAATCCAAAACAGCGGCTCAATTACCCTGGCCGGGCGCCAAGAGACTTTTCATGCGCGGTTTCCGATTCGGTAAAGTCTTCATAGTGACCCACGTGAAAAGCATTTGTTCTCGCGTTTTTTCCTCGCGGGTACGCCTCTACTGATTTCTGCCTTAGGCCAAAGATCACTCGGCCTGCAGCCGACACCGAAGCATCCAGCGGCACGCGAAAAAAATCCTCTGGTACCCAGAATATGGTTTAATACGGCTTTGTCTCAATACTTGGTTTTCTATTCTGGCCATGAAGATGTTAACAAAAGCAACGGCTATATTCGTTCCTATGGTTGTTACATGGGTCTGTAGGTACTTGCTACTGCAAAATTGGAACAAGTTTTCTGTTAATATAAGATAGAGTATTTCTCTTAGATACTGGGTAGGTAACCGGGGGGGTATTTCCGGGAATTTTTGATGGGCGTGTGCCGCCCGGTTCTCCAAATCCTGATCTTATTTCATACTAAAAAAAATGTTATTTTCCACACCCGTTTTCAGACCCGGCCTCTTTAATCCATCCCCTTCTTTAGACCTGGTATAGGTAGAACTTGGACCAGAGCTCAAACAAGATTTCTTAAAATCCATTTCGAATTCACTTATTAATTCTTCTTTCTAATTTTCATTTGGAATTGAAACGACAAATACGTTCATACACTCCCGTAGCTGTCGTTAGTCGAGTGTGGGTGGCTTGTGTAGACTCTAAGGTTGATGCGACAATCGCTAGTCTCTCCAATGCAGTTGAAGGTTGACAATACAACACCTTAAATTCTAAATTCTTCTTTTCACCTTCAAAGTAACAGAAGATCTATCGTGCTAGGGCTTTCGCCATCTCCACCTCTGAGCTATGGAATCAGTTACCTGATCATATTAGATCTAGTAGCAATCTCACAACTTCTAAGTCAAAACGTAAGACATTTTTTTTCGTAAATATCGCTTTCAAGAATTAAATTATGTGTTTTATGATCGTATGAACCTTTTATCGTAATGCGCATGCGTGCTCTCATAAATGTTCGCATGAGGGGACAGAAATTCCACTCCCACATGTCTCCGGTTTACCGTTTGTTTACAAATATAAACCCGTTCTTACGAGTTTATTAATAAATGAGTTTCTGAAGGCATACCGAGAATATTTTTCTCCGACCCTACTCCGACTATAACACGAACTCTAACTCCAACCGCGGCCCTAACGAACACGAACCACACGCGATTCTTGATCACGTGACACCCTTCAACGCGCGTTCTTTGGGTCCAGACGCTACGTAAACACTCCTCACTCGGACCCAGGACCGCTAGGCCAAAACTGTGGCAAGGTCTTGATACCTTGCTACCATCACAGGTAATTCGCTACTTTCACATTCCCATAGTACACCTTGCTTATCCCCAAACGTTTTGCATAACCATTGTTTCCAGTTTCTCTTGGAATTTACAATCCTCCCAGGAGAACTTGAAAACAATACTAACGCGAAATTTTTCGGGGCTAAACAAGGTGTATTATAGTTAATGTGAAAGTCAGAGTTTCTACAAGTTTTTTTTTTTTCCTGGTTGTTTGCCATTTTAAAGGACTTTTCATACCTGTTTGGCGCGAAATTCACCGGTCGAAAATTTTGTGAGGATTGTCCAAGGATTGGCGTATGTACAGGAGATTAAAGATTTGAAGTCGAACGGTGCGGTCAAGCCGTCAAGCTTGGTGGTTGCTTCACTGAATCCCAAACTTGACGAAGGCGGAATCCTGAGAGTTAATGGCCGTGGTCAGCTCAAGCCGACCTCCTGTGCACTAGGCCAACAAATGATTTTTCCCAGAGACCATCGGGTCGCCAAGTTGATTGTTCGTCACGTTCACCACCTTATTGGTCACTTGGGACGCGAACATGTTATAGCAAAGTTGCGGGAAGATTTCTGGATCCCTCAATTGCGTTTATTGGTTAGATCGGTCCTTCATCAATGCCTTACCTGCAAGAAACTTAACGCCCAACATATGACCCAGCAGATGGCGTCCTTACCCAAGTGTCGACTTACAGCCTATGAGCCACCGTTTTCGTTCACTGATTTGGACCTCTTTGGCCCGATTTATGTGAAACATGGCCGAAGAACCGCGAAACGGTGGTGTTGCTTGTTTACCTGTTTAACCACCCGTAGCCTGTAAGTTGAAGTGGTTAATTCTATGGATAGTGATGAGTTCATTGTGTTTAAGGCGTTTTATAAATCGAAGGGGAGACGTGAAAGAGTTACGATGTGACAATGGTTCTAACTTCGTTGGATCCGAACGAGATTTGAAGAAGAGTCTCCGGGAATGTAGCCTGCGAAGCGCAGACGCATTTCCGGTGGGAGAGAAGCGACGACCGGAAATGCGTCTGCTGTTCGCAGGCTACCGGGAATGGAACCAAGGGCAGATAGAGAGAGAGCTGATACAACGAGGCTGTAAATGGGTATTTCAACCCCCGACTGCGTCAAGTACGTCTGGCGTGTGGGAACGTATGGCTCGAAGTGTAAAGACAGTCTTAAAGTCTATTTTGGGGGCGCTAACTGTGACAGATGTGGTTCTACGAGCACCCCTTACTGAGGTTGAGCGTATCCTTAACGGAGGAGCCCTCCAGCGAACTCGGACGATCCGAACGATCTCGAACCACTAACACTTGCCCACCTATTGATGCAGAGGAAGATCATCTGTTTGCCTCCTGGAGTCTTTGAGAAGACTGACATTTATAGAAACAAGTGGAGGCAGGTTCAATTTTTGGCCAATTTCTTTTGGGAAAGGTGGTTGAAGGAGTACATCCCAACCCTCCAACAACGAGGTAAATGGCGAAGAGTGCTGCCTAATATCAAACCCGACGCCTTGGTTCTGCTTGTTAACGACAACACCCCCAGAGGGCATTGGAGTCTAGACCGAGTGTTGGAGACGTACCCGGGTCCAGATGGTCTAGTACGGACTGTGAAGGTCAAGACTAAGGACGCTGTCTATGTTCGTCCTATAAAGAAGTTGTGCTTGCTTGAGAACGATGTGAAAGAAGTAGATACGATGTAGATGCTGAGTTTAACTGTTGGGACGTTCTACGCGATCGCCCCAAGGCGGCCGGGATGTTCGGGACAAATCTAATTTAAACATCGAGCATGATAATTATCCGAAAACTGTTAGGGTTTTTTGATAGGGACCTGAGCGCTGTTCACGTGACCTCTTTTTCCATGTGACTAGCGTGTTGATCTGTGAGAGTTGTTGCGTTGTTTTATGGCAGTGAGAGCACAGAACTTGTGAGTATTTGAGCTTATTTGGTTCGTTTTTCAGTTCTATTTGGCTCTCTACCTACAAGTTTTGCATTTTTATTTTAGTTTTCACCGTTCGAGTTGAACAAATCTGTGCTTATCCCCAACATGAGCCAGTTCCCTTGACTGAATCGAGCGGTGTCCTTTCAGGCACGTACGTAATATAGTTGAGTCTCGCTTTCAATATCTGGCTTCAATAGCATGCTAAGAATCAGATCTGAAAATTGCGTAATCCCTAACTTTTCCACAGAATTTCGACATTTTGGATGTTTCCTTAGTCAGCACTTTACCAACGCTCTCACTATTTCTCTTACTATATCCATTGAGTTGTTTATGTCTAATGCTTTAGTTTCCTTAATAACATTATGAACAACAGTATCGCTCATGTTGTTACTTTCTACCCTTAATTTGCTAGGAGTATCACTTTTGTTAAAGTTCTCAGTTTCACTAGATAGAGTTTCCATACTATTTACTCGCACATTGCCTTGTAGCTCTTCTGTACTATATAAATACAACTTTGTATCAGTCTCTAAATTCATAAAGAACTCTTGACTCTCCTCTAGCCAAGCTTCTTGGGCCTCAAACTCTTGGTCGTCTTCAATAAGTTTCGCGAATTCTTCATGTTGCACCATCAGTGTCTCAAACGCAATTTGAAGTTTAAGTAAGGCTTCTCTTACCACTTCTCTTGGTCGCTAACTTCCTATAACATGGCGCAGTGATTTTCATGCGCTCGTCATTGCTGCCTTAGTATTTCTTCGGTTAATCTTCGTTTTCTTTAGAAGATCCTTAGCCATTGTCTTTGCTCTCGGGAAACTTGTTTACAATAGATATCGAATGCTTGTTTGGTTGACCAAAGACGCTAAAAAGACCAAATACGAGGGTAGAATCGTATTTTAATTACATGTACAATTCGATCTGAAATAAAGTAAACATGTCCGTTGGCACGTATGCACTCGGCCTAAGTACAATGTAGAAAATGAACAGAAAGTAACCTAACACAACAACAAAATCGACTTTACATTTACTTCTATAACTGCCTCCGTATTTAAACAAAACAGTTCACATTTACACAGTCTGGTTTTCCGGTTAACAACTTCTGTTTATCTGGTTAGCAACTTCTGGTTATCAATAAACGGGTTGAAACTGGTCAGCTTAAAATCAGTTTAACAACTGAACTCAAAGCTCGCTACGCGACTTTAAATAGGGCGCCTCGCGAAAATAAAAGTACACGCAAGATTTTAAATTTGAACAAAGCGCGAGCAAAATAAACTAGAACAGCGCACGCGTGGTGTACATTTTACTCAAACAGATGAACGGACTGTTCATCAGAACAGAACATGGTCAGTTTCCCACTCTATTGTAAAGTTATCGGAGTTTCTCGAAGTGGTCTGTCTAGATAGCAGCAACAATAAAAATCTGATCAAAGTCCACAAGGTACAGTAAAACCTGTTTTTTTCCCTTATTTCCGGGTGTTTGTTCCGAAATCCCGATAATTCGATCTCACTACAACTCGAACTTTTTGATTCCTATTTCCCTTGAAGGCTCGAGTTATCAGGAGTCGACTGTAATCCAGTGGCAGCACAACACACTGAACACGAACCAGATTCCTGTCTTTTTTAATAGTTGCTTTTTCTAGTTACCAGTTTAACTACATTTTTATAATCTATTTACATTGCTTCCTGGTATTCCATTAATACTTTCTCGAGCCACTAATCCTCCGAAATAACAGATACCAGCCACCTTGATGGGGCCGTGCTGTAATGGCCCAGTCTATAAGCTTCACTTAAAAGTAACACATAGACAAACACGTCAGACGGTGATAACACATCAGTGACACCACAAATCTGACAGTCAATGTTCCTCTATTTATTCCTCTACTCAAAACGGAAGTGGAGCTGCAACTGTGCTCTTTACAGCGCACTATAAGTGAGTTCTCGTTCCTTCATCATTAAACCCTTTGGGATAAAAAAAAAAAAACAAGCATTAACGTTGTCACAAATTTCGAAGTATCAACTTAACAAATCGACACAATGTTCCATAATCTATACTCATACCCTCCATAGACATGACGTCAAAATGTTCAAAACTTTGCAGTGCCACTTCTTTGTTTTCAACACATTCAGTTTTGACGTCATCTGTGATCTATTACTGAATAGACGCACAGCAACATGGAATCTATTTATTAACTTCACCATAGAAATGACGTAAAAATGTTCACAACTCAGTTGGAACCACGAACAGCAAGCCGTATGGCCGCTAAGAGTACAGACAAAGGAAACTTGTTGTTAGCTTGTTTTTTTACAATAACATAGGCAGTTTGTAACATCCATTTCCGTCGAAGTTTCTCAGTAAACATTGCTCGCGCAAGAAAGAGTAAAAGAAATTGCGCCACCATGATGTCATTTCCATGATCTGTACTCTTATCGACCATAGCTCTCGACCAATCAGGGCGCAAGAAATCGCTCAGTTATTGTAAAATTAACAATATCTGAGGAATATATACTGTAGTAATTAATTATGATTTAAACTCACTTGTCTAAGAGAAGCAAGTTGTTGTAAAATCATCTCCTGGCGTGCTGTAGGTAATGGCTCTGGAGAGATCTAAACACAATTGTTAGCAATCATTAACCAGGTGCAATTTGAAATTAGTGCATGAGCTTTAATACTGTGAGCCAGAAAAGGCCAGACCAGTCCAGCTGTGAAGAGAATAGGCCACTTCCGAGTTCCAAAAACCCTCACTTTCAAAATGAGGCTAGGTGCACAACCTTTCTTATGAAAATAAGTTTCATTTGCATGAGAATGAAAAATGATTTCCATATTAACGGCTGAACACCTACCCTCGTTTTGAAACAGAGGCCCGGGGAACTCGGAAATGGCTTATTTCACTATAAGTGCATTTCATATCTAAAGTGACCGATTGGCAGTCGGCCAGTTCTCACCATTAGCAAGCGCCCAAGGTAGCTTTCTTAAGCGAGAATTATCCCCAATGCAAAACAAATTTTTAACATGTTGAAAAGTTATTTAGTTAAACACGGTTTAGAATTGTTGTCTTCAAAAAACTGCTTACTGACTATTATCGACTGCATATTTAGCACAAATTACACTGGAGTAAGTTAAAGTTCAATTGAATCCAGTGTAAGACCCCGTGTACCCCGTGTACTAGTTTATCGTTAAGGTTTTTCATTTTTTTAAAACCTGGTTAAAATAAACATGTTAAGTTGGTACTGCGGATGATGGGGCTTTAGTAGTATATAGGATGTAAGATTACGCTGAGAAAGGGGATATTTGACTCTTTCAACTGATTTCTGCTAGAAATGACATTTTACGAAAATCTGACTCGATTTAACATAAACATACGCCGACAGCCTAAGAATAATACAAACATTACAACAGCCATGGAAATAAGAATTGAAATAAGAATTATTCCAGATCAGAAGGTGACCAACCTTTCCGGTATCCAACACATTTTTTCCATCCGCAATCTTTGCCTTTACTTGTCTAACCTTCCGCTTTTCCGCAGTCAGAGAAATACTGGTATTTTTGGAATTGACATCTCGCTCCGATCCTTTAACTTGCTCGTTGTGTTTTATTATATTTCTAGTTTTTCTCAGAGTACCTTGGTCTGCCTTCTTTCCTGTCTGTTTACTTGTATCAGTTGTAGTAGTAGCAGTAGTATCATGGTCTGACAGAGAGGTGGTATCCATGGCAACAGCAAATGTAGCACTTGAAGTCCGCCTGTAGGGCAACATAAAAGCATCTTGTAAAGCAGGAGCGGCAGGTACTTCCTCTTGCTTTACATTCTCCAAAGAAGTGCGTTTCCTGATTTGATGTTTGCTCGGTTGTTTTTTTCTATGGCTTTTTTCTGACTGTGACCGCGTAGATTTTTTGCTTGGTCTTGACGATTCTAAGTATGAATTCGCCTGAGAATCATTCTTTCGAGAAGGAACCGGAGATGATGATGTCCATTGTGATTCCAATGATGTACTTAAACTTATTTCTTTTAGCTCGGATTCCAGTTGGGCGTTCTTTTGCCAAGAACTGTTTCTATCATCCTCCTGCGGTACTCCCGTCTCAGTTCGTTCTATTCGCGGACTGAACTGGGAATATTCCGTTACATAAGACGAGCTTTCTGTGGATCGCATCCAAATAGATGTGTCTTGGTCACCTGGGAAGAAAAATAAACAACAATAATGTTTAACTAGGGATTTTTCTTATAACGCAAAATGATTATACCTGCTTGTTTAAAATGTGCTAAATAAATGTATTAACTTTGTCGTGTTGCACATACAGGAGATGAGTACAGGCCAAAAAACGGTTTATAACATAGCGCGCGTGCTTGCCCTATATAAGTCCTATTGAGCCGCTATGAACAAAATCTTTATTTACGCACGCCCGTGCGTAAATAAGATGACGTGTACTGTTCAGCTGTGTTTTTCGTCCCTTTTCCTAAGTACCCAAAAATCGACGGCAATGATAAAAAACTTTCTAGACTTTTTTGGAATTTAGCTTCGTTCTAGCCACTCAAAGCAACAGCAAAAGCCGCGACATGTTTCGCAAATAATAGAGCCTGCATGATTCGTTGAAACTTGAAAGTCTGCCGTAAAGACTGACATTTACTTGAGAAAAGACCACAAATTGGTCTGTGTCGGAAAATATCCAATTTGTACAAAGTGTCCTCCGTTTTTAACGTTTGTTTTATATCCTACAAAACAAGTTAATTAAAAGTAAGCTCAACAGCAAAAAATTATACACTTTTGTTATCGCCGAACAATCCGACTGAAGCAGGAAAATTTCTCTTGCAATAACAAGACAAATGACACAAGGAGACATGAATTTATTACTCACAAAAACAACTGCTGCCGGGTCTTCTCAAGAAGCCGTAATGACCAGCCATTGTTCGTAAATGAATATAAGGCTAACGTAGGATGACAGTCGTCTTCGCTGAAAAACAAGTTTTCTGGATTTTGCCGAGCAAACATAAACATCTTTCAAGCAAATCCAAACCGTACTCCACGACTTCCGAACATGTGAGTATTTTCACTTCAGGCGGACTTTAAGACTCTTTTTCCTTTGTTTCTTTTTAGTTTTCATTGATAGTTAGCGAATAAATAAGCAAATTTTCTTTCTCAGTTTTCAGAAAGAATTTTCATTCAAACTAAACCATTGTGGCGTGTTTGTAATCAGCCAATAGAAGCGTTTGTTATTGTGTCGCGCGTTACGAGAATTTTGTAGTTAATCGAAAAGCAAGCATTTTTGACAGCTATGTTATAAAAGAATTTGCTCATGCTTTTAGCTGTGCGTATATCGAGTTATGGATGCACTTGGGAAGTTTGGAGAGCACTCAAGAAGGTAGAGTTGCACTCGGCTATCGCCTCGTGCAACTCTTACGCATCTTTCGTGCTCTCCAAACTTCCCGCGTGCATCCATAACTCGATATACGCACGCTAAGCATGAACAAATTCTTAAATATCTAGGAATTAGCCAATGAGGATCCCATGGCTCCTCTTCTGGAGTTATAGAGGGCAATATTTTTCAAGTAAGAGGGCCCAGGGTACCTGCAAGGAGACTGAAGATAGGCTCAATACTGAGTAAACGTCCTTTACCGCGATGTATGAGAAGATGGTTCATGTTAATGACTGACTCCTTCCCAGCCGTCTTTGTAACGTGCACGGTAAGAGCAGGAGGTGATGGGGACAAGTCAGTGTTAGCGATGATATAAAAAGAAGGTAGGTTAGGGACAGGGAATTCATCAAAATTCCAGTCTTTGATGGTGTCTGTTCTTGTGACAAGATTACTTATCAAAGTACGTATGGAAACATAAATCGCCCCTGTTATGAAAGAGGTCTCTTTATCAGTCAATGTTGAGTTATTCAGGTTCAGTTGTTGACCAGCGCTCACATTGCAGACCAAGCAACTTCACAAATGACAAACCTTCTTCCATTCGGGATCGCAATCCAGATACATCGTGACCACCAGACTCCAAATGCTTTAATCGTTTTGCAGCTTTTTCCTGAAAGTCAACAAATACATACATACGTAAATAAGGAAATGAATGAGAAAGGAGCAACAAAACGAATGGAGCCGAGGAGGATGAAGCTGCTTTGAGAGATCAACTAACCATTAAACAACTCAAACAAAATTTTACAACAACCTCTTGTGTTATAGGTAAGAATCTTGAATATTCAAGACACTTTTTAACATGCCCAATTCAGACCAACGACAAAATACCCTTCGAATGATCAAATATTCCATTTTCTTTGATAGTGGTTCTGGTCAACTGGTCATTGGTCGTGGCTCTTATTTTACTAAAAAAAGAACTTACCTGTTGTGCGGACTGGTGGGCCTGTACAATACTGAGTTGTAATGCCTCCGCCCGACGCCTTGCTTCATCCTACCAAACGCAATCAAGAGACACGTCACTTTAAAGTGCAAGTAGTACACCGACGTGAAAAAAATTCTAGGTGTTACTGTAAGAGAAGATTAGAAATGGAACGATCACATTACAGCGAGAGCAACAACTTCATCTTACAAAAAGTTAAGCGCACTGATGTAAAACATCGTTGCTGTTGCTTGTGTTATATCAATATTTCACTGGGCATTTCTGACTTCTACTCTAGTTCCTTAGCCCGATCGAGACGATCAACATACATTGTAAGAGCGCTTAAGATTATACACGGACACCCTGAACTTTTTTTAAGACACGCTTTGTTAGTTAAGACTACAGAACAAGGGTGAATGTCTATGTAAATATCTGTTTAATCACATATCGTATCACGGAAAGTGGAACCAGCAAAAATCATAAGATGTACTACTTACATTCAGTGGCAGTCATATTTTGATATATCACATCCGAAGTATCTAATAACAACTACCAAACACAAGAACATATACAGATCCTATGGGCCTCATCATAGCTTACTATTTAACAATTATTCCTCGAGCCCGAATGGGCTCTGAGTCAATAGGCCATGAGGCAGAAGGCCGAATGGGCTATAGACTCAGAGGCCATGAGGGCGAGAGGAATAATTGTTTTAGTAAAATCCAACTAGTTGGTCAAAAATATCGAGAATAAAAAAATTTTAGCTAGTTAAAGCTAGACTTTAATCCTTTTTTGCCGCCAAAAAGCGCGCGCTTTTCGCTATTAGTAGGCTATAACATATAGCCTAGTAGTAGCTCAGCCAATCAGAACGCAGCATTGATAATAGACCACTAGTTGGATTTTACTAACAACAATTATCCTCACCTCTTTTTCTTGACGCATTTTCAGTTCTTCCTGATACTGTTTGTGAAGTCTTTCTCGCTCTAATGCTAGCGTTCTTTCTTTCTCAGCTTCCTCTTTCATCCTTCTTTCTTTCTCTTCCTGCTTAAGCCGTCTTTTCTCCTCTACTTGCTCTTTAATGGCAAGCTAAAATAATTCAATATAACTTTCCAGTAACACTACGATAATCATCGCGATAAATATTCTCAGGTTAATGTCGACCACCAGCAGCAAATCACTAACAGGGACCTTGAGATCCGAGGACAGCGAGCAGAAGGCCGCGGGTTTGATCTCCAAGGCAGGACTAATACTCAAGGTCTGAGTAATGCCGGGAGGAAGGTACTGCCTTAGACTCCCAGCAGAAGTCCTTTGGGGTTCGTTCGTCACTCATTCAAACGAACCCCAAAGGACTTCTGCTGGGAGGCTAGTACTACCTTTGCCCTGCAAAACGGCTTCACCTTCGAGGGGTTCGGGTGAGTCACGTAGAAATGGCGATCCCGTCTCCAGTAGCGTAAGTAAAACTGTGAAATATCTGTCCGGAGAAGCCTAAGAACCATATCCAAGTTCAGAAAGTGAGAGGAAATGTCCTCGTCACTTGTGTACTTCCTATGTAAAACGTCAAATTAGGCATTTTCACGTCGTAGTCCTGCAGCGACGGCAAGGAAATGTACAAAAAAGCGTGATACACGTGCAAAATTGTTGTTTTGGTTATTAAACCTATTGCTTTATTGACGTTCTCGTTGCCGTCGCTGTCGTCGGATCTTAAGGTCCGTAATATCATATTATCACCACCACTTGGTAACACTAAGTTGAGTGCCGGTTTATTGACGTTTGCTCGGTTGCTTTGCCAGGGTCTACCTGGTAAACTAGTGTGCGGCAGGACTAGCTCAGTATGTAAATATCATCCCTGCTAACAGAGGCCTCTTCTCTTCCGAGCCAAATACCAGGGTGAAAAAGGCCTCTGCTAGCAGGGAAGTAAAGAGCTCGACTGTAGAGCAGAAGGCCGCGTGTTTGATCTCCAGGCCCGGACCAATACTCAGGGTCTGAGCAATGCCGGGAGGAAGGAACCTTCGAGGGATTCGGGTGAGTCACGTAGAAATGGCGATCCCATCTCCAGTAGCGTACGTAAAACAGTGTATTCAGTATTATTCAGGGGCACCCAACGACTGTTTTCCGTGAAATATCGGAGAAGCAAAAAATGCCTAGAATTTTCTATAGCTTGAGGAAGGCTAAAAATTTCTAGATGACCGTTCCATTCATGTACAATTTTCGAAGCTTATCTAATAATTCCCTACGATTTTGTGAAGTTTAATTTTTCCCATTTCACTCACCAGGTTAAGCTATTTTTCGTAGAGAAAGGAAACCTAATATTTTCGGAATCGAAAATGCTTTTACTATTTCGTCAATCTTTAAATTGCAGCTAAAATTTTCGGGAAAACAATACTGAAGCCCTTGTAATTTCTAGAAGATTCAAGTTACCCTAGGATGACCGAACACATATAAATTTTTAGCGCCACTTAGAATACATTTCTAAACATCTAAAAGTACTCTGGATAACCTGAAAAGTATTTTCAATGCATTTGGGAGGAAACGGTCGTTGGGGGCCCCTGATTGACACTCAAATAAAATCGTGCTTCGTCTATCATTCAGAACGACGTCACACGATTGGGAGGTAATGTTAAGCTGTTGGCTTTGAACAGAACGTCAGGAAACCCTCACTACCGCGGTGTATAATCTAGTACACTCTTTATTTTTAATATAACAAGTTTTTTTATGAGAATATCGAGACTGAAATTTGCGAAATTTCAAGAATACAATAAGAATAAGCCGAAGGCTGAGATTTTGTTGAAAATCTGTAAATACAATACAATTAGCGGTGAAAACTAGGGAACAAAACAAAAACAAAAAAACCAGCATCAACTGAACTTTAGACCACAATACATTACAACGGAAAAGTCAAAAGCTAAAATTTAAGAATAATGCAAGAATATTTCAGCCTAAAATTGGCAGAAAAAAAGAATATTAAGACCGGGCCGCAAAAACAACATTCTTATGAAAAAGAAAGAGTGTAGTGGACAAGGCCTTCTAGTAACACGCCTGCTTTACTTTGGGTAAAATAACCTGAAAGTTGTAAAACAATCAGTCCATAAAACGATAGGAAATTTTTTAATAATAGCCGTGAAAAATTAATGGGATAATAAGATAACTTAGTTTAAGGGTCACCTGATGTTCCAGTGTCTTGTTCCGTTTTCTTTCCAGTTCTCCTTGATCCACTTGTCCTAAACTCTGCAATCCATGACCTCGATTATGAATATTCCCAGCCCTGTTTACATATGAAACCTAATTACAGTTCAGCTGTCAGGGTTTTCCCTTACGCGCAAATACGCGTCAGAGACGCGCTGTTTCGCCGAAAAAGAAAAAAGAGGACGCAAAACACCAAAGAGAACCGTTCCTCTCGGACTCACATGCTCTAGAGCGATAGTTTACTAAAAATTAGTTAAAAACTGCGTACATCTTCAAAAAATCTGTTTTGAGAATAAAATATCAAGACTTTTGAATCTTCTTCTTTTGTCTGACTCCTTTTTTAAAACTAAAAAGAGCCATTATCACTTTGAATGGTTCTCAAGCTTGCTTTTTTGATGTTCCGATCGGAGAACCACATTAAAACTCCTTGCAGAGGTTTGGAAACTACTGTCTCATTGTGAGCCAGTGAACGGTTGTAGTGATGCTTCTGCTTTTAAGAAGAAACCCGAAAATGTTTCAGAGACTTCCTGGAATTTGAAAGAGTGCTAACCTTAGGACTCCCACTGTTCCCTCTGGGACCCTAAACCTCTGGTTAAAGGAGTCTTAGGGACTCCGAAAGGAAAATATTGAGTGAAAACTCCGGGCTGTTCTGTGCTAACCTGTCGTTGTTAAGAAAACATCAGAAAATATTCGCCCCTAATATGCACCTAAACTTCGGCTGTTTCGCATATACAGGAGGCAGAACATCCAATAAAAGACAGGTAACCATGTGGCCTGAACATTAACTGTGGTATAAACCCATTTTTACATGATTCTTATAATTGTTGTCTGTCGAAAGGAACGGAGTTGCTTGTTTGAATCGATGTGTTCCAGGTTAGGGGACAATGGAGAGGTAGGGAATGGACACAAATACGTAGATACGCAGTTAATTTGTTCTTTATGTCCCCCAAATGCTTGTGGACTTAATATTGATCATACACTTGTAACTACTTTACCTTTCATTGCTGGCTGAAGTGAGAGAATTTTGCACAGTTTGCACTGGAGAGTGTTGTTTTGTAAAAGTGCTACTAGTAGGCACGCTGATGTTGGCAGAAGATTCACGGGCTGGAGCAGGTGTTTGGAACCATGTTTCATATTTACTCTCCTATATTGAACAACAACCATCTAACATTATTTTGTTCTATTAATAATAAGATACTTAGAAGGTTTGGATGGGATTCTGTTACAGGTCAAAAATAAACAGTGGAACCTCGATATAACGAAAGGCCAAATAACGGAGAGGCAAAATTTGTTCGCTATAAGAAGGTGTCGTTATATCAAGGTTCTTTTTCATATATTTTACTATTACTGGGGTAAAAAAAAATCGTTCGTTATAATAATCATAATGCTAATTAAATATTTTTTAAGGCACAAAATAGCATTTAAATATATGATTTACTGCGAGGATTTCGTTATATAGAGGATCGTTATATCGAGGTTCCACTGAATTAAGGTTAACATTTTTTTACCTTGGTTGATTCTCAAATTCCCTTTGTTTCTTGGCCCTAATTCATGAATAATCAGGGACAGGAGATAAAAGAAATTGAGAATCATTCAATAGCAAAGAGTCTGGTTTTGAATTCAGTTGAGGTTTGAAACTTTCTTGTTTTTAAACTATGATAATCACATTCTCTTAAAAATATTTCAGTTTTGCGTAATTGAGAGCAAGAATAAACTTGAAATATTCTACCTTCAGTGATTGATTTAATTTTTCCTTAGCTTCTCTTTCCTTTTTTTCTTTGATTTGTTGCTCTGTTAAAAATGGAAATGAACAAAATAAATCCAGTGTGGTGTAACTCAGGTTTTATCCGTTTGCAACATATTTAAGAGCCAATGTCTGTAATTTTCGAGAATCGGTTGACAGTCGTGAATTTTTGAATTTCTTCATATTTTGCCCAAATAATCTCTATAGTACACTTATTTCAAAAATCACATTAAAACTTGTGACGGCTTTTTATTTTTTCAGGAATCGGGCAAAGTTTGAAAAACGGTAAATCGGCGCTCTTTCGAGTATGAAATTACCGAAAATTGAGCATTTTCTTCACGCTCGTACATAAAAACTGGATAATATCTCTAAATGAAATCAAGTCACAAAACAAACATAGACTTGTGCTTTATAATTCAGCAATTAACTTTAGATAAGCTGTTAAAATGTGACTGTGCCGGCCGCAAGAAGAAACACGGTTTCGGCTCTTTTCAAAAATGGCAAATTTGGGCTAACTTCACCATCGAAAAAACCCAATTGGTACATAGAATTTCAACATGAAATAAACACTGTTTTCAAGCACATTGTTTGCTGTTTCTTGTGTTAAAAAATCTCTCGCGGCATTACAAAAGCGCGTCGCTGAGACACCGAAACGTGGAGGATATTTTCGCACGTGGGAACGGTGACACAAACAAGCCGCAATGAGGGTAGACAAATGCTGCTTAGCTTCTTTAACAGAGGTTCACAATGCGAAAACTTCTTAAAACCTTTTAAATATGTTTTCAGTTTGTTATAAAGGGCTATGTAGATTAACACTGTATTTGATCGGGTGATTGCATGCAACATTCAAGAAGACAACACATTTCTGGTAGTGTAAATATTGACCCTGAGTTTCTAACTTTTAAGCAAAAGCCACTAAAAACGGCTTGGTATTTCTGAATGGGACACCAGATCTATAGGAATTTTCTTACCTCAGTCATTTCAACTGCAAGTAGCCGCAATTCACTGAAACACTTTTAAAAATTGTTTATATCTGACTTTGTCGTTTAAAACTGAGCGACTTTATATACCGTATGTTGTTGAAAGTATCGTGTGTGATTCGAGTCTGGTCACGCAACTCTGCAGACAAAGCTAAATCACGCCCAAGTGTAAAAAGAATACGTAAAATGCTTTAAAAAGCACCGGTTCTTGTTGGTTTCAGTAGTTTTATAACTTCCACAAAACCTGTCAATCGAACTAAACTACCTGGCGATTTTCTGCTACACTGTAAATATTTTTTCAAATGTGCAACAAACTTGAACCGAGAAAGAAAAAAAATCAGCAGGTGTAAAACCTTTTTGTTGTACCTGTCTTTGCTTGTAATAAACTAACTAAGCCTAACTTCGCTCAGTGTACAGACATCTCTGTCATGCAGAATAGGTGACCACACGTAATCCACATACAAAATAAAAGTTGAGCATGGAATTAAAATTTCTCTCGTTTGTCCATTTTGAAACAGCAAACTACTTAGATTCAAACTGATAATTCTTCATATTGGGAAATGAGCAGATAAAAACCATCCCAAATAATTTGAAGACAAAATAAATAGAATATGGTGAGGAAAATATGTCACTTGGTACAATTCAAGCTGCCGTCATTCTATTAAAGACCCTCTATTAAGGCTAAAGGGTACCCTATGTCCATTTGCGAAACGCTTCACGTCAAAATATTGCGGAAGCTTCTTACGCGTTAGAATCAATCACGCTTACGTATACGTTAACAATTGGGTAATTCTCCGAAAACTGAAAAATGCCTGAATTCAATTGAACTCAAGTTTTAACTAACTTCTTTTCGCTCCAAAAGTAACTGGTTTTCCTGGAAATCTAGGACAATATACTTCTTATCACCTAATTGACTTAAGGCAGTCTTTATACACGCTAACATTTGTCTGCCTGAAAAAAGAAGGCTTGTCTACACGCAACGGGTGAACTATTGAACAGATCTTTTTGCCTTACCAAATTCGCCGATAATGAAATCCACTTAAAAGTTCACAAATCACGTTCAAATCAAACCATTGTTTACGGGTTACGCCCAAGGGACCCAAGGTGGCTCCGTTGTCATTACAGGCGCAATTATGAACTATGACAATGAATAATAATGAATGAATGAGCTATAACTCTTTTCGGTTTTTCGATGGGTATGAAAATTTGAAAAGAACTGCAGGTATCATTTGGCAATAATATGAAACTATATAAAATATTTTCATTTTACTGCTGGTAAGAATTTTTTACGAGTAAGTGCTGAAGTGGACTCAGTCTACTTTTGAAAGAACGGTAAGTGTATATTGCAATATTGCTCCGAAGTTATCGTTCGTTTAAGTCAAAGTTTTAAATGCGCTTGTTAGATCAACGGTACGGTGCCACCGAAATACCAAAACCCCTTTCATCCACACGTGAATAATGGTCTTGGGATGTTAACCCTCGGACGCACAAGAAGGGGGAGTGGATGCCACCCCGCCCCCATTAGGTTTTTCTGAGTTTTTTTCCTAAAGAATAAAACATCAGCACCTGACGTTTTCTGTAGCTGTTCTTTCATCCCTCGCGCAAATTTTGACACAAGTTTGGTGATGGTCAATTGCTATGGTTACGAAATATGACGTCACAAGTAGCAGGTGGTCAAGCCAATTTTGGGTGAAAATACTTGTTTTTTCAACTTCTTTCAACAATAAAAGTAAATCTTGTGGCTAAAATCCTGCAAAGTACTTATTTACGTGTTATCGCGGTTTTATCCTGATTTCTAATTCTTGGTAAAATCCAAGATGGCGGCCAAGATGGCGACCATTGTTGGTGACGTCACAGGCCTCCAGCAGCGCCACTACCCATAAAATATACCTCACCTTGTTGAGAAGAACAAAGGCTTTCCACTAAAGGTAAACTCGTTTCAAAATACTGCAACATATGAAAAACTCCGGGAAGGGGTTCTATCCATCCCCTCCCCCCGGTTGTACCACGGCAGGGGTATGAATTTGCGTGTACGTCCGAGGGTTAACAACCACGAATCGCGAACAAATAAAAACTTAACTTGAATTACATGAGAAAATCAGTATAGCTCCAGTCACTGGGAGTACGCTAATTTGTTCACTTTCGGGGGTTACAACAGCAGCTATTTACAACTTCTTCTAAAAGTTCCACGTATGGGGCCTTCCTCCTCACTGCTGGTACAGGTGTATTCAGCTCTAAGCGTTCGCAAAGATGTTGGAGTAGTGCCACCTTCGTTTTCCGAAACTCAGATTTATTGTTGACCAGAGAGCATACGTTGTACTGGTCAACAATAATGGGATGACGGAGCTGCAGGGAAGAAAGCACGTTTTCTTTTGCAGTAGCGAAATTGCTTTGCTCCTCTACAGCTAAGGCGTCCTCTTCCAAGACCTCAACCTGTTGCTGACGCACTTTTAGTGCCAGTCGCGAGAAAAAGGAGGACACTTGCTGTGGTGTCAGGAATTCAGAAACAGCGAATAACCTTTCCCCGTCTTTGCCCCTGGAACGGCGCATTTCCTTCGCTACAAAGGCAGGGTCAATCTTACTGCCGGTGGACTGGCCGATATTGAACTTTTCTTCCAAGTAGGTTTTCTGCTTTTGGTTAAAACGGTATGGTTTCTTCACTTGTTTCAGCGCCCACCCTTCCTTGACCTCCTCACGTTGATGTGAACTGCCAACTGAGCTTGGTACTGCTCGCAGTGCAGGAATAAGCCCTACGCCCTCCTGTAGGCGAGCGGCGTATTGATGTTTGGCCAAATCCATCAGGGTGTGCCTTTCTGGAGAGAGGGTACAGGCCTCTAACGACAGGTGACGTTCTAGGGCAGACGCTCTTTGAAAAACTTTAACACAACCTTCTTTAGGGCACGAATAAACATTGGACGGATGCCTTTCAGGGCTACTTTGCTGAACTTCGGGAACTTGGGGGGCTGCCTGGAGTCTAGCATGCGTTGAAGCCGATTTTAGAGTAATTGGTTTAAACCCACCAGCCGAAAAAGAAACAGTAAGCCAGTTATGGGTCACATCTGTCAAAAGAGTAGGAATATGAAGCATATGTTACAGCAGAGTTACTGAAATGAGTAATTGTAAAAAATATTTATTAATTCCTTGAGGTGTAGTAGCAAAAACCTTATCCCAGTGACGTTAACAAAATTTTCAAGAAAATTATATTAAAGGAAAAACAAATATTTCTTTTACGTCTCCCTTGTTTCATGTGCTGCGTTTTACAAAATACTGCGACAATAGCTTGTGCCATGCCTACATACGGGAGTAGCAACGGAAGTCTGCTATCCCCACCAGTTAAGGACATTCTCCCCTTTTTATTTTCAACTTCCCAGAAATGACACTGACCTGGAACCTTTTCCGAGGCTATGATCTTTCCAGGACCGATCGCATAAGCACGCCAAGCTTGAAGGGAGTCCTCCGTGAACAGAAAGTTATTCAGCTTGCTTATTCCAGATATCTTTCGAAGCTCCACAGTTTCTTCTATTGAAGGCAGGATAGCAACTCGGACACCTTCCACTCCTCCGTAGGATAACAAGGCCTCCTTCATCTCCGCTGCTGTTGTGACATTGTTGCCCTCGTTAATGTACGTTCGGATGTGGTTTTTGCAAGTGGCCGCCAACCTGTCCGCCGCTCCCTTACCTCCTTGGGGGTCACTGAAATCCATACGTACAACTTTGATACCGGTTGACTGCTCAAAGGTACGACAAGCAAGGATAGAATTAGCGCAGAGGTAGCATCCTGCGTTGTCTTGCCGTAGATGGGCCTTGGTAATCTCAGGGTATTCTTCGTGCAGTGTTTTTAATACGTGCTGCATCATCAACACCACAGCAGTACTGTCCTGACTACAAGACTGCACAACATGAACAAACGCCTGTGTCTGGATTTCGGAGCCGTTCACCCGTCTGAATACAACAGCGATGTGCCATGAAATCCCTCTCTTGCCGAACCAGTCTTGCTGTGATTCTCTATATAGCTGAGGGAGGAATTTCATGGCCCAGTCGCTAACAATAAGAACGGTGTCGTTGTTCAACAGTTCAAGCACATCCAGCCTCGATTTATCCTGCTGTACGGACCGTAATTGATGCGCCTTCCATGCCTGCACTGATCTCTTGGCCGCCTCGAACAGGAACAGAGCTTCATCACGTTGTTCCTCGTCAGGAAATACGGCATTTTCCGCGGCTGTTCCAATTTCATATATTGCAACATCGAGGGCATGACACTGATCACACAACTCCTCGTGATTGTGCTCGCAATGCTGTCTGAAGGAAGACTCGGATACGTCACTCAGAGCGTAAACGCTGCAGTGATCGGCCACTCTTGCTTCACTGTTGATATGCACCTTAAATGATAAGAAGATTCTTTGTTACTTTTCTATTTTAGCACCCTTACTGTTGAATACTGCTGTTGATGTTGACGTGAAAAAAAGATTTTAAATTGTAATTCCTATTAAGATATTTATTTAGTTATAAGGAAATCCTAAGACTAGGATGACTCTTAAGTCAAAGGCACGGAAAAAATTTGCCCGTGATCAAGGAAAAAGGGGGAAGTGGCGGGAAAAAGGAAGGGAGGGGGGAAAAAAATTCACAGACAGTCGTCTGAAAGTAGGAAACGTTCCAACGTATATTCAAATTCTCGTTGTTTGTCTTACGGATGACTGAAAATGACTCACGCAATTAGGTGATGATGTTAACTGTCAAATCTGATCAATCAGAGCGTATACCAGAAGCTGGGATAACGGAGAAGGCCGTTAAAGAAATGATTACAGGCTCCGCCTCCTTCCTCTCCCCAGTTTCCTCCCGTTTTATTTTCGAGTTCGCGCTTCCTCAATTTCGCGAACCCGACTATCTTGGAGCCTGGAACAGGCTAAGAATAAAGGCTTTTCACTATAGTCAACGGGTTACGCTCTCGCGCCCGTCATGCTGTTTTATAATTGATTATGGCATGTAAAAGTTAACCCTCGGACGTACCACCCCTTCCCCCCCATCCCCCAAGGTTTTTCTGAGTTTTCTCCTAGAGGATAAAACATTAGCACCTGATGCTTTCAGTAGCTGTTCGTTCATCCCTCGAGCGCATTTTGAGTCATGTTCAGTGATGGTCAGTTTCTATGGTAACGAGATATTACGTCATAAGTAGGAGGTGGTCAAGCCATTTTTGAGAAAAAGTACATGTTTGGTCAACTTTTTTCAACAATAGCAGGAGCCCATAACCCATGGGCTCCTGACAATAGAAAAAATCTTGTGGCTAAAATCATGCAAAGTGCTTATTTATTATTTTTTCTTGTAGAGAAGATCAAAGGCTTTCCACTCAAAGTAAAATTGTTTCGAAATACTTCAACATACTAAAAACTCCAAGGGGCTCCATCCACCGCTCCCCCCTTGTACCACGGTGGGGGTATAAATTTGCATGTACGTCTGAGGGTTAAATAAATATCTTATCATCATTATATAGTAATTGTTTACTGCTACGATAATAACGTTATCCTGGTTAATGTAAGTATCATCTAACGCGCGATTTTTTTAAATTCGAAACGCAAATACAATATAGTTTGAATCATTAACAGTTACCTTAAAATCACTCTTTAGGTAGAGCTTTCCTGCTTTTAGCTGATCTTTAATTCTTCCGCCCCACTCTTCTCCGTTAGTTTTGAGTAACGAAACGTGATCTGCTATGGAAGCAAGGTCATCAAATGCTCTACCTCCTTCCGCCGCGAAATAATCTAGCCCCTGTAGGGACGTGCGGACAGACGCACTACACTCTGAATGAATTCGCAACAGGGTACTTCGACTTGAAGGCTTAAAATTGGCCTCAGCACAATACTGATTGTACTGCGTCACAATCCGTTCAGGTATCATTGTGCGCACTATGTTTGGCACAGTGATTATCTTCCCGGAAGAGAGGTGAAGGTGTTTTTCCCCAAATGGCAAATCTTGTACTAAATGAGGGCTAGTTATAAAACCCAGAAAGTGATCTAATTGTTTTGGCTCTATTTGAAGTCTCGGAGCCTTCTTTTCGGGTACGGGAGCATTTCTTCCATGCTGAACACCGTGAAGCTTGGCCATCGTATATCGATACTGGGTCAAACCAGGTATAAATGTGGAGATGGCTTTAAAGGAAGCCACTCCTGTCATCACGGACAATACCTGACGACGAGTATCCCAGGAGGCTGCGTTACTGTATGACTCAGCCAGAGCCTCTAGGTATGCTACCTCTGAAGGTAGAGATGCGGCATGAAGACCCAGCTGCCGGTTCACGATATCAGATGACTGGAGTGCTTTCCACAAATGGGGTGCGTTAATTGGCGAAATGGTTTTAAGGACGGTGGAAACTATCTCGCTGGATCGCTGAATGTATCGGGAACGTGTTCGGCTGCTTACCTCGTCCCATTCCAGCCAAGGTCTTCCAAGCGGTTGAATATTACATTGGTTTAGAAAAGTATTGAACAATTCACGCGGCTGCGTTCTAGCGGTTGAAGAGCCATTCCCGTCTCCAGTTGATGAAGCAGTACTTGCGGTCTCCGGAGAAAGAAAAGATTCATCTGCTATCTTCATGTGGCTGAAGCCGGTTGCTAGCTCGTCGGATGTGCTACTGGTACTGACCTTTTCTTCCTGTAGTGATAAAAGAAAAATGCACTGCTTATAAAACATATCAGCTCACTTCACAGCCGAGCTAAAATACATTTGAATCACACGAATTTTAGTATCTTCCTTCCAACTTGTGGTAACATCACTCATCGAACGTCGTCGAATGTGGTTACAACCCTCTAGAAAATTATATTTTCTCAACAAGCGATTTTCTACCTCTCTTTGAAGCTCTGTTCCAGGCGTATAGATGGTAGAGAGTGGTACGAAATCACTCCCCTTTGCGCCTCCCTAACTGTTTGATCGCCTAGAACAGGCTTCGTCCTTTTTCGTACATCCTATTTTTTTCAACACACAGCAAACAAAGAACACTCAATTTGAAATGTAGCTTACCTCTTCCTGTGCAGACTCAAGTCTTTCTTGGTCTTCGGCTTGGGTACCGCCACCGGTTACTTCCGGTGCAGAATCCGCAGTTTCACGGGTGACCTCTTCACTAGCCACGAGGCTGACTAAATGCTCTCGGCATTGCTTGCAGATTGCTGAAGTTTAAAAGAACAAACAATTTGTTAGAAATTAATATTTTCGAAAAGCAAAGTTCAGAAAAAACAGTGTACCGTCCTTTAAACATAACCTAGCTTAACGTATATGAAGTGATTGATAAGGCAATTTCTTTAAAATTAGGGTAAATGTAGGGTTGATCCTCAAAGCAAAAAGTACCCAATACCACCCTACCGACCCCTCCTGCTCCTTCTCTGAGCTAAAAGTAATAGCCATGACGTAATGGTCTGAGAGCGGCTTTGACGTTGTCTAAAATAATAATATTTAATAAAAGAAATACTTACGTGAGCCCAAAGGAACGAGCACCTTCGTTGCTCGCAAAATATACGCGGATATCATCTTCTTCAAGCCGCATTGGGCCTTTGGGGTGCCTTTGTGTACAGCTACCCTATCAGGGACGGTACAACGTGATCTATTGCACCGCCACCTGGTACCAAACAGTTCGCGATGGCGGGGACAAACTGTCATTTTAATGTGTAAATCTTGTGGCTCAAACACGCCTAATGTAGAGATAAAGATGTTGTTTATCATAACCATTAATTAAAAAAGAATTTTAAGGTAGAATTGATCTTTGTTTATTGCAACAGCTCAGTATCTTACCTGCTCGCGCGAGTAGCAAATTAGCCTCGCTGTCAACACAGTCGTCGCTGATCTTGCAGTAAACCAAGTGACTGACGATATCTTTTGTACAATTGCCGATTGCAATGCATTCAACATTCGCAGGATTAGTTGTACTGGGGCCACAGGGGCCACCAACCAAGTTTGAATATGTACAAGACGCCATAAGATTGACTTGTACCACATAACTTTAGACCATGTAGACTGGCCAGGAATTTCTTTTCGGGCGCGTCACGCGTCACGCACTTCCGGAATGACATATTCCTTCCCTCGTGGTGACAGATTAATACAACAAAATCACTTTGATATGACCTGCCTGCTGCAAGTTCCAGGCACAAACTCTTTAAGAGCGGATGTGTCTTCGTCTAGCATTCATGAAGTTAGGGTAAGTTAATATCTCTCCTGCTTTTAAGGTTTCGACTGATACGAATAGAATTATAGTAAGAGTATAGTTTGACAATATTTGAACTGCAAGTGTATCTGTGCATTTATGGTTTATCCCAAACATCTGTTTCAAAGGCATCCTGTTTGAGCTGACAGAAATGCAGATTTATAGTCGGTAGCCGTTAGAACTCTGAAAAAGGTTCAAATGTCGAAGAAACTATATTTCCCAACAGAGAATTTTTTCGAAGAGTAGGAACTTGTTTGTTTCACGAGCTCTCGTGGTGTCAAAATACCCTTCAGATTTTGGTCTCCCGACGGGGCGCGTATGGAATGCCGCCAGAAATTTTTTAACACAAGAAACAGCAAACGATGTGCTTTAAAACAGTGTTTGTTTCATGTTGAAATGCCATGTACCAATTGGGTTTTTTCGATGGTGAAGTTAGGTCAAATTTGCCATTTTTGCAAAGAGCCGAAACCGCGTTTCTTCTCGCGGCCGCCACAGTCACATTTAAACAGCTTATCTAAAGTTAATTACTGAATTATAAAGCACAAGTCTTTGTTTGTTTTGTGACGTGATTTCATTCAGAGATATTATCTCGTTTTTATGTACGAGCGCGAAGAAAATGCTCAATTTTTACTAATTTCATACTCGAAAGAGCGCCGATTTACCGTTTTTCAAACTTTGCCCGATTCCTGAAAAAATAAAAAGCCGTCACAAGTTTTAATGTGATTTTTGAAATAAGTGTACTATAGAGATTATTTGGGCAAAATATGAAGAAATTCAAAAATTCACGACTGTCAACCGATTCTCGAAAATTACAGACATTGTCTCTTAAGCAATAGACCACACTTTCTATGGGTTTACCGGCGTGATAACCCACGCGGGATGTTGGGAGAACACGAGAAAAGCTTGTAAATCACGAGCCGAAGGCGAGTGATTTACAAGCTTTTCGAGTGTTCTCCCAACATCCCAAGTGGGTTATCACGCCGGTAAACCCATAGAAAGTGTGGTCTATTGCTTTTATAAAATAACTTTTAGTAGAATGGAGTATTTTAGGTAAAAAATATGGTTCTAGTACCGTGATCAAGTCACGTCTTCTCTCTAAAGTCATCATAAGCCAATCATGACTCACGATTTAATAGCGTTGAACTTTCTCAAAACTCAGTTCAGGGGGGGGTAAGCTACTTCCCATACATTCTCTTAAATGAAATCCAAACGATGTTCTCACAACTTGCAAAGCGATCAGCAAAGGTCTTGCCAGCGGATTTGTGTAGTGATCATGCGCATTACGTCAAAATCTATAGATCAACGGTCTTGAGAAGAAACAAAAACATGGCGATCGAAGGCGGGACTGTTTCTCACGATTATATTTTGGTAATTCGCAAATTTATTGATTTTATGTCGCTTTTCAGACATAGTGGGTAGTTTTCTTTTTCTGTTAAACAATTTCCCTCTGCAGAGTTTGGAATATGCAACATATAGCTCGATCCGTACAGCTGATAAGAACCGCCGAAGAGCTAGAGTTGAGCTATCAAGCAGTGTTTTGCTGCAAACCTTAGGAAAGTTAAAGTCGCTTCAAGGTACAGAGCTTTCAGTAGTAGTTGTGATTTGTTTATTAGGATCGTTTTGAATTTTAACTTTGGATTCAAGGTGTTGACTGATCGTAATAAACGAAGTGAAATGTTATGAAGTGTGAATGTTTATTCAGTTATGATTGTAGAGCTGTAAGCTCATATTTATAAAGCTCTCTGAATTACTTGCTTCCGATAAATTTGACACTTTCTCCAGTAATTTTTATCAGCATCAAGTTATCCTTACCCGGCAAAAACGATGTAACCTATAAATCGATCGAGCGCATTGTTGTTGGTTAAGATCTAACACGTTTTCCCCCACAATTTCAGTACCGAAAGACAAATACGATATGAAAGAAAAACAAAGATGCATGATATAATTTTTTTCAATTTTTATTTTTTCAGTAAGCATTTCTGATTTCCTCTGCCGGTCGCTTCTTGCTTCTAAAAAGTCTAAAAATATTTACTGTGGGAAAAGTACTCCAATTTTCCGCTGACCACCACGCGGGGTGACCACTTTGCAAGTTGTGAGGACAGGGCTTAAAAACGGCTGATTGGTCGAGAGGTTGTGACGTGAAAAAGCGATCTCGTAGTTACTACGCATGCGGAAAGTTAAGAATGAATGATCCTGTTGTCAATGTGGAGGACGATCGGTGGCCGATTGGGAGCTGTATTTCGGCGCATTTTTCAAATTTCTTACCATATCAGGACGTGTTGCTACAGTAGTTGAGATTTATCAGTTTGTATTAAATTCCTAATACACAAAACATAGTGTTTCGGCTACTTAATCAATAGATAAAAGAGCAACATGTTTTGATGCAAGTAAGCGTCAGGGGAATCAGCCGTCAACAACATACAACTCAAGTGGTTTGCGACTTTTGGTCATTGCCTTTTTTGTATGGAGTGGCTTCTAGAAGAGCCGTTTTGTGTTGGAGAAGTCTTTTCCATGGATTGATGACGGCCCCTCAAGCTTGACATTTGATTTCGTACGTTTAAAGATGCGCGAAGCGGGAAATTTCTTTTTCTGGATCATATTAAACAGCCCTCGTCGAAATCTTCTGCATCATCATCTGCTTTCTGGTGTAATGAATTCCCTTCGTCATCATCTTTATCGTCGCCATCGTCATTGTCATCATCTCCGGCAAGGTATCTGGAAATATTTTTTTTGTAACGTTCTGGTTATGTTAAATGCATGTTTGTATCGACGTTTGTGACAATGATCACGCGTGGCTTGCTTGCTGAAATTTTGTGAGCTTACTTGAAGTTGTACAAGTTATTGTTTTCTCTTTTACATGCTAAAAAACTCAAATGGTTCATGAATAGTAAGCATTATATAAAATTTATGTAGTAATTTCTTGTTTTCATTGTTACAACGATCAGTCTCGAGATCAGATAGTAAGGAAACACTGTTCACGTGATAACACATTTCTTTTTACCTGCTTAATGACTGAGCCAGTTCTTTCATCCTTTGTACCAACAAATTAAAGGGTAACATGAGGGGCAGTTTACTCCCTCCGTCCAGAAATAACTGTGGTCTGGGGATTGTTGGTTTGTGTTATGCACAACTGAATTATGTTTTCGAAGTTGCTGTTGTGCACATAGGTTGGCATGTCACATTTCAGGCAACAATTAGGCTCATGACCAGGAAAAGCATAGCCAAGGGGAAAGCAATGCTGGTCTAAATTAGCATTGCTAAATGGAAACTAGTAGCCTAGGGCTGAAAAACTAATGAGAATTAAAAATATATCTGCAAGGCTTGGCCGGGTTATTGAGATAGAATCAATTTTCACTTCTTTGTTTACATGACGACAAATTTCTTGAGTGACAGATGCAGAGACTGTAGATAATAATAATAATAATAATAATAATAATAATAATAATAATAATAATAATAATAATAATAATAATAATACCAGTATGAATATTATATCTTTTCAATACTTGATACTTTTTTCTTCCTTTGGAATTTTTTTTGCATTTTCACTCTTCTTCATCCACACGTCACTGAAGATGTTTATAAAAAATTCTGCTTCCGAAAATACCAGTGCAGGCAAATTTTTCCTTCCTCTCGCACTTGTGCACTGAGGTAGGAACCATTCAATAAACTCATTGTCATAGTTCTACCCCTGAGTGCATGGAATGTTGTTCTTATTTTAGGTGGCATTGCCCACACAGGAATTGAACATTCCTTATTTTTGTTGTAGTTCAATGAAGACAAATAGTTCAGTAATGACATTACGAGTTCAGTAAACATACACAAGCCTAATGACATTCCATTCTAGGTGCATGCATGGCCATTTATAGTCTTATATATGGTATTTATTTTTATTGCCTGGAAAAAAAGTAGTTTAATAACCACATATCAGGTCAATAATCACAATAGTTCACAAACCACACAGCAGCCCAGTGCTACAGCAATAATTCAAGGAATAATTGAAATCATCTATTTAATTCTTTTGGGAAGGATGTGGAGAGGGGATGGGGGATAGAGGTGGTGGTCTGTATTTACATAGCTGTTTAAAAATTATTATGCCTGATGAAAATATATTATGCTTTGACAGAAAGTTATGAAGAAGATAGAAGAAAAGTCCAGGAGTACACGACTTTGAAGATCAGCAGATATGGGGAATTTTTCTCTTGCATAGTTCAGTAAAGACACAGTAGTGAAGAAGAGATGTCCCAGAGTGCATAATGAAGAGGAGCAGTTGATAGAGAAAAAAGAGAGAAAACAGGGGAAGTTAGAATTGAATGATGCAAAAGACCAAAGAAAAAAATATTCTGTAATACATTGTTTTGCAGTTTTTACCTAGATGTACACCACTAAGTTTCTTTTCTGTCTTTTGGCACATCTTTAGTACTGCTCTCTAAATTGAACATTATTTTCACATTTAAATTGTTTTCCGGCTTGTCTTAAGATTTGGTTAGCCAAGCGGTCTAGCTGCCCAGCCATTACTTGTAGTTGGTCAGCCACTCGCTTGGCTTCAATGACTGCTTGTTTAATGTTTTGTTTTGTTTCACTGGTTGCTACCAGGGCTCAAAATAACTGCCAATCAATAAACAGTGTCAGGCCAAGGTGACCATTTTGTCCAGACTAACTCTTGGTTTGCCAGTCATTTTGAGTGAACATGTACACTGCTAATGGATTTGAATTGATCTATATTTTTTCTTTTTAAGCTACTATGTTTAAATTATCCTCCTGGTTTAAATGATCGTATTATTTTTAATATTTTGGACATGACCCCGCAAACAATAGACCTATCCGAGCTGATTTTCTTTGGCTGGTCAGAATGACCAGCAACAGTCAAAAAATTATTTTTCTTTTTACCCAGACTACTCAGTAAAGATACAATTGCTGTAGTTTTGTACTTCATGCACATTTAGCACTTTTTGCATGTATAGCCCTATTTTAGAAACGTCTTGGCTCTATTGAAATATTTGGCCATTACTAGTAGTAAATTACTTGGTTTTGGAACAAACTCAGGCTATGCAAGACTGCCGCAACCCTTGATTTTTAGGGCTTTCTTCTTTTCTCTGAAAGGGTGTGGTTTTCGTCAATGAATATTGCATCAAAAATGTCTTGTTAAGTTCCAGTTGCATGCTTGTCACAAACATTTTCCATTTTACATTGGTCATAGAGTTTTTCCTCCATAGTTATAGTGTCTGATGAGAGCCTTGTGGAATTGTAGGAACAGTGTGCTAAATAATGTGCCTCCCTTCCCCCCTTGTGTAAAACAATTTTACAATAAGGCAGAAGTAATGATTTAACTGTTGCTATTTTCATGTTACTTGTGAGAATTCCCTATGTACTACAGTGATAAAACTTTAATTTACTTAATTTCTTACAGTTAATTGTGTATATTTGCTAGGGACTGTTAAAAGGACTTTTAGAAGTGTTTACCTTTCAATTTTCTCTTCTACAATAATTATTATAGTATCGTCCAGAAAGTCCTCTGGGGTTGAGCACTTTTGCTGAAAAATGTCTGTCAGATGTGAAATAATACATAACATCTGGAGTCTCAATACGGTGATTGGATGCCTTTTTGTATACATCAGTAATGGTGTAAATAGGTACAACGTACACATGTATATGTCTTGTTTGCAATTGTGTACAAAAACTACAATGGCTACCTAAATTTTACTAGAAGTATTATTTAAATTCTCTTTCCTTTCCCAGGTCCCTTTCCTTCTCCTGGATTACAATCGTTTGTCTGAGTTCTCCATACTTTGGGCTCTGGTCTGTGGACGTTCATGAGCAACAGTTTCGTTTGTTTCCTTTAGTGATGGTACTTTTACAAACAGATACACTTCCAAAATAACCGCGGGATCGTCCTTCTATACCCTTATATACAAACACGTCCCGAACGGGCCGGAAGCGAGCCTTCTCTCATAAACAAACTCATAAAAACAAAACATCATGAAACAGATAAAGGCCGATGACAGGCTGGTTATAAGCTCGAATAACATCATAACATTGGAGACGCACGCGGCCAGCCGCAGAGCGTAGCTCACGGTGACAGGAAATTAAAACACAACATGGTACACAATGAAGTCGCATGAAGTTTAATAATTTCAAGTTTTCCGAACACCGTCACTTACAAAACAAAGCAAAATTATGGTTACCAACAGTGTGTACAAGACTTTGTACGCCTAAATATACAGTAAATATGAACTAATCTTTCAACTATCGACCGGACTCCTATTTCAGTTTCTCTTACCAGCAGCAAGAGATGGAAGTAAAGACAGCAAAAACAGAAAAATGCAATGTTCTGTACTCACGAAGTGCACCTTCATTCATCCATATGCTAAGTCAACGACGCCCACGAACAAGAAGCGATAAAAAATTTTCATCAGAACGAAAAAAAAGTCATATTTGATATTTTGTACAGGAATGAATAAGCTGCAAAAAAATGCACGTTAAAACCTTATAGACGTCGAGACCACCTTATATCACGGCAAAACCGTACCTTGACTGAATTCTGAAAAGGTGAAATATTGTTTTTAAAGGCGTTGTGTTGATCGCTTCATTAAAAATCACAGCACCGTTCCGATTTGTGCCATCGTGCCTGAAACCCAAACAACAGTCTTCGTTGTGTTCAGTGACGCAGAATTTGAAGGCCTTGGGCGAGCAAGATGTCGCAAATAGCCGTCAGAATGACGTGTAGAATTTTCATTCGTCGTCCGCCATTTTGAAAATCGAATGGCGGGAAGAACCCCAGAGTTTTAATGCGCATGTCCAGCCGTTTTTAAGCCCTGTCAGTTGTGAGAACATCGTTTCTCGGTCCCAGACCTCGTCTCTTCCCCCCCCCTGCTCAGTTCAGTCAAACAACAAACAGCACTTCAAAACACGAGTTTTTGCACTCATTACATGATAACTTATGAAAGCTGTTTTACAGGAAAAGTCAACACATATTCTTGCCAACGTACAATGAAAGAATACGTTCATGGTTTGTTTACTACAGAAGTAGGAATTAATTGAACATCAGACTGTACGCAGCTGTATTTTGTTGAGTCGATCCGTAAGAATTTCGTTGTTACAGACGGAACTGGCAGCTATTGTAATAGAGGACTTCATTCACTTATAACAAGCCGCAGTGGTTTAAGATCTGTTTTCTGGACTTTATTATGATCAAGAAATGCTGCGGTAACGACGTGGCTGCATTTGCGAAGTTGTCGCATGTAACTTTATATGCAGGTACAGCGACCGATGGAAATATGTCAGTGGTGGAGAAAGGTTTCTTTGCCGTAGCCACATATTGGCGTTAATATTTGTCGATTTGTGAAGTGAGGTGGTTTGAGGTAGGTTATGGCATCGATATCACCGAATAATTTGTGCAAATGTTGGAAAAAACCAGCCCGAAACTCTGACATCTTTCATCATCGTTGGCAGCTTGTTTACAACCTACAGCGGCCGATCTTGTACCATATCTTGATCAGAGATCTCTTTTTGGAACAATTTCTTTCATTAAGAAATTTAAGTTTGAGATAAAATAAATCAAGAATGCTAAAACTATCCGTTTTGTTGCTTGTTGGCACATCGTTAAGTTTTCCTAGAGACTTTCTACACCAGAAATTCACACAGTTGTGGTCTTTGTCTGCGATTTGGCATCGTCGTGAAATGTAAACTGTTTTTCAGCTTTGTACTTTATAACTTCCAAAGCTATAGCAGTAGCGAATTGTGACGTTCAGTAATAAAATGTGGAAACCAACGCTTTTAATATTAAAAAGGGCTGGGTAAGTAACTTGTTCTGTTTTTTAGCTTTTCTAAAATCGTTGTTTGCAGATCAATAGCCGGTTTTGTTTAGGGCTCGTGGTCCGGATGCCTTTTTCTATGGGTTTACCGGTATAATAAACCATAGGTTTTTGACCAATCAGATCACGCGTACTATCTCAGTTATTTTATAAAATATATGGGCCATACCAAGTTCTTGTAACCATTTTTTCTTCTCTTCAGCTTTAGACTGCTTTGTCTCATACTTTACGATACCTGGAGCCTGAAATAAATAAATAGTAATTTATCATTAAAAATGAAAATAATAATAACAACAACAACAACAACAATCATAATAATAATAGTGATAATAATAATAATAATAATGATAATGATAATAATAATATCACCTCAGCAAGAGAAGTTATCCAAGTACAATTGATTTGGAAATTGAATGTGGGATATGAAAACGGAAACAATACCAGTGGTCGTTGGAGCCCTAGGGCTAATTAAGAAAGGACTAGACAAGGTCACTAGTAGAATCCCAAGTAACATTAGCACCAATGAAATCCAGAAAATCACAATGCTTAGTACAACCAAACAGTAAGGAAAGTACTGTCGCTGAAGTAATTTCTCCCCCTATAATGCCCCAGGGCAGGTCCACTGCTTGGACCTGGTTACAATAGATGGGAAGCAGGAAAACTTGACGAGAACATAATAATAACAAATAATAATAATAATAATAATAATAATAATAATAATTATAATAAGCTAAAGGTTCTGAGGTGATTTGACACAAGGCACAAATTGCAAAGGACAAAAATGACAAAACCCACACAAAAGGAGAATTTTATTACCAAAAAAGATTTATTCTTCGACACCAACAATTTGTTGAGCAATCAAGCTTTTCTTAATAGCAGAGCTTTGGATCCCTTCATCAGTGATCATGATGACGTTTGCGATTACTCCCAGCCTCGTTTCGGATGGGTTCGGAAATTAAGCTCTGCTAAACTCTTAACAAATTGTTGGTGTTGAAGAATATTTTTTTCTGTAATAAAAACATTGAAAGTTTTCACTGTGTTTCACAGTGTAGTCACTGGAATACCAGGAATAATATTGTAGTATGTCTGCTCAAAAGTTACCAGTTTTGTCTGGTTTCCTGCAAGACAAGCGGCTCATCTCATGAGAATCATTGAAGTGGCAATCTTCGAATAAGTTACGAGTAATGAGCATGATCTCTCACTGGATTTTTTTCAAACTCTGGCCAAAGTGACTCAAGGTCTGGGAAGCCAACTGATAATACTGTAGTCTTTTTGTATACATAACACCTTTAATAATTAGTTATTTGAATAAAGTAACAGAAGGGTTTAATAATCAAGAGCTAGGGTGTCCTGGGTCAGTGGACAATTCCCTCCGTTTTCCCACTCAGCCTTTGATTCATAATTTGTACATAAGACCAACTGAAGGTTTTACCTGTTAACCTTCAATTTCTTTGTCTAGCCGGGTCAGGATCGTGATCATACTTTTCTAATACCACTATCTCGTACATTATAGCAATCAAAACAGTTTTTTTTCAATGGCAATTCTATTTTATGTAGGAAGGCACAATTTCTGCACCTTTATAATTACATAAGAGAGCTAGGAGACTGATCTTACCCCAACAGCAAATGAGCTTCTCATAGCAGCAGGTAGTACATCAGCTGTACCTGCAGCTGTACCAGTGTACTGTGCCGCATTACTAGCCTGTCCAGTAGTCTTAACTGCAGGCTGATCACTGTTCAATTTCAGACCTGACCCTGTGGGATCCGCCTCATTCTTATACAACACAGAAAAAGCCAGTCAAACGGTTGTTTAAAGATAAATTTTAGGTTCTAACTAATTACTAGGTATATATATATATATCAATCATATCTAGACATATTTTTAAGTATACTTTGATTTTTTGGGAATTCAATAAACCTTTTATTTTTTAGGTGAAATCTGTGCTTCGCATAAACCATTATTCCAACAGTGCTAGTGGAATGAGACTTCTACAGACACCGAGGAACAATTGCAATAGTGTCCATATCATATGGGTATCTGTATTAAGCAGGGTCTCACTAAAAATGGGATAAAAGACAGTGCACAGATAACCAGCGTCCATAAAGAGAGGATATACAAGAGTTTGTAAATTGGGACACAAAAATTAAAGGTACAGAAAATAATTATATAAGGTCAGGGCTTATAATTATACATAAAGCTTAAGCATCAGGACAAACAAAACTGTCCACTTGATATGGGTGTCCATATTAAGTGGGGTTTGACTATAGTTTGATTCAGAATTTGCTTTCTTTCCTATCCCTAAATATTCAGAGGAGGCAAAGAATCTCGGCTTTAATTTGAGAACAGATTTTACCTTCAACATTAAGCCAGCGCGTATATTCTTCTGAAACACACAATAATCAGTTTCCATCCGGGCAAAACTGTAACAATTGTTTGCACACGTAAATGAAAATATGCTAAACAAACAGTTTGCCCAGATGGAATCTGAAACACACAATTCAGATTCCATCCAGGCAAAACTGTTTGTTTAACATATTTTCATTTACACTTGCAAACATGTTACTTTTGTTCTTTATTTTGTCACCTTAAACCATATACATTAGGTCAGTTTTAAGTTTTCATCTTTGTCACTTGATATTGATATCATCACAACAATGAAATAATAAGTGTTAAACTTCACTGAAGTGTTGGATGAAAAGTACAACAGTCTTTAAAATAATTATGCATCTCTTTATGTACATGGCAGCTCTCAAAAAATAGTTTCCCCACTGAGGTATTAGTAGACTTCAAAATAGTCAGTTTTTTTCTTAAAATCCGTTAAGCACAGCTTAAGAGTCTCACACACCCTATGGGCATGTGAGGCAAGAGAAAAAAAACCTACTGTCCTTTTTCCATACAATGAGTTCGTTCTGACCAGGGGGTTCAAAAATATTGTTGAGCTGTAAAAATCTGTTTACAACTCTATATGCACCCTCTCGGTGAATTTGATAACTTGGGGATTGATTTCGCGAGAAAATACCACTTGCTATTGTCCACACTTGGCTTCAAATTGTGTGGTGAATGCTGTATCCAGTAATTTCAAAGCAGTCTTCAGCTTTGTTTCCCTGTGCAATGTAATGTTTTGTGGAGGATCAAAAATGAGTGGAAGTGGAAGTACTCCGGCAAAGCCTGTGCCTGCTCCCTCAAAGAGGGAGAAAGCCAAAAGAGCCCAGCGCTTCTTATGATTTGTTTCAAAACACAGTTCGGCAATTTTAAGAGTGGGTGGATAAGCTCTGAAAATATGTTAGTTGCCTCTACTAGAAAAGATTAAACATTTACCAAAGTTATTCGACCTTCTGAAAAGGAACTTTTCATTGTCCTCAACGAATCTGGAGAATCTTTCTCCACAAGAGTTTGCTCGCTGTGCAGAACAAAATTAAGGTATGAAACTGCGCTGTGATGCTTTCGCAAATTAGAGAGAAAATGAACACACCAACGGACTATATGAATAATTATTGTGATTGAAAAGAGCCAAAGCCTGTTGGTAGGACACAAAAAACATCCTTCCCCCTTAAAAAAAAAGTAGCTTCTCCAAAGCTTCCCTCTGATTTGATTTTCAAACAAATCCCAATTCTTATGTGAGCAAATCAAGGTGATCATCAACCACTATTTACGGCAAAAGCTTTAGGAAATCATCGCAGTTGCAGGGAACATCACGAATGGCTTGGTGTAAACATAATGCACCTATCAATGTAAATCCTGTGGGGGGGAGGGGGGGGCAGTGTGGGCAAGGGGAGGGGATTTGATGCCTGAGACTATCCCCTGTCGGGCTTTTGATCGTGCGAAGCGACCCCGGGGTTGGGAAATTTGACTTTGACCGATAGAAGCCTGGTATCAATTCAGACGCGGTAACCAAGTCCGTCCCTCGAGGCTTTCTGAAAGTCACGCTGTTGGAGAAAGTTATGAAGTTTTCATTTCTTTAATTGCCATAATCCGATACTTTACACTGTCATCTAAACAGATAATGTCTATTTTGAGAAAGTTTTTATCTTCAAGTTCCCATCTGATTGTAAACCTCGATTGAAATCGAATTCTACCATGAAAGTCAGAGGATTTTTTGCAGGTCACTGATCCGACCTGTTCAGACATGTTGAGCCGATGTTATAAAGCATTTTACGTTTCATTAATATAATAATAGCACAGTCAATCTTCCTGGAGTGATTATGTTGTTCAAAATAAGAGATGCTAGTGGAGAGAGAAAATACTTAATTACAGCGAGTAATTTAACGGAGCTTACGTTAACCTTAAATAAAAGTAGTAAGAACGTACTTATCAAATGTTCTTTCATTCGTTTTATATAGTATTATAGTATTGTTTTTTTAGATTTTTCCCCTGGGGTGGGGGCTTTTTGACACTTTTGATTGACCTTTCATTTCCCACCCTGGGGAATTTGATCAAAAAATTTTAAAATTTGTCAAATCCCCACCCCTTGCCCGCACTCCCCCCCCCCCCCCCCCCACGGGGTTTACATTGATAGGTGCATAACTTGACGGCTTATTGACAGCTTGTCTCTATAGCCCTCTCTCTGTTTTCAGTCTTGATCCAGACCTTTGTTTGACTGCTCGCGCGTACTTGAATACGCAAAAATTCAGACTGTTTTCCAGTCTAAGGTGTTATGGAGCTTAATCGCAGTGATGGCAACAAAAATTTTGCTATTAATATGAACTCACCTTTTTTCAAACTTAAGTGAGTTTATTCTTCCAACGCATGGACCCTTCATATGTCAGTTGTACATGTATAAGGCTTACTTCCCTAGGCCTGGTGTCTGAAAGGCCAATTGGTGCTAATCCAAGATTAAATTTTGTTTCATTTTTGTATTTTACCTTTCTATGTATTGCTTATAGTAACATTTTGCATGTGTAATCATTACTGTATCTCTGAGTAAAGGCTCAACCAGTATTTTGTAAGCTTGAATTGCACTGTTGGATAAGAAAACTTTGCCCAAAATAATTTCGCTTAATCCTGGGTTTAACTTAACCATCTTTGGAGGAAGCGGGTCCTCGAGTTAAATCATTGTGGGACACACCCAGTTTTAGAAAGAAAAGAAAAAAAATAGATATTGTTTTTTTTACATCCTCCACATTATTAAACTGTCACACACAAAAAGGAACTACAAATGCAAAACAAAATTGTTGTTTTTCTCACTGAACCGATGAAATTTTAATTTTTTTTATGCTCACAATGTTTGTCATCATAGAGCCACCTTTACTGTCTGCCTACCTGATTGACTGAAAAGAGACAAGTTACTGTTACAATAATATACCAGTTTATATATAGAGAGAGTCACTTCATTTTCTTATTTACTAAATGTATGACACACATAATTTTTGACCTTTTCATTATGTGGTTTATTTTTATTTCACTGCTAGGCTTATACCTGAGCCATTTTCTTGAAGTCTGCAACAACTTTCCCAGAGTGGCTTCGAATGGGTGCCCCTCCACCAGGACGACCCCAGGGATTGTACTCTTCAATTTCATCCACCTCATTCTAATGATAAATAAAACGTGAAGGGGAATGTTAACAATACATCATTGAAGCTAACAATCATATTTCCTAATCAGTAGGCAGTATTAACCTTTGGTGGTTATATTTGGACATTGCAGAAATAAACTTAAAATGATGTTTTATTAATCCATGTCTACAAACAATTTTTTTTAGAAACAGCATATGTTTTAATAACCAGGTCACCATTTTACCTATAAACAAACCAGAAACACTGGCAGGTGAGTACCTTATGGGGGTATGTCCACTGTACAGTGTATGTCCATTTATTTACATTTCTTTAACTACATGTACTAGTATGCAGATCTTCTGATCTACTAATAATATTGCTATGCAAATAACAACTGATTTCTCAAGTCATCAGGTAGGATTTTGTTGGACATGAGCAAGTCCGTGAACGACCAACTGTTACTTACAGTTGAATTGTGGGATTGGTGGACATCCAATGATCAATTTTACTTTGTTTTATGACTGTTCACATCTAATAAATTCATTATCTTGACATTAATAACAAAATAATAAGGTTAACAAAATTTATTGTCAGACATCTTTTCAACACCAGTACAAATACATGCAACAGAATTACATATTGCTACAAAAATCACATTAAACAATCAACTTCCACTTACCACATTATCTTGTACTGCCTTTAACTTCTGCTTTAGAGCTATCTGTTCATCTATACCACAAAAAAATTATGAAAGGTCAAAGCAACAAAAAAAAGCAACAAGACAAAACTGAACAAAACAATATTGGTTGATTTAATTTCAATGCGGTTATACAGTCACAAAGAAGTGTAAAGAACCCAAAACTGCAATGATGCTCCATCCTTGAATATCAATAATTCTAAAACATTTGACATTTATTTAACTGCCCATAGTTATGTCTTATATTTTAGACAGTACAATGTAATGCATTGTTTTTTAATATATGATCAAGAATAGGTGTTAACAGTGCATTTTGCAGATTGAAAGGTAATCAAAATGTTAAAAGCTGTATGTTTACATAGCGTTAAATATGGTTTAATTTTTTTCATTTATAGAAGCTGTTTACTGTATTTATTAATTGCAATTTTGGTGCATTGTACATAATGTGTGAAATTTCATTTGAATTCCCTGTAAAAGCCTGTGTATTAGTTTTTTGTTATCTGTTCTTCTTCTTTTTTATATTTGAAAAAAAAACCTATATGAATTAAACATGTTTAGCTGGTGTGAATGGGGCATAATTCTGTGATGAGAAAACTTTCATACAAACCTAGGTCCTTTTTCCACTGAAAATTCTTTTTAGGAAGACTGGCCTATATACAAAAACAACACTGTAAATATCAAGATAAGATCAAAGTTCTCGATCTGCATGATAGACAATGCAAGTTGAAACTCACACTCATAAGTGTCTGTTTCACAGAGATGCCTGATTCTAGGGATGTGTAATGTGCATCTTATTATAATTTGCACAGTTTTATAGCGAGGAAAACTTAAGAATTTTTAACCTGTCACTCCCTTTTTTGGTACGGAAACACACTGTTAACATGAATTTTCCTAATGCATGATAATTTTTTCCACTTTATAATTGACAGAAATCACATATGCAAAAAATTTCCACTATCTGGCAGTTTCTTTTGTGACACATTATGTCTTGCTCTTATTGCAAAGCAATCATAAAAAAAAACATGTATTGTTTCTTTAACCAAACAATGAAACTTTTAAACCAACATCTAGCCATTACTGTGGCTACCCTGCAGGTCAGAGCTTGACGGTGGCCTTAAGGACTGTGCCTCCGTGGATTGTTGTTCTCTCTGACTGTAAGCCATTGTGGATATCCCAGAGTACTCTGCGTTGAGTGAAGCAATAGTGAAACTGACGGGGGAGGGGATGGGAAAATTGTAAATAACCACCAAAGCGATTAAGTTAAGGTCGAAACCAACCAATTTAACTTCTAAAAACGTGTGGTAACCCCCACAAGTTATTTTTTCTTACCAAATGAAAGTAATAAGCCTTCTCAGCAAACGATCAATAATATTTTTGGTTCAAGGAAAATGTTGTTTACACTGTTTTTAAGGCAAACGCGTGGAGAGAGGTAATTGCTGATAACTTCCCAGTTGTGCTGATATTTCAAGAAAAGACGTATAAAGAGCAGTTGTTATTTTATCATTTGTTGCTTATTTTGAAACCTTGTTACAATTATCATTGCATTTGTGCCAGTTCACGTGTACACTCTGAAATTTGGGGAAAAAATGACTTTTTATCATTTTTCTAAAAAATACCTATTCAGCATTTTTCTCCATATTGAGGCACAGTTATCTCTGAAAAATGCGTGGTTACCCCCAGTTTTCTTTTTGGATTTCAATAGCCCCTGATATGGTCTACTTGCCTCACATAGTCATTATCTGGCAAAAAATACTTCCCAATAGTGGGCACCATCTTTAAAAATGCTTCATTTTCCTTTGCTACTAAACTTTCCAGACATTCTCGACTGTTTGTATTTTCTAGAGCACAGTTATGTATTGTGTACTGATAAATAAGTTCTTTGACCCTCCGCTATATAAGCTAACAATATCTCACTGAGGTTAAATCATTTCTAGATCTAGCTAAACAACTTGGTCATTGAAACAGTGATTACCGGTAAAATTATTCTAACTTGTAAGAAAATCCGCTTTTTTCCTTTCACCAAGAAAATACCTTTAATTTCAAGAAGTGCGAATTAAAGTGAAACAATTCCAGTTGTACCTGTTCTTGGCTTGCAGCAACTCCTGTGGATGTTTCTATGACTGACACAAGAGGTGCATCTGTGCTGTTGATAAACACATAACACTATAAGACTTTATCCAGACAACGCTATTGGCAACATTATTATATTGAAACTTATACTTTTGTTAATTAAGATATCTATTCATGAGTAACATGCTCTATCAAACCAGAGCGATATCTTCCTCTAAAAATTCTTTGTGTAGCTGAAAGTCTGGGAGGGTGTTGGAAACATTTTTTGATAATATTATCGGGTGAACTTTAGATCTCTTCACCCTACATAAGCTAGTTGGCAAAGTTGTCCTCGACTGTTAAAACTGAAGATGTCAAAGGCGGTAGAAGGGACATGGATCTGCACACGGCCGGTAACAGGCGGTTTAAGGAAAATGGGTAAAAAGATCTTTTCCCCCTCCACAAAATAGGTACCAATGTTTTATCCACAACAGTTGGCGCAGATGATGTTGCAAGTGTTACGAGGGACGAGGAACTGCAAGGGTAAGTTATTAACAGGCAGTTCACAGGTAATCAATACAACTATGATAAAACAAATACGCACAACAACCTATGCAAATTCATAAAAAATGTTTCCTTGAGAAGGAAAAGTGAAGACCTTACCTTTTCCCATTAACTGTAAATGACTGCTGAACTACAGGTTTCAGTGTTTCACTTTTCATGAAAACTATAATTACATGAAAACCATTGTTAAAAATAAAGTAAGAAAAGAAGTTGATCCTCTATCTAAACTACTAATTTTAAAATTATTTTCTTCAGAGAGGGAAATTTTAAAAAGGCTTAGCCAAGGAGTCACCTTCAAAAGAAATATAGATATAATCTATAAGTAGTAGAAACTAATGGCTGCTTCTCTACAACACTAACTCACTGCAAAAGCACATCCCAGCTGCCAAAACAACTGCCCAAAGACAGTATTTAAAAGTGAACCAGGTACATACAAAATGGGGAACTCACTGAAATTGCTTGATTTTAATTTGTTATTATAAAAAGTTTTGTTCTGAAATGAGTGTCGTCTGGGTTCTGCTTTTTGAATATATATAATTTTGATTGTGTTGAGTATCAACATGCTCAAATTATTAATCAGAAAAATCTTTAAAAACCAGAAGAAAAAAATTATTTATTAAATAATAATAAACCTTGTTGGCTAGCTGGTGATTCTTGGCCACTGATTGATGACAGAATTTTTGACAACTGTTCTTTTGTCAAATAACTTGCATCTTTAGTAGGAGATCTCCTCTTTGTACTAGGAGTTTTTTTCTCCTTCAAGAAATCATCATTGATATCTCTATGGTGTCCCATTGGCACAGACTTTGTCATATCATTTTTCTGTCTCTGGTTAGCCACTGTAACTTCCTTCCTTCCAGTATTGGCATGAGAAGACCACAATTGAGCTTGAGGATTCTTTGAAGTGTACACTTTAGAGTTTTGTTTTCTCTGAAAAAAAGAAAAATCATGTAAAAAATATGTCAATATCATTGTATAAACAATTTTATTAAGTCAAAAAAAATAGTGTTTGCGATATTTTAAATTATCAATCCTATGTATATAATTTACTATTACCAAAAAAGACAGGGGACATAATATTGGTCCACATATTGGTGACACTAAACTGACCATGTGCTGTGCATGTAAAACTGTTGCAGGCAAATCAAAACGACAAAATTTCATCCGTGACTCACATTCATATCAAACTATTTTTAAAGGTTAACTTCACTCCAAATGTACAAAATTGGTTGTTCTCTTTGCTGTTTTAATGATGAGTGCTATTCAAAATACAGCCCACTAGACATGGGTACATTCAATATTACTATTTCTGCAAATGTACTGTCCTCCAAAGAACAATCTGCCAGAACATAATCAGGGTGCAAAAGAATTAAGTCAGTTTTACAGCTTGCCATTCGGGCAAGCTGTAGCTAGCATGTACTAGCCCAAGAGTCAGTTCAACTAGCCCTAAAAACTCTTTGATGAGCAAGATTGATTACACAGTTCTTCTGTAATTAGAATTTCTCAAAAACTTCACTTGCCCATAGGGCAAGTTAAGAACAAAATTCACCAACCCGATAGCAAAATGCACTAGCCCTGGGCTTACTGTAGTTTGCGAAACGAAATGGAACGAAATGAAATGAAAATCTGTAGTTTGTGAAATGAGAATCTGTAGTTTGCGAAATGAAAATCTGTAGTTTGGGAAATGAAAATCTGTAGTTTGCGAAATGAAAATCCTCTGGAGAATGCCGACTTCAAATTCAGCGTGAACAACGAAGGAGAAGGCCTCAACAAGAAACCGCGGAGCAGAAGGAACAACGCTTAGCACAGCGAAGGCAACGCCGATGTCACAGCGTTTTGGGCACCCCCGCGGCTTGGGCATCCCCATTCCCAAATCCCTAGCGTTTTTGGCATCCCCTTCTCATATTACTGCAGCGTTTTGGGCATCCCCCGGTACCCTCCTGGGATGCCCAAATTCCCTAGTGTTTTGGTCATCCCCTCCACAAAAATTCTGGATTTCGCGGGAAAATCGAAAACGTTTTAGAGATGGATTCCTCTAAATATAGAAATCATTTCAAGTATCTTAAAAAGAAGGTTTATCCGGAAGGCTTTGCAAAGTAAGACAAAACGACTCTGCGAAAATTTGCCAAAAAGTTCGAATATGGCTCAATATTAGAGTCCTTGTTCTACGTGGCCAAGGAGGAGAATGGCACAGCGCTTCGATGACTTGTTATCATAGAGGAAGAGAAAGCGAGAGTCTTCGAAGAGCACCACTCTGCTCCTTTTTCTGGACATGCCGGCCGCAACAATACTCTTACGAAAATCAAAGAGCGATTTTACTGGCCTGACTACTACAAGGACACGATGGAAATGGTTAGTTACAAATTTTATTTATTTCCCAATGCACCCTCTTGATCGTGGTTTTTAAAATGCCTGCGTTGTTAAACGGAATTCAATTTCTTCTGTTTTCAGTGTTCTTTGAAAGGGTGAGGCATTATTGCATCTTTTGGTAGGTTGTCAAAGGGCATTGTAAACCGAAGTCCTTCTTATAGCTATCCCGTTTCTTATTATTTTATGTGAAGCCAAAGATCAGAAATTATATTTCTGAAGGGTCAGGATGAAGGATTTTCTACCAGTTGACCCAAGTGTGGCCTTGAACATCCATTTATGTCACACCGGCTGTCACGCCTGCTACATCAGAAATACTTTTTTGTGTGCACCAAGCACAACATCTCTTCTTAAGGGACCATCATTGGAGCGTCCATTGATCATAACTACATTTTCAGTTGTTTTGTTTGTTTGTTTGTTTTGTTTTCACTAGTAGTTGTTTTCTTCTCCTTATATGTCCTTAGATTTTAAAAGCGTTGTGACAGGTGCCAGAGAAATGTACCGGAAGTGAAGGCCTGCGACGTTTTTGCACCCTGTGAAGGTTGTTCCCAAGGTGTGGTACTTGGTCGGAATTGATTTAATAGAAGCCCCTACTACATCTCAAAACGGCAAACAGATTTCTTCTGTCCCGTAGGTGTAAGGGGCCTCTGTAATTGTGTGACAGCCTTTCGTGTGTCAAGTAGCGCTGTGGGGTGAAGTTGTACAGGCCTCAAATGTCATACATACTATGAATTCAACACCACCAAAACGCAGTTTTATTCATGTTTGCCTTTTGATTCCTTTGTTTAGTATTCTTGTTTTTGGCTGTTTGGAATCAGACGATTGCAGCTGCCGGCGATTGCAGCATTGCTCACTTGTAAACAGTTCTATTAAATAAAATCGAAGCTTTGCAAACAATGAAGTGTTGTACAGCAAAGCGATGTTATGCGGTTGTAAATTTCAGTTTCGTCATGTTTTGAGCCAACGTTTACTGCCTATGGGGTTATTTTCTGCGCAATAAACCCGGCGAAAAGTGTCAGACGATATAATTCTAACATCCATCTACACTATTCAGCCGTAAACTCGTAATTGAGAAACCCGACTTTTCCCCAGTCTGAAATAATTTAGGCAAAGTTGAAGTGATCAGCGTTTTGGGCATCCCCCACTGGTTGAGACGATCTTCGCGGTGGGTCACCCATCCAGTTCCTAACCCCTACCGACAGGGCTTAACTTGAGCGCCTGAGCAGAAGTTAAACTATTCTGGGCCAAACAGGTTTTTGGGGTCAATTTTCTGTTTAGAATATCCGAGTAGAATTTGAAGTTGGCATTTTCCAGAGGATTTTCATTTCGTAAACTACAGATTCTCATTTCGCAAACTACAGATTTTCAGTTCGCAAACTACAGATTTTCATTTCATTTCGTTTCGTTTCCCTCCATTTTGTTCGCAAACTACAGTAAGCCCTAGCCCTGGGCTATCGGACACTACTATTTTCTTTGCACGCTGATAATAAAGACTTAATATGTGAATCAATGTGCAAACAGTTATATGTGATTCTTACCTTAAGGGCTAAATCTTTAGATCCAGCATTAGATAATGTGGCTAATTAAAGAGAACATGAAAACGAACCATGATAAAATAAAAATTGATGGTTGAAAATTGAAATAACAGCAAATAACAATTATTTATTTATAAAGCATTGGACTGCCTTACCCCCTCCCACCCTGCTAAACGTTCAGTTGACATAAGTGGGGAGAAAGTGAATATGTCAATGGCCCCTTATGCGATTAGTGATGTTGGATTACTGATCCTGATCTGATGATCTCGATCATACCAAAGGAACATGCCCTATGATATTTTTGCTACCCTTTGTAGGGCTGTACCTTTAAAGTATGAAAAGTATCTCTGCACCATTGGGGGAGTGAGGAGGGTGTCATTTGTTCTTTTGGACAGTACAGGCGTGTTGAAGAAATTATGCTGTGGGGGATATAAAAAAATAATACTTATTTTGAAAATATCAACCAGTATACACAACGAATGCAGAGGTACGTGTTTTACCTTTCGCCTCCCGTTCACTTGCGAACTCAAGCTTTCAGAGAATAAAACGGATGATCAATCGAGTTAAGCTTATCAAAAAAACGTTTATATTCATCGATTAACCAACGATTTTCCAGTACCCAATCGTTTTTATCGACTGCTAATGCACAATCGTCGATCAACCATCAATTTATCGATTGAACAGTTGCCGCGTATTTAGTGATTAGTGAGTACAGCCGTGAAATTCTCAAAGTAGCCAAAATACAACTGCCTAAATAAAAGTTTTATGCCCGCATGTGCCTCGCACAGACAAAAATACTGCTCATTGATGTCTCCCGATTTTATGTTTTAGGATAAGAAGCTACAGCTGAATATTTCTGACAATAAATAACAGGTCATACCACTAACCTTCGTTTAAAAGTATGTCAAACTTTCCCTTCTCGTTTTTGACTTTAAGCCTGTGATATAAAAATTAACGTGCATAAGTTCTTGTCAGTCAACATCGTGATTGCTCGACATACAGCTTCATGTTTGAACTTCAAAACAAGCAAAACAAACATCAACAACGAAAATTAAAATCCACAGCGATTTCTTACATGGTTTTGGACTCTTCTAGCCTCAAACGACTACAGACAACAGTTATTCATAAAAATACAGAAATTTAAATACTGTTTTTCGGGTATTTGTATTAGTTTCGTTGTCGTGATAGTTACTACGTAATGTAAGCTTAACTACTTTGTGCCAGCGACCTCGTCCCCAGGGCTTTCCCCCGTTTAGGCCTAGTTACAAAAATCCGGCTTTTTTTCAGGATTTTTATAGACTTCCTGAAAGTCGGTCGCTGTGCGATCTCGTTGAAGACTCGTTGAAGCTCGCTTCGCTCGCTAAGAACTTATGAAAGGTCGACTTGTAGCAAGTCTAGTCTTTAGAGTCAAAATGGAGTTTTAGAAAATTTTTAGAAATTTTTAGGATTTTTAGACAATAACATTTAGAAAAATACAGTTGTCATGTTTTTGGCCTCGGTTATGCCACATGACATGTCAAACTCTTCTCAGTGCTCATTGCCGTTATCGTTTGTTTTAAAGATAAATATGTAAACGAGACAAACTACGTACGTATATTGTCTAGTTAATAAATTAACATTTTGAATCAGTTTGAATGTGTTTATGGTCAACTTGCCCAGGTCACAAGAATCCGGCATTTTATGCAAGTTATTTGATTATTTCGAAAAAAATTGGGATAAATCGGGATTTTTAGAATAAACTTCGAGATTTTTAGAGATAAAATTGGGATCTATAGACATTTTATGGAGAATTTCCAGATAGATTTTTGGGCCATTTTACAGGATTTTTGTAACTAGGCCTAAGAGGGTGGCGCGTTTTTAACAGCTTCCATACGTTTTTTCTTACGTGATCGCGTAGCCGGCACAAAACAACAGCTACAACAACTTTACAAGCTATACAGTGGAACCTCTCCTTTGGGACACCTCTATTCAAAGGACACCTCCGTTGGGAGGACCGAAATTTGGTCCCGGAAAAATGTTCAAATCCTTGTATCGTACATCCTCTATTAAGCCCCTCCCCCTCCCCTCCCCTAATTATTCTTCTTTAATAAATTATAGACTGTATTGATAGATCACAACTGTAGACTCTAGACGTGGGCTGATTTGGAATGGTTTATTTCCTAACTGGAAATTCGGAATTGATTCTGATCCTCGGCTGCATGAACTCCAACCTTCTGAGACTTGAGGTTTTTCGGGGAGAACTGACACCATCGTCTGTTCTAAATTAAATAAGCCCCCTCTCAAATAAGCCCTCCTCAAACGGGCTTGAAATAAATGAGGAATTGAGTTCGATTGTATAATGTCCACATGCAAACTCTTCCAATCTTTAATCGTTCTGGGCCAAACGCTTAAATTGTACGCATCACATGTTGCTTGGAGTTGAGTAAACTTACGTGGATGGGAGTGGCGGGTCCGTTGGAATTGCTGATGCTGGACATAGGTCGGAGCAGTAATTTCAGCTTCGTTGTTAAGTGTTTTGTAGCGCATGCATAGCCTTGATATTCGCCTCCTGTGCTGTAGTGTTGGCCAGTGTAAATTGTTTAATGCTTGGGAGATACAGCCCTCCTCTCTTGAGTAAGTCTTTGTCACAAAACGAGCAGCCCGTCTCTGAACTTGCTCTAGCAGGTCTATTTAGTATTTTCTGTAGGGGTCCCATGATGCACACTGCATGTTCTAATGTGGGTCTAAATAGTTAAATATATTCGCCTGAGCCTTGATTCTCTCCGGGCAAGAATGAAGATTTCTTTTGATGTATCCTAGTGTCTTATTGGCTTTGTTCTTCACATTTAAAATGTGCGTTTTCCAATAAGTGTTTCTGTGATGGTAATCCCTAGGTATGCCTGGTAGTCCACCACTTCAAGAATCTGATTTAGCATAATATATTGATGGGCAATGGGGGTTTTCGATCGATGAATACGCAACACATAGCACTTATAGGTATGGAAATTCATTTGCCAGATTTGAGACCAACCTACGAGTTGGTCCAGGTCACTCTGCAAACTTAGTGGATCAGCTTGGCTGTGGATGATTGCATACAGGAGGGTGTCATCAGCAAATAATTTTAAGTGTGATGAGATCACGTAATTCGATGAACTCTACTTGTGGGAATTCAACACAAAACATTGCAAAGATAAGTTAACCATGATTCTTTTTTTACATTATTTTAATAAGCTCCTTGACTGCAGCAGGTTACGAGCCAGAATAAAAGCCAAATATTTTGAAGAAGTAATGGGCGCAAGAAAGAACGGGGCGCCCGAGGGAGACACGCTGATACAACATAAAACTAAAAACTTGGTGAAACTAATGCATCAGACAATTCTGCGCCCAGCCCAAACCCCCCCCCCCCCCCCACCCCCGGCAACTGCGGGGGTGGGGCATGGGCAAATTTTTGCGCTGCCCGGAGTCGGGCATTTGCCAACTCCGTGGCCACCCCCGAGCTCTTGACACAAACGTGGTTTCCTATAATTACAAAGAGATCAAGCAGATTGGCCAATCTGTCAATAGCCTGCGTAGCTGGCGGTATTCACTCGACTATATTACAACGGCTCCGCCGCCAAATCTCACTCGACTACTACACAATACCGCCAGCTACGCATGCTAATCTGTCAAGGATGGGAAAAAAATTCTAGAGGGTTGTAAAGGCATGTTCTCGATTTTATGCATGCATTTCTTCACTACTTATTAAGCCAGAATTACCGAGCGAAATCGGGAGGTATCGGCGTGAATCAACGTTTTTTGGTTATTGAATCAAATTTCTGTTATGTTATTTGAAGAGCATCCTTTCATATTTATAAAACTATTCAGAACCAAGAGCCATAGTGGGACCATTATGGCTCTTGGGGTCCCATTATGGCTCTTGTCAGAACAGATAACGTTACAACACACTATTAATTTTAATGTCAATAATGTTATAGCAATACTAAAACTATAAACTGGCGTCATCGCGGCGTAAAGTCAGAACTAGAATAGCGCTATACAAAGGCAGACGTTAATTAATACAAAAAATTCGCTCATTAAAATGCTTAAAATGGCACTACTCGACTGTTCGATCAATGAAAAACTTGTTGAGGTGTTGATGGAGGACAGGGCACTTGCCCTCTTTTTTCTTTCCCTATTTGACAGGGATTTGACAGCAGCTCAAGAGTCCCCGCCCCCGGGAGTTTGCCATCCAAGGCAAAAAAATACTTTTCGGGGGTCAGCCCGGGGTGGGAGACTGGGCGCAGCTGGAATTGACTGATGCATGTGAAAATGAATAGCATTCAACAGATTTATTAAAGTCCGCATATATCAAGGTTTACAATTAAAAATCAAAAACACTAGACTAGAGAAGAAAGACTAGAAAAGAAAGAAAAAAGAAAAAAGAAAAGAAAAAAGACTAGAGAAGAAAGAAATAAACAAATAACTTTTACAATAAGCAGTGACAACAAAAAGACGGAAATGTTTTCGGAAAAAGTGAAATACACAATGGACCTAATTCATCAGTCAATTCCAGCCTTGCCCAGCTCCTCCACCCCCCCCCCCCCCCCCCCGGGCTGACCACCGGGCATTAGTGTTTTTTTGCCTTGGATGGCAAATTCCAGGGGCTGGGGACTCTTGAGCTGTCAAATCCCCCGGGGTGAAGACGAAAAAAGAGGGCAAATGCCCCGTCCTCCGTCAACACTGCAACATTTTTCATTGATTGCAGAGTCGAATAGTGCCGTTTTAAACATTTTAAAGTGCGATTTTTTGTTTCAATTAACGTCTTGCTTTGTAATAGTGCTATTCTAATTAAGACTTCACGTCTTGGCAACACCAGTTTTTGGTTTTAGTATTGTTATAAAATTATTGACATTGAAATTAATAGTGCGCTGTAAAGTTAACTGGTATGAATAGTTTTATAAATATGAAAGGATGTTCTTCAAATAATATCAAGAGAAACTTGATTCAATAACCAAAAAAACGTTGATTCACGTCAATAGCTCCCGAGTTTCGCTATGTAATTCTGGCTTGATAAGCAATGAAGAAATGCATGCATAAAATTACAAATGAGCCAATATGCTTGTTTTTCCAGTAAAATACTCTGTGTAGTTATATTCTGATAGGAAACCGCGTGCGTGTCAAAAGCTCGGGGTTGGCAAATGTCCGGCCCCCGGGCAGCGGAAAATTTGCAAATGCCCCACCCCCGGGACTGACAAGGCGGGAAAATGCCCCTCAGTAGCCCGGGGGGGGGGGGCTGGGTGCAGATGGGATTGACTGATGCATTACTACAGGCAGAACTGACATAGGTCTGTAGTTGTTAGGATCAGTCTTGAGGTCCTCTTTAAATATTGGCGAAACTCTAGCTCGTTTCCAAGCATTTGGAAATATTCCAGTGGTAATTGAGAGATTTATCATAAAAGTTAAAATGCGAGTAACTATGGGAGACGCTTCTTTCAGGAGACGTGCTGAGATGTTATCAAGACCACTGGCTTTACTACTCGGTATTTTCTGAATTAAATTGAAGACCTCCTGGCATGATACTTCCGCCAAGGGCTGAGAAATACTTAAGAGAAATGGGAGAATTGAACGGACAAGTATTACGTATTTTCGATTACCGTAAATTAAGTGTTATTTTCAGACCTGATTTTAACCTCGGTGGAGGTAGGAAATTAAATACCGCGCAAATTTCAACGTTCGGAGCAATAGGAATGATTTTCAACGGTGCTTATTTAAAATCAAGGAATTATTTCCGCCACTATTTATTTTCTTTCTGGGTAGTCTATCATTTGTATTATATTCTATTTCTATTCTTTATTTCTGTTATTTTATTCTTTCCATTCAAAGTTCACGTTTAAAAATAACAGCTTTATTTTCCCGAAGAGTACTAGTATACACTCTTTTTTTTTTATAAGAATATACTTTATAAGAATATCGAGGCCGAAATTTGCGAAATTTTAAGAATATTTTAAGAATAAAGCCGAGGCTGAGATTTTGAAAAGGATAGACATAATTTTGTGTGTTGAAACATCTGTAAATACAATACAATTTTATGTTTCTAACTTAACTGTATAAAATTATTCCTTTCTCTGAACGGCGAAACTAGCCAACAAAACGAAAAAACCTGCACTAGCTATAGCAAAATGTTTAACGCTAATGACAGTTCGATGAACGGTACATGTAATACATATACACATACCCCAATAAATTCTAAAACGGAAATGTCATAAGCTATAATTTAAGAATAATGCAAGAATATTTTCAGCCTAAAATCAGCAGAAAAATAAGAATATTCAGCCTGGGCCGGAAAAACAACATTCTTATAAAAAAAAAAGAGTGTATATTCTTGTTTTTAGTACGTAAATGTAATTTGGAGTAATTTATGCAGCCTGCTGTATGACAGAACAACACAATTTAGCACTATTAATATTTTATTTCATCTTTCTATTATACAAGATATTGCCTTCGATTAAATGCAAATCAGATGTTATGATTAAGATTAAAACGCAGCACGCATGTACGGCGATAAAAAAGAGAGTGAAAGAGAAACATTTGTCAGTTATAAGCAGTGTTTCCCGGGCAGTGTTTTACCGTATCAAAAAGTGAACGACAACGAAGATGAGATGCTCGCGGACAGTGTTCGTCGTTGTGGTGTTCATCTTGTTTTTCGCGCTCGATGACGGTGAAGCAGCTAGAGGAAGTAGTAGTCGTGGATCGAGAAGTAAAACTAGATCAAAGTCAAAGTCGAAAAACAGCCGAAGCAGCGGCGGTAGCAGCGGCAGTGGCAGCTCTGGTTCCAAACCCAAAATCACGAAGTACACTCCAATCAAAGCAACCACAGTTCGCTCTCCTGTTATCACGAGACAAACTAAACTTGGTTCGCGCTCAGACACATTCACTAAAGTCCTTATGGGTTACATGGTGTTTCGCTATACCTTTGCAACTGCGCCCGTTTACCGAAGAGGTTACCCAATGTACGGAAGTTATGTGTCCATCCCCGAAAAGCGAGCAGTCAGGGTTATTTATGAAGAACAGAAGTTGTTAAATGCTAAAGGAGAATTGTGTCTCAACCAGTCCTCCGCAGATCAGACTTTACGGGAAGGTATTAATGACAACTTGGTTGAACTAAACACAACAGTCAAGTATGAGGATGGAGAAATGCAGAGTTATTATGGGATTAACAATCTTATTTCCCTGGAAGACATCAAAGAAGAGAACTTTGAAGTGATAAGCCGTGCTCGATACAATACAACCATCGTCGAGAAAACTTCATGTGCACAAGTCGAGAGCAAAATTAATGGCACAATGATTGAAATGTACGAGACAAACCCAAACATAGCAGACCATCTTCGCTTCAGTAACAATCTGCTTTACTTTATTGTTATTGTGCTGATTGTGGCTATCTTTTAGTTTCAAAGTCAATATCTGTCTTAGTGTAGTCAAATGATTTTAAACGGCCCAGCATATGAAGTTTTCTATTCCTTGAATATCATCTACAGTCGACTCCCGATAACTCGAACCCTCGATTTCCCCTAGCCTGCGTAGCAGGCGTCGAAAGGGGTAGGGGATAGGGGATAGGGAGGAAGGGAAAAAGGGGACGGGGATTGGGGAGAGGGGGAGGGGAACAGAATCTACAACGATCGTTACATAGACCATCCTTTTTTCGTCCTCGTTTTGAACTTTTCGTGGGAGTCGCGGATATTTCCACGTTAAATTTCTGGTTGTCCAGAAGTGAGAATTTCTCGCTTCGATAAAATTAATATTTATGCAACGTGAGTTCCCGGCAAATCAAATAAATTTCCGCGTAACCACAGGGTTCCGCCTTGCGTTCTGATTGGCGAGTGTAGTGGCACTTGATTGACAGTAAGCGTAATCGGATTACTAGAAAATTGGTGGGCGTTATGCAAAAACATAGGCTCTTAGAGCAGGCGCTCCCTTCTCTTTTCCCTTTCTCCCTCCACCCTCCCCCCTCCCCTTTTTGCGCCTGCCACGCAGGCTAATTTCCCCTGGATTTCCGCCATACATTCACTGGAATTTTACCCTCGGTAACTCGAACCTTCGATAACTCGAACTCCCGCTAATTCGAACCAATTTTCGTTTCCCCTCAGGTCATTTTCTATATAACTTTACCCTCGATGACTCGAACCACGTTTTGAACCCTTAAAAAGTCGGGAAAAAAGCCGTCCACTGGCGTCCGAAACATTGAATTTTGGATTTCCTATTAACGTGTTGTAGGGGTATAGTTTACTAGTGGAGGCTGATGTTGATTGTCACAGGCTAACGTGAAGCAGCTTTTCTTCTCAAAACAGTAAAAACGCATGCTCTATTTAGCTTATCTTTTGTTACGTTACGTTGTGATTTATAATCTAGAAGTATCTTTTAATTTTCACTTGACATTTCCACAATTAAATGTGATTGTTCACTGTGCAGTAAAAACTGTTTTTTACCTTACTCTCGGCTATTTTCTTCGAAGTCCCGATAACTCGGAACTTAGTTTCGATTTCCCTTGAAGGTTCGAGTTATCGGGAGTCGACTGTAGCTGAATTGTGATTTACAAATTAATCTCGAACAAAGTGACTAAATGTAGCTGGAAATCATTCGTGGCATGATAAGCCTGCACTTATTTTCTTCAGTGAAAGCCAGCAACTAGCTGCCTACTTTCAAGTTTTCATATCTAATTAAATATGAGAGACGGTAGCAGTGAGTGCTGCTGCAGCTGCTCTTTTGCGAATGGGATTTTGCCGGGTCAACCGTCGACAACCTTGTACAGCTTCAAGTCCTTTAATCCACGATTCCACGGTCTTTAATGCTGGGCACTCTTGTTAGCCGTGCAGCAAAAACCTGGAGCAAAGAATATCCGTCTTTAACGTATGACAAAGGAGTATGATTCATTATTCAGGCAGAAGTATTTCTTGATATCATAAAAGAAGAGTAGAGTAAATACTTCCAAGATTACGACACCATGTTGCCAAACTGATCATGATTATTATATGAAACAAAGAAAAGCCTTTTTGAAATAGGATCGGAATGATCGACTGCAAATTTTAAACATACAAAAATAATTAAAGATAACCCACTGTGCTGTTACATGTAAAACTACAAAAAATGAACTCATTAAACTTTTAAGTAAAAACCAAACTGTAATTATTTTTAGAATTTATGCTAAACAGTTCAGTTTATATTCCAGTTTGTAAAGGGGAGATTCTTTTAGCGTTAATCTGTAGAGTAGCTGAAAACTACTGACTTTAATTTTGTAAGAGTGTAGTGACCACTTTAAATAAAGTCTGATTGTTAAAAGCATGATTAGATTTATAGCCTTGTCGGTTTGCGCGCTTTTCACTTTCACTTCGCTTAATTTGTGTGCCCCAATCGTGTCACAGTTAATTAACGAACAAGCCTCCAGCAGCCTAGCTAGGAAACTTTCTGCTTACTTCGCAAAAATAATGAACTCACGTAAAATGATATCACTAGCGCCCCATCCACATGCCACACTGATCCGAAACTGACTTTGAAAACGTTGCTATTTCTACAAAGTTTTCTAGGTTCTGGAAACTACTGAATCAGCAAAAACCGGCAAACAGTAGGAGCTGATGATTATCAATAATATGGTGGTGTCAGTTTATCGATTAGTTTGAATTTGAAACTCGCCCCAGTTCCCTACTCAACTCCGAAATGGCCAATAGACCCATTTGGCTAACTCAATGTTGTACCCAATTCAAACCCTTTGGGAATAAAACGTTTTGTTTCAGGAATTTCCATATCATTTAAATGTGAATGCCACATTATAATGCAAATACAATACACAAAGAATCTTATCCCCCAAAGATTTGAATTGGGTACAACACTGAGTTAGCCGAATAGGTCTATTAATAAACTTTCCCTTTTGGTTGCCAAAACGTGATTTTAGTTAACTGTAGTATACTAATGTGTCTTTGCAGTTAAGACTCTGTTAACACAAAGAGAAAGATTTGTAAAATATTTTCGAATATGCTGGTAATTGCATGTTAATGATGAAACCTATGTAATCTGATGAATTAAAATGAACCTTACCCAAGAGACCAATTAATTCATACTTAATATCGAGGTTTTGGGGGATCAAACCCGTGAAATCTATTATTTATCCTCGAAACTCATAACGCATTCTCTACGCCAATTAATCAAGTCAGTCTCAAGCTCCTACAACTCTACACTTTCCTTGCACAATTCTCTCATGCTGACGATGATAAGCTTCAGTTGAATGCCGGGATCTGCTAGTTTCAAATTTACGTAGCGAGGTTTCAAGAGTGCAAGTTATGATCATTTCACATATACAGTGCGAAACCATCTTCAAAACACTGCAATATTGACCCAGACCCTACTCTCTTTTTAATTTCCTTAAAAAAGTAGTTATTTTCAGAATAGCGATCTTTGATTGACTACATGTAGATATTTGAACATCAACTGCTTAAGCTTAGAATTCTGCGCGATGTTTTCCACCAGGGGCACCCAATGGATCTGTTCCTCAAAATCTCTGTTCTTGAGGCAAATTTTTGCTGACTGGGAGAATTGGAAAAAATAATATGTTCTTGGAAGGAAAATGATACTGGGAAATTGGAAATTCATGGTGTCTGAGGGGATTTGATGTCCAGAATAGCTGCTATGTGCTATTTGTCAGAAACGTCTTAGCCATATCCCCTTCCCGCCTCGGCCCCCCCACTGAAGGGGTTATTTTCTCACTTAGGCCACACCCAATTTCTTATCGAACCACCCTCCCCCCACTGAAGGGCTGAATTTTGCCCTATGACCGCACCCAAACTGGGCAGTAATGTCTGGACACACGTCTGCTGGGAAACTTCCCAGAAAGTCAGCTGGTTGCAGGTTGTAGGTGCACCTTGCTTGCTGGGAACTCTTCCAACTTTTTCCCAGCAATCTCCCAAAATGCTTAAAATGGCTTCACAAATCTTTATTCATGCTTTGTTGTTGTTTTTAGGTCTTTTTTCTCAAAATTTTCCGTTGGGTACCCATAGTCCAAGCTGGCTAGGCGTATCCACGAAGTCGTGATTGTTCTTAAGTTCGCTCTCTCAATTGGCGGACCCGACTATCTCAGACCCTGGAACAGGCTACTCTTTCGCGGGTGGCGAATTTCCGCCTTATTTTCTCGCTCTACTTGAGTAAAATAAGGGACTACAGTGCTCGTAGTCTAGAAGCCACGAAGCTCTAAGGCAACTAAATACAGCGCTTGGCTTTTTTATCTCTTTTACCGTTGATTAATTAAAAAACTCGCTCTGAGAAGTTTGGATATGCATAGTTCTTCATAGCACGCTTTGCATACATACATACACTGATTACAGTTAGCCATTACGATACCTAAAGGGGGATAATGAGGTTATCCCTATATTAAGATCTCTCCTTACAGATAACCCACCCAGCCCAGAAAAGGTTGCCCAAACCACCGGGTTCTACGTCCCCTACTTTTGTGGATTCTCTTACCCACGACGAGAACCAGATATGTAGCTATATGAGGGTCTCAATGGGGTGGTGGCATTTACGGTTATCGGCTAAAATTTTGGCTCTTTTACGCCTATCGGTTATTTTTTTTCAGTTACGGTTAACGAAAAAGTTAAAAATTAACTTCTTTTGTTTCAAAAAGTTAAATATTAATTAACCCGTATTTTTTTTGTATCTTTAAAACAAAATAAAGGTCTTCGGATCATCACTGCATGAAATAAGTTCCTTTGAAAAATTTTAACATTTAATAGATCATACTTTTTATAAAGTATTCCACTTCAAATATTATTTTACACATAGAAATGTCAATAGTCAATTTAAAAATAATCTTTGTGAAAAAGCAAAAGCAGACACGCAAACGCCCAACCCAAGGCCGGGGCGCGACATTCATTATAACAGAAATGGCCGTTTTCACACAAGAGAAGAATTATTCGTGTGAGACGGGTTATCCGTTTGATGATTCGCGTCAGATAGGTAATACGTCTTAATTTGAAAATGGAATAGTTTTAAATTTTGAATGAACAATCCGTTTTAATTTGAAGACGGGATTATCCGCTCCAGGTAGCCTGTGTACAGCCACCCCCTCCCCCCAGAAAAAAATAGGAGAAAGGGTGTCTGTTGGGAGGGCGCGACTGTACACAGGCTAGTGTAAAAACGGCCAATAACAAAATTCCCGTGTCCAGTGTTTTTAATGATAGTGAAGGACTGTAAGGAACGACTGTCTGCCGTTGCCTTGTCCGTAGGCCGCATTATTCCGCGCGGCTAATGCGTTTCGGGTCACGTGGTCCGAGCGAGTTCTCCACCGATGCTTTGACCGAGATTGCGCGGGAAGACGCCGTACAGGGACTAGGCATAATGTCTACCCAAGCGTCAGAGAAAAAGAAGGAAATGTTGTTTATCGGCAACGTGTTTTACAAACAGTGACATGTCTGCGTGTTGTTTCGCTAGTGTTTCGAGGGCACAACCTCCAGAAAATTGCAAATATCAAGAAGCCACACTTCCCCTATGGAAAAAATTAGTTCCCCGAAAGGGCGCCGGAAATGGAGCCTAGGTCTTGGTTAACACCTAAAAGGCGCTTCGCCTAACGTGCGTACGGAGTCACACTAGCCGGGAAATAAAAAACGCAACCATAAGTGAGTTTAGCACCTTCCTTAAAAGTAGCAAATCTAGGCAACAATTTCTTTTACGGTTAACTCTTTTCTACCGTATTTACGGCTAACGGTTAAAATTTTTCAATTTTTACGGCTATCGACTAAATTTTTGGCCGTTTTACGCCTATCGGTTAACCCCATTGAGACCCTCCTATATGTGAAAGTGCTGTGAGACGGGACCAACGGTTTTTTTGTCCTTAAAAAGACTAGAAAGTCTAACCGTTTGCAAATATCATTACAAAGGCAACACTTTATTTCTCAGTTACTTAAAGACCCTGAGTGTTGAACCGGCCGTGGTTTGAGCCCATGACCTCCCACTAAGTAGACCGGCGCTCTCCCAACTAAGCTAACCAGGAGGATGGGAAGATTTATACAGATTACGAACGCCGCATTCAGTAACTGTTAGCTAGGAAAAATAACTTTTTACTACAAAAGAGAGCAAAACTGGACACACAGACCTAAACTTTACTCACTTCTACGGAGTTGGTAGAAGTTAGGCCATTTTCAGAAAAGTGTACAAAATATACTAATGACTGGATGCCACTGTAAAGGAAGGGTTTTTGTTTTTCACTCTCAACAACTAACATCGACAACAAAACACAGAACAATCAAAACTCGTTTTTCACAACACCTCTTCAAACAACTCAGTTCACAGCAAGTCTTGGCCTTAGAAAGAATGACAAGGGCATTACTCTACCTCTGAGGCATGCCGGCCCGGAGTAAAATCTAAATAGTCAACGTTGCTGATCAACCTAACCCTCCTCCACCCACCAACGACAAAGACAGCCAGCGGCGTACGTACAAGTTCTTCTCCATTAAATTCAAATAGCATTTTATGTAGGATGCGCCTTAGGGATTGTTGTACTTTGCAATTCATGGGCAACAAGAATGGCTGAAAGGCGATTTTTAACTGGGCTGCAAAGGGGCTATTTTTTCTGAAGGGAGGGGGCGGCTATACACACTCAGGCTACCATAAAACCTTGTCGGCAACCATTGCATGCGACAGAATCTCATGTGAGACTGAAACATAAACTCATTCAGAACATTGTACCCTTTTGAAAGACTTTTGTAACCAAAAAAAAAAGTACCACTTTTTAAGTGGGGGCTGTATAATAACTTTTAAATTCCACCATTATGAGTAAAAATAAACAAGTTAGCCACTAATTCTAAGCTGGAAACAATATGCATCATTTCCACGCACCCCTCCCCCAATCCCTCTGTGCCCCAAAATATAGCGTGACAGTATAATGTGACTAATTTGACATAACCGGAAATTCCAAAAATTGTTGTCGTTCCACGAGCATAAAATGCGACAGACTGAGCTGATTTTCACTAGACAGAAATATTGTATTGTATGAAAACCAGAAGTATACTAAAACCATAGTTAATTGAGTGGAATGGTTATGAAACCCGTCAGACTCCTTTGTTATATGTTTTTGTGGACCTGAAAGTGCACAACGTTCAAAAGAATTCCTATCATTTTGATTGTAATGACCAATAAAAACGTTGCATTAATTTATTCCGTAACAATTTGCCAACAGAAAACAAAGGATTGTGCACTTTCAGGATGCTTCCAACATAAACTGCAGCACTGTTGTTTTTATCATTGATGTTTGCCGCTTTTCATAACCAGTCTCCTCTAACAACTATGCTAAAACAGACAGTTAACTGCCGATTGATCCCGCCTGATCCGGGGGCCTCACTGACTGCACGGAGACTTTACTGCGCTTTTCACAAACATGCGAACTCTAAAGTTCAAAAGCCACCTTCACAATTGTGTTTATCGCTGCCGTCAATCATAATTACGATCACAAGCAACGAACCTTGAAACAGAGAAACACACAAAACGGATCGAAATCCACAAATCACAAACCATGACCTTTTGAACCCGTGAAGTAAACTTTTGTTTCCTAAGAGGTCCGTTAAGATGATTGACAGCAGCGAAAAACGCGATCGTCGGTTGGCTTCTGAACTTCAGAATTCGCATGTTTGTGAAAAGTGCGATCCTAATTTGCGGTCCACAGTTAGCCTGCGTAGCAGACGTCGAAACGAGTCTATCTTTTTGTCGAGGGTCGAGGGTCGAGGGTTCCATGTCGCGGGCGAGGGTACCATGTCGAGGGTCGAGGGTAACATTTTTTTTTTCCAATTTTTTTTTTTTTTTTTTTGGAAAAGGTAATAATCGATGCAATCAATGTCATTAAAACAAATAAGAAGAATTTCAAAAACAAATGGCGCGTGAACATCTTCTAGTTGTTGGGTGGGGGGTGGGGGGAGGGAGAGGAATAGAGAAAAGCTCCGGAACATCCCAATTTGTTTTCAAAGAATTACGTTTAAAACACCCCGGAAACCCATACCACGAAAAGAGCACGCTACTTGAAAACACTGATTTTAGAAAAAATGTTGTAAACAAAATTTAAAATGTCGTAAAACAAGAATGAGTGCGTTGAATTATGAATTTCTGGTCCAACCAACAAGAAGGAAAAAACTTTTATTGCGTTGTGAAATGTGTCATAAAATTTGTCATAAACGGACAATGTAATCGTTAGAGTCTACCTTTTTGCAGAGCTATTAAAATGCGCGAACTCGCATGGAAATCGCCACCCACTAACGCAGAGGTTTAAAATAGAATAATGCCTTGTAGCGACTTTCGGTGAGGTGAACATCGGCATTTGCCGACGCTTTCCCAGTAAAATACAAATCTTTCTAGGCCACAATCGGTCATATTTATTTGTGAACGTGGACGTGGTGGACGTGAATAGGAAAAAAACATGTCTCCCATTGATCCAATTAATTGTTTAACATTTGACACATTTCTACTAAAGATCTGTTGTTTTGCCAAGTTGGACATGAATAGGAAAAAACGGAGTACTGCGATAATGCCGCCGTTTATCTTGAACCGTGAATAAACATTTTTTATTTCCGAAAAAAAAAATCGACTGTGTTGCAAATTCTGTTTAACTATTTGAAATGTTACAAAGTCACACAAGGCCATTCCTATACAATTTTTCGGCCGGTCGGGCAAGAAAAAATGGCATTGGGTTTTTGGAGTGATTTTTGGTTCTATTTTCCCTGGTATAGAGTACCGAAGTGATGACGTCATAAAAATGAAATTTGTGAAATTATGGGATTTGTTAAGCTATTCTGAAAGAACAACGTCCAAGACGCCTACTCGCCAAAAATTAGCAATTCGGGGCAAATTGTCTCTGAGATATTAGCCCAGTTATGCTGTGACGATTCCATACAAATCCTTCTAAATTTGGCTTGGTTCATAAGATTAGGAACCAGGCAAGATTTAGAAGGATTTGTATGGAGTCATCGGAGCATAACTGGGCTAATATCTCAGAGACAATCTGCCCCAAATTGCTAATTTTTGGCGAGTAGTCGTCTTGGACGTTGTTCTTTCAGAATAGCTTAACAAATCCCATAATTTCACAAATTTCATTTTCTATGACGTCATACTTCGGTACTCTATTTCAATTCAAGCTTTCTCTGTGATCTATTTTTCCGTGGTTTCTGATGTAAATTTACTACTTTTAACATCATGCAAGAAACTGGACAGTGTATTCCAAGTCTGTCTTTTGCGGAATTTTTTTTTCTTTAAATATTCATATAGTGTACACTCTTTTTTTCTTTTTTGAAAGTTCGCATAATCGGTCTGCTTCGACCTGATCGCTGTTCGTGAATAAAAGCTCCCCTTTTCGTGTAAAATAAGAAATAATCGCTGAAGCCGTTAAGAAAGTTTTTGCGCAGACACCTCTGATTTCTGCAGAACATAACGTTGGCAATTAAAGGAGTTTATTATTGCGGCGCGACTCGGGCGATAGCATCAACCATCTAAATTATCACTCTAGCTACGCACCTTAACGTACCAAGGTCACGATTTCCGGTGTCCGTGATTATCGATGACTTGTATTTTAAAGTTTCATGGCGAGTTTCTACTTCATTGAAAGCACGACAATTCGGTCGCATACAGTGGGATAGCTTAAAAAACAAGAATCGGTGAAATATACATATTCAAACTACCCCACTGAACAGCCAAGCAAGGCATAGCCTGCGTAGCATGGCAGTTTTGGTTGGGCGCGCTAAGTAATAAAGGCGGGCGCCGCTCCTGCGCCCGGCTCGACAAAACCGCCATGCTACGCAGGCTAAGCAAGGCAGAGAAGAGGCAGACGTGACTGAAATATAAGCCGCGAAGCAGGGGCACCCAACCACGGTTACCTCCTAAATGCATTGAAAACACTTTTTCGCCCAGGTTTTTCGCTTATCCAGAGTACTTTCAAATCTCTAGAAGAGGGGGGTGAATAGGGGTATGCAAATCCGCCGATCCGCGGTATTTTAAGGCCCGATCCGTCGATCCGACTTAATTTTTGTTCAAATCCGAATCCGTGTCACTTTAAAAAATTGTCGTGGTATATGTAGAAAGTAGCGTTGTAGCATAAAAAAATGAATCACTTAATATAGTTGTTCTGTAATCACAACAGATGCGGGACTTCATGTTTAAAAAGTTTTCGTCCAACAATACAGATTTGACTAATCAAATAGTCTGCAAGCTTGCAAAATGAAAGTATCTGGTATTGCGTAAAATATTTCTTCTAAAAAAGACTTCTCGCTTGTCAGCGAACCGATGCCCTTCAAACTTAATTGGTTAACTGTTTTTCTAGTATCTTTACTTGGTAAATCATGGAAATTTCAGAATGTCAACTTTCCTCAAAGATCCTCAAATTATAGAGCATCAAACTCCCTTCTTTTACCATACATTTATTGTAAATTTTGCTGTGTTTGCCCTCAACCAAGATGGCGACAGAAACCATGAAAAGGTCTATTAAGTTAACGATCAAGACAAGCAATCTAGCTGAAATAGCTTCGAAGAACATAATTTATATCAGTGCATGTCAGTAAACCAAATATAAAACTTACCGAACGTGCTCGCGTAGCTTCACCACACTTCCCTACTGACTGGAATCGACGCAGCGTCGACCTTATTTTTTTGAATAAAGTCATCGCCTTTGGCACCAGCGTGGTAGAAAAAGGCTACACACTCGATAGTTCTAGTTTCCATTTTGCAATTTAGACAATTTACACGAACTCATTCACAGATCTTGTCAGGTCACTTAGCATTAAAAACCGCGATTACCTGAACCATGTGTCACCATGCAGGAATCATGCACAAGGTTGCCTGACGTCATTTTCGTCACGCTGTCTATACTAGAATACATGTATATGCGTCGGGTCACGAGAACGTCTCTTCCGGAAACCTCGGAAGTGGAACTTTAGCCGAAAAAACACCAGCACGTTGACCAAGGCCGACTGAAAATTGATGATCCGATCCACAATCCGAACTTCTAGACTGACAGAATCCGGAAACCGGGCCAAAACTTTCAGCTGACCCGCGATCCACGGTATTTCTCAAATCCACGAATCCGCACGATTTATCGCCGAAATCCACAATCCGTGAGCTCTTTAAGGCCAAATCCGCCGATCCGCGGACCTATTCACCCCCCTCCTAGAAATGCATTCTAAGCGGCGCTATAAAAGTTGTATCTGTTCGGTCTGTCCTAGGGCAACTTGAATCTTTTCGAAATCACTTAGGGCCTCAGTATTATTTTCCCGAAAATTTTAGATGCAATTTAGGTTTGACGAAAGTGAGAATTTTTCTGATTCCTCTCTCCATCGCATTTTCTAATCCGAAAATTTTAGATTTCCTTTTTCTACGAAAAATAGACTAAGTTGGGGACTGAAATGTGAAAAACTAAACTTTAGAAAATCGTAGGGAATTAATTAGATAAGCTACGAAAACTATACATGAATGGAACGGCCATCTAGAAATTTTTAGCCTTCCTCAAGTAACAAAAAATTGTAGGCAATTTTTGCTTCTCCGAACAGATATTTTACAGAAAACAGTCGTTCGGTGCCCCTCCCTAAGCTCTATGACATTTTTTTTAGGCACAACCTGTCTTCCTTCACAGGAAGGGAGAAGGTTCTTTACTTTTAAGCGAATTCGAATGTCCACGTACTATTTTAAATTAAACAACAACAACAACAACATCACATTGTCTTTATGGATGTCCCGGAGCTTTTATCTATTCCACCCCCCACCCAACAACTAGAAGATGTTCACGCGCCATTTGTTTTTGAAATTCTTCTTTTTTGTTTTAATGACATTGATCGCATCAATTATTACCTTTTCCAAAAAAAAAAAATTGGAAAAAAAAATGTTACCCTCGACCCTCGACATGGTACCCTCGCCCTCGACATGGAACCCTCGACACTCGACCCTCGACAAAAAGATAGACTCCGTCGAAACGGGTAGGGGATAGGGTTTTCGTGCTTTTCTCCCTCCCCCTCTCCCTCCCCTTTTTGCGCCTGCCACGCAGGCTACAGAATTCGCACGTTTGTGAAAAGTGCGATCCTAATTTGCGGTCCACAGGCTACAAGAAAACGCACTATTTTTTCCACAAGATGAAAAATTTTCAGTTTAAAGATTTTGCTCACGGTATTTTTCTCTAACTTAAAGGAATAAAATCCTTTGCATTTTGAGACCTAAAAAAGTTAAAAGATTTCTGGCTCGCATGTTGCGTTCACCAGCACGCTCTTCAAACAATGTAAATAGATGAAACGATCGATAACATATTTTTTACCTGATACCAATGTGAGTTGAAAATTCGCTCCAGTTCTGTTTGTCTCAACCAAGACTAACTTTTCTTCATGGAAGATAACTATGCCGCTTTATAACTCGTCCGAAGTTTTTGTGCCAGCTAAACAATATGGAAACACTATTCACAGTGACTCCTTGGATATTAAAAAGACTGAACGTGATGCACTATTATGCCTTTGTTTACTTCTGATCACATCTTCAAGCGAAGTCTCTCTTTCTCAATGCACAACAATTGACCCTTATATTAGTTAAAACCCTATGGTTCATTTATATTAATGCTGTTTTTGCTCCTTACATTGACTGTGTTCGTTCGTATTCAAAACACCTTTATGAAAATAAAGGTCGTATAAGTCATGTGTGTTATGTTTCGAGATAAATGGATTATACGCTTTTTTAAGTTTCCATTTTGCGGTGACTTCAGTTTACGTCTCCATAAAATGGTAAAAGAAATATCAAGAAACATCACGAGAACTGAAAACTTTCAAAGGCATGTTTCTGAAACTCGCTAATGCTGACATCAATATTGCGTGCTTGCTGAATGGGCGAAGGGTGAGGACAAAACATGGACCAGGCGTTCATGGACCCCCATCTTGGACCGGGTCCATGGACCACTTTCATGGACCTGGTCTATGGACCCCCTGTCATGGACCGGGTCCATGGACAGTTTTTTTAAAATAATGAGAAATGAACAAAAACAGAAATGGAGCAACAATAAGATTAAAAACAACAACAACATACAATACGCGATTGATCAGTATTATTCAATGCACGACTTTAACCTCATGCCAAAATGCTGCTTGTTCTTATGAATTGTTTCCTCTGACAGGTGGATTATGCTTTGGTGGAAAACGTTTTGACTGAGCAAATGTGAATTTTTTACTGCTTACAGTGAAACCTGTATTAAGCGGACACCCTTGGGGAATGCTGTAGTGTTCGCTTTAAAATACAGGATGTCCGCCTAATACAGGTTTCGATAGATAAATGTCAAATGAGGTGTCAAATGCCATTCAAATGAACAATGGAAACGTTCAGAATACTCCCCGAGAGACTACGATGATATACGTTTGCATTAATTTCTTTATCAAAGTGGACCATTTGATCATAGTACCATGAACACAGATTGCAACTCAAATTTGAAGAAATCAGGTGAGCGAAACAAGCTCTATTCAAACCAATCGAAAAAGAAAACAATACTGTACTGTGAAACTAATCAAGTCACGTTTTTTAATGTAAAAATCGAAAAATTTGTGGGTGGCAATTCGAGGCAATCTTTTGCATTTCCGGTGTCTGGCATGTTGGGTGGTGAAATTTAATTATTATTGTCTGGTTAATACGGGTTGGCAACAATAGAAATGACCATTTCAGGTATTTTTGAGGTGTCCGCGTCCGCTAAATAGAGGTGTCCGCTAAATAAAGGTTTCAGTGTATTTCATGCTGAGAGGTCACGCTGGGCCCAGCTTGTTAGCGTTTTTAGCAGGATGATTAATTCTCATGGATAGTAATTTGATCATAGTACCATGAACACAGATTGCAACTCAAATTTGAAGAAATCAGGTGAGCGAAACAAGCTCTATACAAACCAATCGAAAAAGAAAACAATACTGTACTGTGAAACTAATCAAGTCACGTTTTTTAATGTAAAATTCGAAAAATTTGTGGGTGGCAATTCGAGGCAATCTTTTGCATTCCGGTGTCTGGCATGTTGGGTGGTGGAATTTAATTATTATTGTCTGGTTAATACGGGTTGGCAACAATAGAAATGACCATTTCAGGTATTTTTTAGGTGTCCGCGTCCGCTAAATAGAGGTGTCCGCTAAATAAAGGTTTCAGTGTATTTCATGCTGAGAGGTCACGCTGGGCCCAGCTTGTTAGCGTTTTTAGCAGGATGATTAATTCTCATGGATAGTAATCTACAGATCCGAATATCGAAGAAGTGGATTGTAGCTTAAACTGAATTTAGCTACATCAACTTTGGACAATTGCGATGTGACTCAGTCATGATTGCTCTAAAAGCAATGAATTCTAAACTTCGGCTTGTTCATAATGCGAGTCTTTGTACGGGAACGCGTTGGCTTTACAGTCTCCTTCTTCGTCGACTGTACATGTGCAAGCAGAGTACGTAAGCACAACTAAATATTTGTGAACAGCATCTTGTCAAATCTTATTTTGCTCTATTTCTGTTTTTGTTCAATTCTTATTAAAATTAAATAAAATAAATAAAATAAAATAAAAATAGATTAAATAAAATTAAATAAACTTAAGAAAAAGTGTCCTTGGACCCGGTCCATGAAATTAGTCCATGGACCTGGCCCAAAGTGGGGGTCCATGGACCCCTGGTCCATGTTCTGTCCTCACCCATGGGCAAAAACACAGAATTGTGATCACAAGATCATGTACAAATTTAATGATAAAAGCTTAGCAAGATACAGATACAAACAAAAGCAAACCCCCTGAAACCTCGACGTGGGCTACACTTGTATGCACTACTCAGTCACCAAACCTTGTCAGTAATAGCTCCTATTTTCCTCAAGTCGCTCTCTGTGAAGCTCCCGGATGGGATGTCCCGGTGAAGCTTTAAACTTGTGTGCGAAATTCTCAGAGTCCCTATTTTTGTCCGTGTCTTCTTTATCCTCAATATCCGAAATTTAGACCTCCAAAGTGGCGTGTGTTGCATTACATAGAAGGAAATATTTCAAGGAAAAGCCAGTCTTCTAACATGGCAAAGTTGTCACGTCCCTCGCTCATGGACGTGCGTAACATCAGGATTCATCTAGCCTGCGTAGCAAGCGTTTCTGTACGGTTTAGGAGAAAAGAACGAGGAACGAGAGTCAAAGACCGCGAGAAAAGTGGCGCAAGTAAAAGAGCGGGGAGGGGGTGGGGAAGAAAGGAAGGAAATGCTTGCAGACAAACCCCGGGATTTTGAAAACCACCCACTTGGTCTGTCACGCCTGAGTTCGCGAACCGACATTTGATGCTGTCATCAACTGCCATAATTGACCAATAAAATGTTTGGCCTTCCGTGGAGCGGAAATGAACTTTAGATCGAGGACGCGTTTGTGAAACCAAAATAATTTTTTTTTTTGTATTTTGGAGCGCGTGGACGGCGTTACTGGTGAAATCTCAAGGAATCCGAACGATCAATGCAGGCTTTGTACATTTGTCTACTTAATCCGTCTAAAAGGAAGGACCGCGAGGGTGAATGAAGTTTTAAAGTTTTAGCTCTTAACCTTTAGAAAGTTGGATTTGAAATGGTAAGATGTGACAAGCATTCAAGTCTAGATCAGCTAGACAGAACGGCTTACCGTTGTCGCCACGGCACAGACAACTCGAGTGCTCTTGTAAAAGCATCCTAGAACAAAGCTAACTCGGCAACTGAAAGTTCGCGTGGAGAACCAAGCAGAAATTTTGCTTGAGTCACAATGCAGGTCGTCCTAGTTGATGTTGCTTCAGTTTAAGGTGCAATCCATTCTTCAAAATTTGTATCTGTAAATCACTATCCGAGAGAATTTAACATCCCGCAAAAAAAAACACTAACGAGCTGGGCCCAGCATAACAAAACATTGCAGGAAACCATCGCATTCCCTGACAAAAGAAAATCGCTTTTAGTTATTCAGATCCAGGACACAAATAAAACGACCTAAAACCCTTATAAAGTCGCAAGAAGAGCTTTGTGTTTCAAAAGCCGTTAAATAAAATGCTCTTGCATTGGAGGGAAAATCTGGCCGACCAGAATAAACAATAACCACAGAGAATTAATATGCGTGTCACGTACCAAACATGACCTCTCAGTATGAAACAAACGTTTGATCGACACATGTCAACATTGTTCGACTAGCCGAGCCAATCAGGCGCTGCGTTCGCTGGCGAACGCAGGTTTTCAAAATCGAGGGGTTTGTCTGCAAGCGTTTCCTTCCTTCCCCTCCCCCTCCCCCTCTTTAACTTTTTGGCTCTCGTTTCATTTCTCGCGCGGTCAAAACTGAAAGTCCCCTTCCTTGGTATTTCTTTGTGCCAAAACCAAACGGAAACGCTTGCTACGCAGGCTAGGATTCATCTGCCATTCATCGGCAACTCGGTACCAGACCCTCGTGTCTTCCCTCCCCCGGAAGACGGTTTTCCGACACAGACGACCGAAAACCGAATTTATGACTAGGCTTGCCGGGCAGCCCAGTGAAGAGGCTTCGCATGATGTTCGGGCTTCAAGGATTATTACTCCGCAGTTTTCTTGGCGTTACTGAGAACTCTTACAAGTCAGAGCCTGCCTACTAATTACTTTTGCTGATTAATACAAGTTCACATGAATCAATTCGTAATAAAATGTAATCAACGCCGTTTACAACAGCACAGCGACAGTCCTTACGTTGAACATAATATAGTATTCGCAATACAGCTAAATAGTTAACTACAACTGACATGCGCATTGTGAATCTGTTTCCGAATTTGACGATCATAAAGAATCTCCAGAATTTTTGTAACAGGGAGCAGAACTGGTAGATAAATCTAACACCATTATCTCCTAGGGCACAAATCAGAGTTCCATTTAACATATCATAGACCCAATCTCAAACCTTGTTCTTGAGATTTAAATTCCAAATAATATGTCATCTGAAGTGAGGTAAGAGGGGATGAATCTGACGCCATTTTTTTTGCGGAATGGTTGTATAAGTCCGGTTTCCAGACACCAATTAAAGTCCTGCATTACAAAAACCATCAGTGACTTTTAGGGCTGGTTATAAAACAGAATTTGGCCAACCCTAGGACCTAAACATCATTTACTATACATAATAATATTATTTTAGTTTATACTACAAAAAAAATCATCTACCAACAATAATCGCTTTTATTTAGTTCTTAACCTCGGATAATGTATTTCTAGGGCTGCGTGCAAACAGACGCAACAACTCCCAACATTGTTGTGCCAACAATATTGGGAGTTGTTGCGTGTGTGTTGGCAGTCGTGTGCAAACGGATGCAACAACTCCCAACAATGCTGGGACCTGCAGTGCATCGTGGGAAGGATACAACCCGTAAGTCTTTGCAAACCATGCATAACGAGTGTGCGTGGCCCCAACAATGTTGGAAGAGGTGTGCAAACGGATCCAACATTGTTGCGCAACGCTTCGGCGATCACGGAACAAAAGAAATGTTGGGAGCTGTTGGCTGAAAAGTGTGACCAGTTTCAAACTTTGCGTAACAACACGCAACAATATCCAACAACATGCAACAGGGTGTGCAAACGGACGCAACATGTAACATCCAACAATGTTGCGTCCGTTTGCACGGGGCTTAGCTTTTTCGTTGGTTCACTGGATCTCGGCTATCATCAGCCATTATACCTTTTACCTTAGTGAACGAGTGCGACACGAACGGTGTGTCTGAGTCCTGCACAATTACAGAGAAGTTTTGTAAATTAAGTAACACTGGGTGAAAGAGAAGGTTGAGAAATTAATAAAACATTCACTCGACTTGCTCCTCTTAGATACCGCCTTGATTGTATCCAATGTGGCCTCATGGAATATGATCAATGTTCAATAAAGACACTTTGTGGTACACTGATTGCAGTTCAATAAAGCAAAGTTTTAATAACGGGCCTTGTAGGTCTTGTACTGGTTATATCTTTAAGCCAGAATCCATTAGGAACTTAATTATATTTTTCAGTGGACAAAAACCTTGTACTAGAAAAATTTAACAATATCGCATTATTTTTTACACTTTGCAGGCCAACAATGTTGCGTCCATTTGCACGGGGCTAAACGTTTGACCGGTTTCAAACTTTACGCAACAACACGCAACAACATTCAACAACATGCAACAGGGTGTGCAAACGGACGCAACATGTAACATCCAACAATGTTGCGTCCGTTTGCACGGAGCCTAAAGATATAATTAGTTATCTGTAATAACAGAAAGACAATTATTTTCCCATGGGAGCCTGAGAAAACAAATGTCATATTTCACAAAAAATGTGAAAACTCCGAAAAAATTCTGAAAATTTCATGTGTAAGATTTCATTTTGTGAAATTTGACATTTATTTTCTCGAAGGCTCCCATCAGAAATTTTCTTTGGTGTTATTACAGATTACTAATTACATCTATAGCCCTTGAAAAATGTGAAAAAAATGCAATATGCTTAAAATTATTAATGGTAAAAGGTTTGTGTCCACTGAAAATTAAAATTACTCAATTTCCTGATGAATTCCATCTTAATATCTTACTATCAATATCATCTAATGCTTATTGAAATGTCAAGAACATGACAAGCAAATTGACCTGCAAGAATGAATAATAATTGTTTTGAAGATTACACATTCTTCTAACTAGTTCTAAGCCACACAGAGTAAGCTTGAAAAAGAAGCATCCAACATGTTAGTTCAGCTTCATCCAAAATTGTTGGATTCATTTGAATACCCTATTGAACAGTGTTGGAACATCTTGCTATTGTTTACAAATGATAAATCTAATTTGATCATTTCTTTATTTGTCGAAGGGTTGTGAAATACAGGTATTTCCAAACTGGACTTGCACATTTTGGAATCCTAAACATATTTAGAATGCATTGAAGTAGTTTCATACCTTCCTAGTCTAGTTTCCTGCTGGTCATTATCACTAACAACAAATCCACAATGTTTCTGACACTTTTTTTTCTTTTTTGACACTATCACATTGATAAAAGGAAATCAGGGATTGACATCATACACCACACAAATTGGCTAGTTGGGCAGAGCCATCCAGGCAACCATCTCTGAATAAAGAATAAGAAGGAGTAACATGCAAGCACTTTACGCTGCTTGCAAATTCCTTGTGTGGTGTACACAACAAATACTTACCTAAGTGTTGATCAGGTATGCTTTGGTGTTTACTAAAACTAACGTGGTTGACAAATTACTAACATAACAGTTACATATACTTTCACTAGTAGTGTACGATAGTTGTTACTAAAATCAATTATTGACAGTCAGTGCTTAATAAAGAGAAAATTGTCTACTAATCTTGAATAGCCCTATAACACACTCCCTTAAATTTGCCTCCAAATGCAGAAACGATGCTCAATTAATTGCTTCCTGGAATTCCCCAGTAACGAGGAAAGGAACGACAACCTTTCTTTACCCACCACTTGATGTGCACATACACCAGAATGCTTCGCACAAAGATTAACCATCCTAAAACACCAAAAAATGAGAGTAATCATTGAATATGTGATGCATTCAACCAGAAGACTAATTATACTAAAAGTGACTTCAGTTTCAGTTATGTTGAAGAGTTTGGGAAAGTCATATTTTGCCTATATGGGTAAAGCATGTGAAAAACATGAACTAATGTTATTAGCAATGATTAGTATTTTACACTTCACCACCATGCTAGAACATGTTTCTGTGTGTTTTGAGATTGTCATTTGCCATTACCTGACCCAGTGGGACAAAATCATAAAATTACCTAAAACGTACAACTTTAAAAAAGAATGTTGGAAGTCAAGCACACAGGTTAACTGTTAATTTCCTTAAAGAGCATCCTTTCAAGTACATTTGAATTAATAAAGTAAAAAGTGAAAATGGTATTTGACCTAAAAACTTGGAACTTTTTCTGATTCACTTGGTTGTGGTCAATTTCAGACCAAGAAGGAATGCAATTAATTTAGTAATTTTTTTTTTTTTTGAGGGGGGAGGTGGGGGGGGGGGTTATCAAAAGAACTGATATAAACATTTTATGATGAAAAGTGAAAGTTTGTCTCCACATTGCATCTACCTACAATAAAGATGTGTAAAAAAAATTGAATGCAAAATTAAGCACCAGTAAGGCAGCTAATGACGACAACACTGCTGCCCACAGGCAGACCACCCTCTGTTAGTGGGGGCCGTTGTTGATTAAAATCTGAGCAACGATCTTTTGTTATTTATAGAAGAAATACATATGAACAATACGGTGACTATAATATGTTCCAAAATGCAGAATTTAAAGCAAATTTTTCAATAAAAGTTTGAAGAAAATGTTAACTAAGTCATGTGTCATATTTTTTTCGCCATCCCGTGCTGTTTTAAGCGCTATTTTGCGAGATGAGTATTTGACCTCGGCGGTTAGAACTAAAGAAGGAGACAAGGCAGGCAGCAATCAGCCGCCGGCGCGTGACCCAGTCTAATTTAAGCTGGAACTGACGCCAAACTATTTTATATCTTACCTCGGAAAAACCGGCTCCCGATCGACTAGATATGTATCCATGCCCCATCCGAATGAGAGCTCAATCCTTCCAAAATTTCTCGAGAAAAGCGATCCTGAAGTTACAAGACCAGCTTTCTCAACATGACCGGTGCAAAAAACTCAACCAAAGGCATTTGAGTTATGCGCGTCGATTCAAATCCACCAATCAGCCTATCGCGACCAAACAAACATCCCTGTGCGGGGCGAGGTTGTGGTTTTGAACTGCCAACGGTAGCGATACGTTGATTGGTGGATTTGAATCGACGCGCATAACTCAAATGCCTTTGGTTGAGTTTTTTGCACCGGTCATGTTGAGAAAGCTGGTCTTGTAACTTCAGGATCGCTTTTCTCGAGAAATTTTGGAAGGATTGAGCTCTCATTCGGATGGGGCATGGATACATATCTAGTCGATCGGGAGCCGGTTTTTCCGAGGTAAGATATAAAATAGTTTGGCGTCAGTTCCAGCTTAAATTGGACTGGGTCACGCGCCGGCGGCTGATTGCTGCCTGCCTTGTCTCCTTCTTTAGTTCTATCCGCCGAGGTCAAATACTCATCTCGCAAAATAGCGCTTAAAACAGCACGGGATGGCGAAAAAAACATGACACATGACTCAGTTAACATTTTCTTCAAACTTTTATTGAAAAATTTGCTTTAAATTCTGCATTTTGGAACAAATTATAGTCACCGTATTGTTCATATGTATTTCTTCTATAAATAACAAAAGATCGTTGCTCAGATTTCAATCAACAACGGCCCCCACTAACAGAGGGTGGTCTTCCTGTGTGCTGCCAGTATTAATATATATCACATTATTATATGTTCAACACAAATGAAGGGTGTGATTTTACAACTTTTTTCCACCTATAATTCGACCAAATACACCAGCTTCATAGGTGTATTCGGTCAAAATATAGGTGGAAAAAAGTTGTAAAATCACACTCTTAATTTGTGTTGAGTATGTCTTTACTATGAAGAAATCTATTTTTTTTTATGAATGCCCGTGATCCATTATATAAAACAGGGTTCGCAAATACGCCAAATTTGGCGTATTTTACCAAAATTGTTCAGATGACTCCACGGAGGTTACGGAGGGAGTCACTTCGACTCCAGAAATTTTCGGTAACAAACAGGGAGCCACTTCGACTCCAGAAATTTGCGGTAACAAGCACAGTTTTGTCCTTACCTTTTTCACAACAAATACAATTCACGTTAATTGTAAACGTTGTAAACCTTAATTAAATCATCGAAATTAAAGAATTATACTGCACGACAAAACAGGAAGAGGGTAAATTACGATGAAAGTTTACTCGATGACCGCCATCATGGATTTGAGCTTTCCAGGTCAGCGGACCGCTACAGCTACTTCGTGTATCCCTCACGATAGTGTATACATGCCAGGACCACGTGCTGGAAAGTCTGAAAATGGCTTTTTTCGTTGTGATACTTGACTCCAAATATTCCAAAATGACTCCAAAATTTGTGAAGCAGAAGTCACACTGACTCCACTCATCAATAAAATTTGCAACCCCTGATAAAATATTATATATACTGGTATATAAATATATAATATATATCATTACCAAGGGCGAGGAAGAGCCACCAAATCCATGAGTGAATAACTATCACTTCATCAGAAGCTGCATTCTGAAAAACAAACAGAAAATAAAATAAGCATAACAGAATTTCATGCACGCAAATCAAAGCATACAGTCAAAAAACAACTGAAACAGTTTGAGCTCAATTTATCAACAGAATTCTATGAGAAAATAAGGAGAAACTAAACATATTTGAGTTATTTGACCTTTATAGCTTTCACGGCTGTACACTTGAAGGTATATATATATATATGCCAGTATGCTCCTATTTGTATCACAGAGGCACTATTGTCTGGGGGAAAAACTTATGAATGCACCTTCATTCACTGTAAATGTCAGTACTAGTTTCAATAACATATAAAGCCCCCTTAAGAGCTTTAAGTCACAACGAGCCTGATTTTGTATATTTACTAAGTCTCAAAAGTTGGCTATGAAAATTAATAATACTCAAAACCCTTTTCATTTATCTACCTTTTAATCAAATAAAGTCTGAAGGCTACTGTAATTAGCACAATTAAATGATCCTGTATACATATTCTGCATTCAATATCATTACAAAAGTTGAACGAGACTTTCCATAAGTTGAAGTTCGACTGGGATTCCACCTCTCACCATACACAGAGGGATTACGTGAGATAGCATTGTCCCTCCGTGAACTCAGTCTTTTTAGTCCCACCTCTGTGCATTGCAGTCAGGTTGCAACATAGGGTGGGACCCAAGGGAGGGCACATAATCCCTCTGTGTATGGTGACAGGTTGAATACCAGTCTAACTTCAACTTCCGGTAAGTCTAGTTAAACTTTTGTATTCCACCTGGTCACCCACAGAGGGATCATGTGACATTTCAAAGCCAGATGCACAGGGTGGCAAAACCACTCCAAAGTAAAAGGTTACTCCAAAACCTTATCGGCAAATGTCTTCAACAATCTTTTTGTCATAAAATTTGGCAAAGGTTCACTCTGACTTCCACCCAGCCTTGTTTAAAATATCTGACAATGGAACACCAATAAGCTTTGCCTTAGAAGTTGAAGCCGATCTAGTACTGTGAGACTTGAATGTGGTTACATCAGTTCCTGAACATTGGGTCTTTAACCCAGCGGCTAACCGTGTCCCTAGACACAGGCCTATACTGCTTTACATAACTAAGTAATAGTTGACTTTGGTTCTTCTTTTGAGACATAGTTCTAAATAATAAAGTACTCTTTAAGAGTGGTCACCACACACAACCATGGGTTTGTATATGACTTAAGCTCAATCACCACCTTTTGAACCTAATTTGGACTGTTTGAAATGTTCCTGTGGCTGAAATGCTACAGTGGTTCCATTATCAGTCATATAATTGTCATCAAGGACTAATCTTTGGGCAGTGATCGAAGCTAATAACACAGTAAGTTTTAAAGTTAGACCCTTAAGACAGGGCACAAAATAACAGCCGGTTAAAGGGCAATGTCCGGACTGATTGGGGAGTTGACCGGTAAACCTTTCGTCTTGCTGGTCATGTTTACTGGTCACATTTGATTGTATTGAACATGAAATAAATTAAAATTTCCATGCTGTTAAGTTGTTTCAGTTGCAGGGTTCGAAGTTAGCGGTTGTCCCGTTGTCCCATTGTCCCGGACAACTAAAATCATCAACAGGGCAAGCAATTTGTGCATAGTGGTTGCCCCTTGGACATCCCAATCTGCCAAGGCATTAGCCCCTAAAGGAATACATATCACAGCTTTTTGCTTCAGAGGCGAGGGTCATAATTATTACTGAAAATAGTTGAAAGTAAAACAAACGCAGAAATATGCTCTGTGTCACGGCCGCTGTCACAGACTTAGGGGCGCAAGAATTTACTGGAGAAAGTTCAAACAAAAGTGTTCGTCACCGTACATTTCAAGAGTCATGGAGGACTGATCGACTGTGGCTGAAATTTGACCCAAGTGTAAACGCTATGTTTTAAATGCTTATTTTATGTGGGTTTCAATGTTCAGGTTTTTCCTGGCTGTTTTTCAGAACAACCCTGTGTTCATTTTTCAAATTCTAAGCTTTCTGTTACTTATCAGGACCAAAAACAACTCTAAATAACGTGAGGCAGGGGCTTGTCAAAAGCAATAATTTTTTTCGTTTAAGATACTCTCATGAAATACACTGACAGTTAACTCTGTTTTCCATTTTCTTGTGAAAAGTAATAAAACTTGTAATAATTTTAAATACCTCAGAAACGGGCTGAGGTTCACGTTGACTTGGACAACCAAATTATTCCATGGGCAAACAAACCAGGTCTTGTGTGTGGCTGCTCAAAGGGCAACTGGACACAAAAGTCAATTTCGAACCCTGTTGCTATCAGTATGTAGCAAGTCGCTCTGTATTGCAGAAATTTGATCTGAAATCATGGGTGAAATGAAACTAGAACCATTGTTTGCAAAACTTCGTGCATTGAAACAGGCATCAGGGTTCACACACCTCCAGTCACAAAGTTAAAAATATTTTCATTTTTGTTAGTTAATTTTCTAGATGAATACAGTATGTTGCCCAGTATCCGGACACTTGAAAAAGAACTCAATTTTTGAGGCGCTCTTTTCAGTTATAGGTAAACAAAGTATTTCGAATGAAAGCTGAACATTTCAGCTTTAAGATGAAAGTTTTGGCGATTTGAAAGCTTGCGAAACAGTCGCAGAAGACGCCGTTCTGTCCAGGTGAGTAAACTTTTCATGGCTAATATTTACGCTGTTTACTGCGCAGTAAAGTTAGTGCTGCTCAGGAAAGGGAGGGTAATGTGTGATAGTTTCAAAGAAACTGTTTTATTTTTAAAGTGAAGATACTTAAGGAAGTCAGGTTTTCAGAAAGTTTATAAATTCTTCTTGAAATTCGATTTGTTTGGAATAACGGAAGCCAGAAACATTCACTAAGTTTTGATGTCATGTGCCCAGTATCCGGACAGTTTTTTCTTTGCTGTACAGAATCGATGAATTGGCTGTGTACATTCTCCGGATAAGATTTATTTCATATCTATAACTATAATTAAAGTTTAGGATATATGATATAGTCGTAAAATGTAACTCTACTCAACTCTGTACGGAAATTTTCTTCACTCATTCAGAGTCGACTTGATTTCGTGTGCACGGCTTATTTCGCGTGTAGGAGGGGTGCCAAGAAACTGATCATTGACACCTTTCACTGTTTCAAGTATCTGTGGAACATATCTATTCACAGCCTTGTCCTTGAGGAAGTAATTCAGTCTACCTGCTAGCTCTAGATCTGGTTTTATAAAACAATTATCAGAACTTACCTCTGGTAAGCCAACAGAAATTGAGTTCAGTTTCTTTGACTCTTCTGCTAGAGGCTGTCTGAATTCTTAGTGCCGCAATTGGTAGTCAATCACCAACCAAAAAAATGCTTCTATTGACCTCTCACACGAAAAAATTTTCCTCTTTCAGCAGAAGACTGAGATTTACAAGTATCCAAACTGCAGGTGGCCTTGACCTCTATGGTGAGAGACAGCAGACATAACTTTCCAGATATCTTTGACTTGTTTGGACAAATCTTCCCTAAAAACTTTGGAAGTCACTGGTATACAGGCTGAGCAAAGGTGCTTATAATCAGTATGCAGGTCTGGTTTTATGAGAGCTCCCTTTTTGTCTTGTGTTCAGCTCAGTATTGGCATGTGCAAAAAGGGAAAGGCTATCAATGGCCTTTTGAGTGAGCACTTTCCCACCTTTTATCTCGGTGACATTTTTCATGATGGCATCAGTGATGCAAGTGAGGGCTGTCATGCCCTTCATATTAGATGTTTGTGTTTTTGAAATCTTGTGACTGAATGGTAGCACTGAGGTTGTCCCAAATCAATTGGTTAACACAAACCTTTGTCAACTCTTTGTAGTTTTCAGGCTGAGGGTACTTGTTAAGTTAAGTTAAGTTAAGTTCTTCTTGAAGATTATCTTTCAGCTTGCTGTCTCGAACAAGACCCATCACAATTCTTGCAAGTTCATAATGAATGGGAGGGCCTGTCTCCTTCGACTTGATTCTTAACACTTTCTAGGAACCTTCGACTGAAGTGGTGTTGTTTGGTGGTTTATCTGTGCCACTTTCTTCAACATTTTGTCAACACGTCCTGGACCGTTGCATCAACATCCATGGCTGAAGGTTGTTTTGAAGTTACCTCCTCCTGGCAAACTTCTTGGTCTTTTGACAGATTATTGTCATTGGGATCACTCTCAGTGACCTCAACCTTGTCTTTAACAACATATTTCTCAAAAGTACGAGATAAGATGGTCGCTAATCACTCGGTCATCTGAGAAAAACCTTTTTCCATCATTTTTGCAACAAGGCAAACCGAGCGCTTGCCATTTCGTTGCGGCGGAAATCATCTACGACTTCATTTCCATCTTCATATGAGTTTTGAGCATTTATCAGCTTTCTCACTGGGTAGTGGGTACACCTCCACTCAAACTTCTTTAGAAGAGGCAGAAGGCGATTTAGTTGACATTGTGTCAACAAAAAAGACCCAATTTACAATTACAAAATAATTCACGACCATTCACAAAGAAGGCAACAATGCACTGAGTTCACGCAGGCGCAATCCTATCTCACATGATCTCTCTGTGGGTGACAAGGTGGAATAAAAGGTACGAATGGTTAAACTTTGGAACTTATCGACAATTATAAAATTAGTACAGTCGACTCCTGATAATTCGAACCTTCAAGGGAAATAGAAAAAAGTTTGCGTTATCAGGAGTTCAAGTTATTGAGGGTAAAATTATACAGAAAATGATCTGAAGGGAAATGAAAATTGCTTCAAGTTAGTGGGAGGTTGAAGTTATAGAGGGTTCGAGTTACCGGGAGCCAACTGTAACTGAATTCACCACTCACCTTCAGAATAAGAACCCATTTGACAACTGAGAGTCCAAAGCCAGATATTGCTCCATACCTCCCAGCCACAGTCTTGGTCATACAGTATGCAGCAAAGAAACCCAGCCAGTTAAAAACAAATGAAACTAGAGGGATAAAGTTCATGTTGATTACATTAGATACTGGTATTGCTAACCTCATTATGGGAAATTAATGCTCCATGAAATTAACGTATTGGAAATTAACACGAAAGAGAGGGTAACAATTCAAAATGAGGGAAATTAATGCAACATTAAAGACCTTAAGACTTTGTTTGTGGTACTTTCCCTAAATGAATGAAGGGGGTAATGCAGCGAAATCTGGCCAAGGTTTCTTTACAATTTCACTGTTACCGGTGGATCTCCACCCTCATAAAATACTCTTCTCTCCTAGGTGTAAGAACATCAGAAATGTATTGAGAATTTGGGGCCAGAATAATGGAAATTACAGTAACATTGTGAAAATTAATGCTCCACTTAATCAATGGCCAGAAATTCACCTTTACAAAAACCAATGCAACTCAAAATTAACACCAAGTTTTGAAATGTCTGATAATTTGGTAAGGCATTAATTCCCTATACCAAATAAAGGTGACAAATACAAAAATATCTTTTATCCACAGGAAACTGAATTTGTCAATAAAATAACTCACAACATCCATGTAATAGGTCTCCCAAGCATTTTATCTAGAATGATCATGTAAGTGCTGGTAATTTATCATTGTTTTTTTACATCTATTTAGTTTGCTCCACTCTACTTTTGAACACTGAACAGTCATGTATGCTTAGATGCAACTGATGGCAGTTTCAGTTGAAGATAGTGGGGTGTTTATGTTGGCCATAGCCAGTGTCTATTTTACAGTATGAATTTATTATTATTTACTGGACATTCAGATTTAAGATGACTCACTGATAAAACAAATCAGAAATAGCCAGTCATTCCCAAGAGAAACTTCTGCAACAAAAAGAGAGCACCAAACTAAATGAGATTAAATTATCAACAAACTTGTTGCTAGAAAAATGTTTATAACAGGGATTGCAAATTTTATTGATGAGTGGAGTCACTGTGACTTCCGCTTCACAAATTTTGGAGTAATTTTGGAAAATTTGGAGTCAAGTATCACAACGAAAAAAGCCATTTTCAGACTTTACAGCACGTGGTCCTGGCATGAATAACTATCATGATGGATACACGGTGTAGCTGTGGGGGTCCACTGACCTAGAAAGCTCAAATCCATGATGGCGGTCATCAAGTAAACTTTGATCGTAATTTACCCTCTTCCTGTTTTGTAGTGCAGTATCATTCTTTAATTTTGATGATTTAATTAAGGTTTACAACGTTTACAATTAACGTAAATTACATTTGTTGCGAAAAAGGTAGGAACAAAACTGTGTTTGTTACCGAAAATTTCTGGAGTCAAAGTGGCTCCCTGTTTGTTACCGAAAATTTCTGAAGTCGAAGTGACTCCCTCCGTAACCTCTGTGGAGTCATCTGAACAATTTTGGCGTAAAATACGCCAAATTTGGCGTATTTGCGAACCCTGTTTATGAGAATAACTTGTACTTCTTAATAATTAAGAAGTACATGTTTTTCTACAGACGAATCTCCTGTAAGTGACCACCCAGAATGCAAAGAGATAGTGGTCACCTTATGGGAGGTAGTCGCTTATGAGAATCAGTCCACAAGGGGTCCCTTCCAAGAGGAGAACCCGATCCTAATGTATCCACTCTTTGGAAGTCTGAGAATTATTGCATGCAATCTCTAAGTTATGATATGTGTAGTTCCATGTTCTCACTAAAGGTTCTTTGCATACTCTGAGTAGCGCAGGGTGCACACATTGTAGTGAACAAAAAGATCAGACCATGCGGAGTCAAGCAGTTGCTTACAAGAAGCTTAAAATAATGCAAAGTTATAAAACCGTCGGCCCAAAATGTGGTCGTGGTCACACATGGAGGTTTGAGCGTATACAGTTTTTGCAGCTTTGTAGGTATAAGTACAAGTTAAGGAAATTCACTGTACCTATTCCACCATCAATAAGAAGAGCATTCCTTTCAACCTAAAAATAAATAAAGTAAATCAAGCACTGTATTATCTCCATTAAACACTGAGCCCCTAACAAATTCTTGGTTTACACTAAGAAGTTGAAAACAAGCTCCCCAGATCAATCAGAGCAGAATTTCTTTTACCATAATTATCCAAAAAGAAGAGAGTACATGAATCTGACTTGCTCCACAATTGATACATGCAAAATGAACTATGACAAAGTTTGTCTCATAACTTTTTCCTTTTTATCCACGGCTTTGAAACTTGGGAGACCCTGCAGCTCCATGTTTTAGAACTATTAATTCAGCCATCAAGGAAAGAAGTTATAAAGCAGTGATTTTCTGGGTATTAAGACAAAATTTACCTTACTTCAACCCCCATCCCTCAAAACCAATCCCCCACTCTCACTCAAAAGGCCGAGGTGGAATTTTAATTCCTGAGATGTGACTTCACACTCTCCCTCCCCCCCCCCCCCCCCCAACCCTTTACCCAAGAGCTCCCTAGAAAGCTTACTCACAGGCTATATACATAAAAAGAGAAAATAATCTTACCAAATCAGTATATTGCTCCTTTACCCTTTCTGCTTCTTCATAGGTTGGTAGTTTAGCAGCAATATCATACGATGGTGGGAGATCAGAATCTGAAAGAATTTGTCACAGTACTACAGCTGTACAATATGTCATGCAACACTCTAAATCATAGTTCTGTAGAACATCAAATTTAGCCACAATCAATTTAGAATACATTGGAATGGCAAGACACAGATTAAAATGACTGCATATCAAAGGCACTGGCAGAATGCTTTGGTGAACTTGATGGCATGTTAAACAAATCAACACTGACAATAAGGCGATTACAGTCAAGCCACTCTAGCTGGACTGAGGGAGAGAGAGGAAAATGTTAGAAGGTGATAAAATTACTTAACATCCCCTAATGAGCTGTGCTTGATTGCTTTCGTGGAAATGCATAAACAGCCAATGAACAGAAAGTTGTCTTTTACTAGAAGCCAGAAATTTACTTTCAACAAAGAAATTGACGTGACTGTGTATTTGACAAGTTTTGGAAGATGTAGCTGGCAATGCAAAAGTTGATTTTTGTCAGAAACATGTCCGAGTGTAAGCATCAGGTCAAAGCCACAAATTTTCCACCAACAGTAAGCAATACATCAATAAAAAGCACCAAATGAACCACCGAAACTGCATGATGTTTTGGACAAAAGACCACCCATGACTTAGCTTATCCTATGCAGAGAAGTTGCAAACATAAGCCAAGCTACACAGCAAAGAAGAGATTGGCACAACAAAGTAGCATGTGGGAAAAAAATTCTGCGCTGAATAAATGCCAGTTCCAACATTTCTTCACTGATAAGCGATCGGTTCATTTTGGTCAACCGTCTTGAGATATGAGGAAAGAGCTTTGGGGATGACACCAGATGAGCACTCCAAATGAGACAAAGCTTTAAGATAAGAAATAATAAGAAATCTGCTTTTAATACACTCGGGTGGTTCTTTGTTTACATGTGAGTGGGGAAATGGTGGATTTTGCAGTATGCATTTCTCATAAAACAAAAGAAATTAGGCATCGTCAATGATTTGTTCACATACAAGCATAATAACAGCATGTTTTGAATTCTAATGTTCCCATGTTTTATTTTTCTTAGTCTCGCTTGCTTGAGCAGAGCGAGACTCTTAAAATGCAGTCGTTTTTTTTTTTTCGTCGGACCTAGTTTGTAGGCCCCGCGTTCTTAGCGAAGACCGTGGAAACTGGAGATAAGAATCGTGACGACTTTCATTGTATGGAAATGGCTCTTGTGATGAGAATGCAGTTTATTTCGGCGATGACTGAAATGACGCATGTAAGTTTGGCAATGACACATAAATTTTCCTCGAATGGAGGCCCTTGATTTTCATGTAATTATCCACGACAGGCAGGCACATCCCCAAGCAGGATGAGAAAATAAAAATTTGCGTTCGCAAATAAAATAATGGCAATGTATGAAAGGCTGCACGTACAATTATGTAAGCGTAAAAGTAGAAACTCGCTTAATTTGACGTTTAATCTCAATACTTTATGTCTTACCTCTATTTGATTTACATGATTAAAATTTACGTGCGCTAACGTGCGGAGCCAAAAACGCATCAGTGGAAATCCACCCTAACATGTCACGGATGTGTTTATACGGGTAGCTTTGAACTTGACTAACCGCACACTCTACTTGCAGCACTTCATGTCCATAGTTAATAGAAATCCCACAGCGAGCTTTTCCGGAACAGGTTGGTCCAAGAATTCTATGGCTTGAGAGCAATGATTATTTTGGAACAACTGATCACTTTAGTGGTGAAAAAAAAAGAATAATCTTAATGAGCAAAACTTCAAGGTTTACTGGAAAATCAGGATCGAGGATCGAGGATCAAGGATCGAGGATTGAGGATCGAGGATCGAGAAATCAGGGATCAAGGATCAGTTAAAAAGAACTTGAAAATAAAATAAATAAATAAATCGTGGATCAGTGATGATGTGGGCAGCAGACTGTAGATAAATTTCACAGAACATAACCCCTTTCGCTGTACTGAACGCTAAATTCAAGTAAACTAATCCGAGTCTGTCTGAGTCAGTGATTGTTTTGACGAAAAAGTGAAATTTTCCAGGAAAATGAAACGCTTTATCCTGGTGATACTGTAATACAAGAAAAAACTTTTAACAGTTTTTAATTTTTAAGTGTACATTTGCTTTCAGTACTCCTTATTTTTCTTGTAATTGTTGTATGCACAACCCCACCAGCAATGCTGATCTTTTTATCGTGCCATAAACTAAGGTTCTTACCTACCTACCTACCTACACTATGTACCTACCTACCTACCTACCTACCTACCTATCTAAAATGTATGCTGTGTACAACTCTAAACATTGTACTCTGAGACTGTCCGGAGATATTAAAAGTACATACTAAGCAGCTATGGAAAATGTCATTACTTTCATGCGATATTGATATCTTATAAAACGGACAACAAATTCAACAGGAATACGCGCGAACTGAATTAACTGTGTGTTGTATAAGGTTCTGTTCAACTTACACTTTTTTCCTGTGCTGAACATATACTGTACTGAGCTGTACCTTGGTCCGGTACAAAGAAGCTATGTATATTTATACTGACAGAGTCATGGGCCCCTGATACCGATAAAAATCATCGTTCAATTTTTCGAGTGTAGAATCCCTGAAAGAGTACTCCTCAATGGAGCAATATCAATATGTAGAAGGTTTTCAAAGGTTTCACACCGGTTTGAGGCTAAGATGTGCGGCCTGTCTCTCCTTGCAATTTTTACTTTTTGAGTATATACATTATGACATACAACACTCGTTTTGTATTCCAAATGAAAAAGTAGTATAATGGCACTGGGGCCTTTGACAACAAAACTCATCTCCAAGCAAGCGAGACCCAACGCTACTAAGAGCATTCTTGTTTTGTTTTTTCTGCATCAGACAGACCTCCCATTGCAAAACTTACAACAAGACGCTGTGGGAGCATATATTTGGACGTCAATGTACTAGGCATGTGAAGTTTTTTATGTGTATTAGGTATGTATGAGTAGTGCAGTAGCGTTGCATATTTTAGGCGTTGGTTGAGATGTGTGACGTGGAAGGCATGGAGTTATATTGGATGTGAATTGGTAAGATGATAACTGTAGTTTGTTAATCAGTGAAACTTGTTTCTCGTAGAAATTAACATGAAGTAACAAAGAATTATTGCTTTGGGAGGTAAAAGTGATTTTCATAGGTGTTGCAGTAAGGTAGTTGTGGAAGTGTTAGTTTGGTTATGAAGGGATAGTGTAGTGACAGTGTGTTGAAATGAAGTGGTGGTTGTGAAAAGTCTTATAAATAGTCGAAAAACATACTCGTACTTATTTTAAAATTTAAAATAAGTACAAGTATAAGACTTTTCACAACCACCACTTCATTTGTTAAGTTTTTTGTTTAGGATTGTTTTTCACTTATTTTTGATACTATTTGTATCAAGAGAACATGGATTAGCCCAAAAGATCATTTAATCAAGAGAAGGGGGTATGAAGATGTCGAGAGGGAGAACTGAAATTTTGTGTGTGCGCTCGGGAGCTTTGAAAAATCAGTGAGGTTAAGGAGAGAGCATAAAATCTGTCTATAGAAGCAGAAAACATGGCACCTTAGATAAAAGCAACAAAAATCAACTTTTGCACTTATCTGACAATCGAGCCAACCCAGTAATTTGGGATCCCAGTTTTGTGTTTCCCTATTTCCCGGGTGGAAATTTTCCAAGTAATCACGCTTGCAGGGCAAATCAACCAATTGAAAAATAGGACAGCGGGTAACACACTGTTCATGCACATTGCTTCCCTGGCTCAAATGTGATCAGGCCTTTACTGTGAGTTGTATCGTCACCCAGTTTGCACATGAAAGCTTTGGAATTTGCTGCTTTCGTGGTTCGTGTATGTGAGAATATGACTTAATCTGATTAACGCAAGGGTTATAAATTTGCAAGTGCAGATGTTGGACTCTGCCCCTTTTAAGGTTCGACCGTGAAAGAATAGAACTTGTTTATGGGGTCATTTTGCTCGATAAGATTTTAAGAAATCACCTCCTTTCTGAAAATATGCAATGAAATTATGCATCATTCAATGTTATTCTTAATTATCTTATGCACGAGATCTTGGAATTTTGTGTGACATCTTCTTTGGCACTCAACAACTGAGAGTAAAATATTGTCAAACTCTTGGCAACAAGCCAAACCATTCACTCCATGTACTGTGAGGACGATTATATTTTCCAAAGAGAAAATTTTAATTATTTAATAGTGTTTCACTAATGTGTACCTTGTTTTTGCAGAAAGTTTGTTTTCTATTGCAAATTTTGTTGCTGTGCATCATCTGTGGGACGTATGCAGGGGTTTCATTAACTCTCAAAGTTGAAGGGCATATGAGGTAAAGTAGGCAGGTACCCTAAATGGCGAGGGCCGGAGGCCTGACCTTCTAGGGGAGTACGGGGCTCCTCTGGAAAATTTTGAAAAATTTGACTCCCGGGAATGCATTTTCCTGCATTCTGGAAAGGAAATTATCCTTTTCTTATCACTCCTCATTTACCCACTTTACAACAAAAAATTTCATTTTGCTCTCCAAGAATTTGTTCATTCAATCTTCTACTGTGTAGCTAGCGCTGAAAAACGTTTGCAATGCATTGTTTTGGGTTAGAAGTATTGTTAAGAGGATTTTATTTGGTGTTTGGAATTTCTTTTGGGAAACATGCCACATGTGTATTGCAAATTGGGTAACACCTTTTAGCTATTTTTACAGACAGAGCCAACATTGACAACAACACACTAGGGTGCCTCCCTTACTTCTTACAAATAAACAAGATACAAGTCACTACAACTTAGTAATGATGAGTGTAACTGACACCAGTATTTTAAGAAGGAATCCATCAGGAAATTGAGTCATTTTAGTTTTCAGTGGACAAATATCTTGTACCAGAATAATTTAAAGAATATTTCATTCTTTTTTACATTTTTCAAGGGCTAAAGATGTAATAAATCATCTGTAGTAACACCAAAGAAAAGTTCTCATGGAAGTCTGAGAAAATAAATGTCAAATTTCACAAGAATTGAGATTTTACAGGTAAAATTCTAAAACTTTCATGTGTAAGATGTAATTTTGGGAAATTTGACATTCATTTTCTCGGGATAAAATTGCTAAATACAATAAAATGTTTTCAAACCCAAGCATCATGGTCCAATGCACACGTAAACCGGAAAAACACGGGGACTTAAAATTTTAGATGCAAATTTCATGTGTAGGATCAGCTAGGGTCAATGCGCTCTATTTATTCTTTCTCAAATGCAAAATTATCAGCGCTTATGTAAATTTCACTACATTGATAAATATTGCAAAACTTCAAGTGTATTAAAATTCTAAAACCAACATTTTGACCTTTTCTGGGACACAAAAAAAATTATCCAGGACACATTGAGATTTTCGTTTGCTTGCCATGATGAACTTTTTATAAGCTGTTTCATAGAAGTCATAGAACACACATGCTTCCAAACAAGCGGCATGTCACGTGCAGGTGTTATGTAAGAGCCAAATATAACATTTATAACAGGATCGAAAAGAGAGAATGACAGACAACAAAGATTGCTTTTCTTGAAGTACTAGTAAAAGTCACGTCAAGGATCTGATGCGAGAAAATTGATAAAAAGGTTTTTTAAAGAAAATATTCAACTTACATGAATGACTTAATTTTTATTTTACGCTGATTTTTTTTCAGTTTCGTACTTGTCATATTAATTGGGGAAAAAGAAGCCGGGTACTCTGATCAAAGTAAATGGGTGCTAGTACCTGGGTCCCAGCTTCTAATGACAACACTACATATGTAACAAACACAAATGCTGTGTTGTGACACAACGCACGGCAGACATTTGCATCACTTGGCTTGCTTACTTGGCATGTTTACATTCACATGTATTGCTTGCCTATGGCAACTTTGAATCAAAGCAAGTGAACTCAATTACTCTATTTGGGCAACGCCTAAATAATAAGCTTATTTTCCCCACACTAACAATTCCTTTCTCGTTTCATTGGTCACAGTGTCCTAAATGCCATTGCATCCTTGATCTTAAGCTCCCAAATGGATGCATGCAGGAGTATTTTCCCCTCTTCTTGCCCTTCTTTACCTTTCCACCTTGGTCCTCTCCCTTCAATCATTTTTTGGATAGCCCCAACCCCTTGTCAATTTCATCAACCAAGATGGTAGCAGAGCAATAGAAGGAATGTACATCGCTAGTGCAGCCAAATATGCCTGCTTTGCAAGCTCCCTCAAGGCTGTGTTGTTTGAAAAAATATTCACATGTGAGAATCTGGCAAAGTAACTTTATAATTCCAGCAAAATTGTCACTTATGCCCTTTTTGTAAAGGGTTCTCCACTCAGCCTCGTCAAAATGGTGTACAACAGTAGGCCAAAAAACCAGAGTAGAAAGTAGCAAAGGCCTAAAAATTATTCAACCTGTGCTGAGTAACTAGCAAATATTCAACTGGAAGCGGCAAAATTGCTGTCTGCCAGCACATTTTGACTGGGCTTTTAAATTAGTCCGTTTATCTTTGTTTCTAAATTTTCAAAACCTGTCCAGGGCGAGTCTTGGGTAAGAACAATTTTTCTCCTTAGTTATTCAGGTTGAACAATGCCTTGGTTTGTTTGGGCTGTATCCGATTTACAAGTACGTAGAAAATTTTGCTGACCACTGAATCCACCATGCCATAATTTATTATACACTAAAAACTTAACATCTGTTTGTATGTGAACGCATAATAACAACTGAGTTAACAAAACCGTCATCTGAATTTTGTTTGTCATACAGTACAATCTTTTGGTTGAAACTTTTTACACAAGCAGGGTGCAAGGAAAGTCAGTTTTACTGCTTGCCATTTGGGCTAGAAGTCATAGAACACACATGCTTCCAAACAAGCGGCATGTCACATGCAGGTGTTATGTAAGAGCCAAATATAACATTTATAACAGGATCGAAAAGAGAGAATGACAGACAACAAAGATTATACACTAAAAACTTAACATCTGTTTGTATGTGAATGCATAATAACAACTGAGTTAACACAACCATCATCTGAATTTTGTTTTTCATACAGTACAATCTTTTGGTTGAAACTTTTTACACAAGCAGGGTGCAAGGAAAGTCAGTTTTACTGCTTGCCATTTGGGCTAGCTGTAGCTAGCATGCACTAGCCCAAAAGTCATTTTAACTAGCCCCAAAGACTTTTTGATGAGCAGGTTTGACTACACAGTTCTTCTATAATTTGAATTCTTTAAAAAACTTCACGAGTTGCCCATTGGGCTAGTTGAGAACCAAATTCACCAGTCCAATAGCAAAATCCACTAGCCCCAGGCTATAGGACACTACTTTCTTTGCACAGTTCACAAGTTTAATTTTTACTTTCCTTTTTCTCAAGTTAGCATTATCTGAGATGAAGGGAAATAATGTGTTGAAATGTTTTGAACCAAGCATTATATCCATGACCAAATGTTTTCCTGACATTAAACTCTAAACAAACGTATTGTGTAAATTCTTTACCTGCTATTGTGTCTTGTTCAGTGCTCGGTTCATAGGGGGGAGGGGGAGAGTACAGTGCAGCACCATCAGGAGGTGGAGATATTGTCAAAGTTACAGGAACTGGGGGAGGGGAGGGTGGTTCACTGGTTGATACCTAAAACGAAACAGAAAAATTACTTTCTACTTTGTGTTTTCTAGTCACACACGAAAGTCACGGTTATAAGACTAAGTTGTTATTTCATGTACTATTTTCCATCTTCCATCTGTTATAATTATTTTATTCCTGTTCCAAATGCTAGCTACAAATATCGCCTCTTGAAATCCTCCTGCCACTCGTTTAGCGTCCTCGGAACTGTGTCGGCTGAATGTACATCATTAAAAAGTACTTTCAGCAGCATAGCACCTTTGTCTACTGTAAGTTTAAGCTCAACATTCATGACGCATGTACATAGCACAAAAGGTCTTCTTTCCACTGTTCTGATATTAGAGCATAAAAGAAGAAATAATCGCAGCACATTCGACATCATAAAACTAAAAAGGTTTGAAGAAACATATTAAAATTATTTTAAGTAAAGTTATAGTTAAAACTCCAATGTTTTTAAGCAAAACAAACAAGGTAAAAAAGACAAATAAGCTTAAGCTAAATTAAAATGTCTGGATAAATTAATATTTCGACCAACAAAGTGAACAAACGACCTTCATACGTACAGGTTCATAACGTTGTCGCTGATTCGAGGCCATGGTGAGCTTCTAAAGAAAGCCTCACAGCTTTTAGTAGCTTTTTGCCCTTAATCGGCTCTCACGTTTACTTTTTTCTGGACAAAACTCACACTAAATTAAAGTAATCATTAGCCAATATGGCGGACCCGAACATAGAATGAGATATACTGTGACGTAACAATCTGTCTCTGCACAGGAATACCAGTGCATTTCCCATGAAACTCGGCAGAATGACTCTGAAGATCTCTTTAGGCAGGGGCACCTAACGACTCTTTTCTGTAAAATATCTGTTAGGAGAAGCAAAAATTTCCTAAAGAATTTCTATAGCTTGAGGAAGGCTAAAAATTTCTAGATGAACGTTCCATTCGTGTACAATTTTCGAACTAAAAAATTTCCCACGGTTTTCTGAAGTTCTTATTTTTCGCATTTCACTCCCCAGTTATGCTATTTTTCATCGAAAAAGGAAAACTAAAACTATCGTATTCGAAAATGCGATGAAGAGAGGAATCAGGAAAATTGTTACTTTCGTACAACTTTAAATTGCATCTAAAGTTTTCGGGAAAATTGTCCTCAAGCCTTTGTAATTTCGTAAAGACTCGATTTACCCCTCGGATGACCGAACAGATACAAATTTTCTAGCTCCGCTTAGGATGCATTTCTAGAGTGTTTTCCATGCATTTAGGAGGAACTCGTCGTTTGGTGCCCCTGACTAGGGTTAGGAAACTGAGTCAATCAGGTTTCAGGTCAATTTTCAGCGGGTCTTCAGGGCCAGAAGCAGGGTAGTACTTGGTGTAAGACTGCCCAAAATGTCCCGGGCCACCGCCCATACTGTTAGTGCTGTAGTAGTACCTGTGGTACCTGCAGTAGCTGTGTAGTACCTGTAGTACCTGTAGTACCTGTAGTACCTGTAGTACCTGTAGTACCTGTAGTAGCTGTAGTACCTGTAGTAGCTATAGTAGCTGTAGTAGCTGCATGTAGTACCCCTGTAGTACCTGTAGTAGCTGTAGTACCTGTAGTACCTGTAGTAGCTGTAGTACCTGTAGTACCTGTAGTACCTGTAGTACCTGTAGTACCTGTAGTAGCTGTAGTACCTGTAGTACCTGTAGTAGCTGTAGTACCTGTAGTACCTGTAGTACCTGTAGTAGCTGTAGTAGCTGTAGTAGCTGTAGTAGCTGCATGTAGTAGCCCTGTAGTACCTGTAGTAGCTGTAGTACCTGTAGTAGCTGCATGTAGTAGCCCTGTAGTACCTGTAGTAGCTGTAGTACCTGTAGTACCTGTAGTACCTGTAGTAGCTGTAGTAGCTGTAGTAGCTGCATGTGGTAGCCCTGTAGTACCTGTAGTAGCTGTAGTACCTGTAGTACCTGTAGTAGCTGTAGTACCTGTAGTAGCTGTAGTAGCTGTAGTAGCTGCATGTAGTAGCCCTGTAGTACCTGTAGTAGCTGTAGTACCTGTAGTACCTGTAGTACCTGTAGTAGCTGTAGTACCTGTAGTACCTGTAGTACCTGTAGTACCTGTAGTAGCTGTAGTACCTGTAGTAGCTGTAGTAGCTGTAGTACATGTAGTACGTGTAGTAGCCGTAGTAGCTGTAGTACCTGTAGTACCTGTAGTAGCTGTAGTAGCTGTAGTAGTAGTTGTAGTACCTGTAGTAGCTGTAGTACCTGTAGTAGCCGTGGTACCTGTAGTAGCTGTAGTAGCTGTAGTACCTGTAGTAGCTGTAGTACGTTTAGCAGCTGTAGTACCTGTAGTACCTGTAGTAACTGTAGTAGCTGTAGTAGCTGTAGCAGCTGTAGTAGCTGTAGTAGCTGTAGTACGTGTAGTAGCTGTAGTAGCTGTAGAAGCTGTAGTACCTGTAGTAGCTGTAGTAGCTGTAGTACCTGTAGTAGTTGTAGTACCTGTAGTAGGTGTAGTAGCTGTAGTAGCTGTAGTAGCTGTAGTACCTGTAGTAGCTGTAGTAGCTGTAGTACGTGTAGTAGCTGTAGTAGGTGTAGTACCTGTAGTAGGTGTAGTAGCTGTAGTACCTGTAGTACGTGTAGTAGCTGTAGTAGCTGTAGTAGCTGTAGTAGCTGTAGTACGTGTAGTAGCTGTAGTAGCTGTAGTACGTGTAGTAGCTGTAGTAGCTGTAGTACGTGTAGTAGCCGTAGTACCTGTAGTAGCTGTAGTACCTATAGTACCTATAGTACCTGTAGTACCTGTAGTACCTGTAGTACCTGTAGTATTGTTGTAGCTGTAGTAGCTGTAGTAGCTGTAGTAGCTGTAGTACCTGTAGTACCTGTAGTAGCTGTAGTAGCTGTAGTACGTGTAGTAGCCGTAGTACCTATAGTAGCTGTAGTAGCTGTAGTAGCTGTAGTAGCTGTAGTAGCTGTAGTACCTGTAGTACCTGTAGTAGCTGTAGTACGTGTAGTAGCCGTAGTACCTTTAGTAGCTGTAGTACCTGTAGTAGCCGTAGTAGCTGTAGTAGCTGTAGTAGCTGTAGTAGCTGTAGTAGCTGTAGTAGCTGTAGTAGCTGTAGTACCTGTAGTAGCTGTAGTACCTGTAGTAGCTGTAGTACGTGTAGTAGCCGTAGTACCTTTAGTAGCTGTAGTACCTGTAGTAGCTGTAGTAGCTGTAGTAGCTGTAGTAGCTGTAGTACCTGTAGTAGCCGTAGTAGCTGTAGTAGCTGTAGTAGCTGTAGTAGCTGTAGTAGCTGTAGTACGTGTAGTAGCCGTAGTGCCTGTAGTAGCTGTAGTACCTATAGTACCTGTAGTACCTGTAGTAGCTGTAGTAGGTGTAGTAGGTGAAATACCTGTAGTATCTGTAGTGTCTGTAGTGGGTGTAGTAGCTGTAGTACCTGTAGTACCTGTAGTACCTGTAGTACCTGTAGTACCTATAGTACCTGTAGTAGCTGTAGTAGGTGTAGTAGATGTAGTACCTGTAAAAGCTGTAGTTGCTGTAGTAGGTGTAGTATCAGTAGTATCTGTAGTAGGTGTAGTACCTGTAGCATGTGTAGTACCTGTAGTATCTGTAGTATTTGTAGTACGTGTGGTAGGTGTAGTATAGTAATAGTTTTGCATGACCGCATCATTGTACAGTATTGCAAAAGCATACCTATTACAATCGAAATATAAAACAAACAACGCCAATAATGAACCAAAAAAAAAATAACTGTATTACTAACATTGAATCATGTATTTTCATACAGGAGGAAATAAACTCCATAACTAACTCGTTTACATCATGGTTCTTCGAATCCTTTATCAGTTTCATGCTTTCTGGAGATGATTTCTTGTCAAAGTCCGGTGTTATTCGATTGATTTGATTAATGAATGCCTGTCTCTGTACTGTGTTGTTGTTGTTTTTTTTTTTGTGGTAGAAGAAATGAATCTTATCGTCTACCTGATCTATGTTCTCTTGACAAATGATCTATTTGGTATCGACCTTGTACAATCAGAAGTTTGTGATTACTTATTTTAAACTTAACCAAAATGTTGTCATTCATCATAATGTCTTACCTGGTAGAGATAATCAGTTGTAGAATATTCATCTTTAAAAGTTTTATAAAATTCAAATTTGTTTTAATTTTCAAGACTGTGTCGCAAAAAAGATACCGGATATTTCTCTCTCATTTCTGTGGTATATCGTCCAATTTTATCATTATCTAAAGATTCTGTATCTAAACTGATGAGATTGTATTGTTCAAACATGTTTATGAATTTGCAATAATATCCGGAATTATTCATAGAATGTAGATTCTTTGACATAAGGAAAGACTGTTTGACGATAGAGTCCTTATCGTTGGTGGTTCGATAAACAAAATAGTTCATAATGTTTTGATTTCTCGGGATAAGCAGCGGCAATCTACCAAGTTCAGCTCGGCAAGCTATGTTAGAGGCCTTATTGTTTACTTGTAAATAACGTTTAAAGAATTTGAGGTGATTTTTTTTTCTATTGGGGAACTATCCCACTTTTAAAATCTTGCTCGGTGCACATCCCCCTTACCTTACCTTACCTTACCCTTACCTTACCCCTTAACATGGGGGATATCCAGTGAATATACCTGTTTCAATAAAGGTTGCTTTGGGAATCGTGCTTTGATCTTCGAAAGCTATTGTTTGGTGGTCACTCAAGCAAAGCATTGCATTGTATTCTGTATTTCAATGACCAAATCCCAAAGCAACCTTTATTGAAATAGGTGTATATGATTGTGTCAAGAATTTGGGATGCGGTATGAAGATTAAGTTTATTAAGAACTGTCGTGTCTGCTTCCGAATACTAGAAAACGCCTGAAGGGCCTTCTCTTTTATATTAGTTATCATTGTCGATTTAAGGTGGCTTATAACAGTTTTCCGATGACACCATTGTCTTTGCAAACTTGGACATTTTTTACAACTAAAGGCATTCACTGGACGGAATTGATGTAATTAAGCTTGTAAAAACATTTGTAATGCGTAGTATAACGCGAAATATAGTGGCCAAGCACCCAAAACAGGACCGGAAACTAGATCTGGGCTGGATCGGAAGGCAATGTAATAAGATCACAAGACACCCAAGACACAAGCAATGCCAAAAATTCAGGGGGCAGTCGCAGCGCACTTCATCAATCGCTAACAGAGGTGTAGCGCTCTATTAAACTTGCTGAATGGAGAGCTCGCCTTCAGTTTGAACACGTAATAGTCTCCACATGAGTCAATCAGGTGGGTATAGAGCGGGCAAGCCAATATTCCTATTGTATAAGAAAGACGCCCACTAGATATGGAGGAACTCACTTATTTTCTTTGCAGGAACTTAGTTTTTTAACTGGTTATAATAATGGGTGATGTCATGAACGAGTATTGTAGGAGCTGCTCGGAAGGTCTTTCATAATTGGTTGCGGGGAACAAAGACATGTCATTCTTTTAGGTCAGGGTTAGGCACCACTGGACCCTCTTGAACTACATCCTTGCGCATGTTAATACTAGGGAACCCACCAACAGGGCTTGTCTTTCAACATAGTACACCACTCTAGCCGAACAATACCACCAAGTGTGGAATAGCTGAACTTTATAGCCCGAAAGTGCCTCAAATCTCAATCATTGGATACAGTTGTACCATAATATACCTAAGGATCAAAGGCTTTGATATAGACAGGGAAAAGTGATTTAAATAGAGCAGCGGTTAGCTCGAGAAACTTATGAGTTTCCCATTACTTAGGTAGAGACTTCAATAAGAATAATTTCAATTTTTAAGAAAAGTATCTGATCATTAGTTATCATTAGCTCTTGTTATCGATGAATGTGGCAATAAACGTTTTTTACATTTGAATACAAGTCTCTCTGTTGGCTTTTTCCTGTCAGTCACACTCGGTCGTCTTAAAGTCGCGAGAAGGGGTGGGGAAGGTGAATATATCGTTTTCCAACTACGTTTCCGGACTCGCTTTCCAGTGCCGTGATGTCACATAGTAAAGGGTGAAAGCCTCAGGGGCACCCAACGACTGTCTCCTTTAAAGTACGTTGGAAACACTTTTTACGCTGTCCAGAGTTTTCTTTTCTGCACCCTAGAAATGCATTCTAAGCGGCACTACAAAATTGTTATCGTTTAGGTTATTAGAGATTTCCACAAGCATGAGGCAACTTTTTGGCAACTTCTCGTATTTGGAACAACTTCATTCCTTTATTGCAACTATTGGCTTTTTGATTAAGATTTCTCTAGAACTTTATCATCTAATTCTGTGATATCGGAGCAGCTCTTAGTGTTTAAATAAGCCTTTGTTACATATTTCACAATGTTTTGTAGACAATTTGCGAATTACCAGTAAAAAAAGGAGACAAATACTCCTCCCCTGAGGCACATTAAGGGCGCAAGATAAGTCAGTCGTTTTTACAGAAAATTTTAAATGATTGACGCAGATTCTCACTCGTCTGACTCGAGTGTCTCGGGTGAAGAAAGTCATTAAGGAATTTTTTTGGCTCATTACATTTCTTTCGTGATTTTAACTCCGGACAAAGTTATTAAGCAACGCTGGTTGCGCTGAAAAAATTGCACGAAAATGCTAAGAAATCTTACTTTTGTTTGTACAATTTGCATATTTTCATAACTTCAGACCAAACAAAGATTTTGTTTTTCGAGCAACCTTTTGAGTAAGTTTTGTTGCAATAAGCAACTTTTGATTGGTTTTGACAACTTTTGAGCATTTGTTTGAGAAATAATGTGAAACTTTTTGGAAAATCTCGAGCAACTTAAGAAAGCCCTCCCGGTCTGACCGGTCATCCTAGAGGAAAGTCAGTTTTCACAATTACAAAGGCTTCAGTGTTACTTTTGCGAAAATTTTAGTTGCAATTTAACGATTTACGCAAGTGAGGATTTTTCTGGTTACCTCTCCCCATCACATTTTAGAATCCAAAAAAAACTTTAGGTGACCATTTTTTAAGAAAAATATTGTAACCTGGGAACTGATTTTGAAACATTAAAAATCAGAATTCGTAGGGAATTTATTAGGTATAAAGCATCGAAAATTGTAAATGAATGGAAGGTCCATCTAGGAATTTTTAGTCTTCCCCAAGCAAAAGAAAATTCTTGGCAATATTTGCTTCTCCGAACAGATATTTAGCAGAAAATTGTCTTTGGGTGCCCCTGGTAGCCTCGCCGGGTCAATTTTGTGCAATTGAGCATGGGACACCACAGTCGTAAGAACAAGATAGGCCGCGTAAAAATATAAAAGCTAGAAAATATTCCTATATATCACTAACTTCATCAAATGTGTGTGAACCTTGATGTTCCTTTCATAAGCTTGTGCAAATCGTCTTTTGTACTTTGTAGAAGGTTCCATTCAGGACTCACATACCTACGCTTATATTCTATATATTCTCTCGCCCATTAAATCGACCGTAGTTTATATCAATCCCTTTGAGTATGGACTCGGTTTCACTGCCTTACGCCTAATAATTATCCAAGTTTGGTCGATAGACTAGTCGATATAAATGCTTGGAAAGCTACTACACCTACTACAGCTACTACACGTACTACAGCTACTACAGGTACTACAGCTACTACAGGTACTACAGCTACTACACCTACTACACCTACTACAGCTACTACAACTACTACAGCTACTACAGCTACTACAGCTACTACAGCTACTACAGGTACTACAGGTACTACAGGTACTATAGGTACTACAGGTACTACAGGTACTACAAGTACTACAGGTACTACAGGTACTACAGGTACTACAGCTACTACAGGTACTACAGCTACTACGGCTACTACACATACTACAGGTACTACAGTTACTACAGCTACTACGGCTACTACACGTACTACAGGTACTACAGCTACTACAGGTACTACAGGTACTACAGGTACTACAGCTACAACACGTACTACAAGTACTACAGGTACTACAACTACTACAGCTACTACAACTACTACAGCTACTACAGCTACTGCAGCTACTACAGGTACTACAGGTACTATAGGTACTACAGCTACTACGACTACTACACGTACTACATGTGCTACAGCTACTACCGCTACTACACGTACTACAGCTACTACTGGTACTACAGTCACTACAGGTACTACAGCTACTACAGCTACTACAGCTACTACAGCTACTACAGCTACTACAGCTACTACAGCTACTACAGCTACTACATCTACTACAGGTACTACAGGTACTACAGCTACTACAGGTACTACCTCTACTACAGCTACTACAGCTACTACAGCTACTACAGGTACTACAGGTACTACAGCTACTACAGCTACTACACGGACCACAGGTCCTACAGCTACTACAGGTACTACGGCTACTACACGTACTACAGCTACTACAGCTACTACACGTACTACAGGTACTGCAGCTACTACAGCTACTACAGCTACTACGGCTACTACACGTACTACAGGTACTACAGTTACTACAGCTACTACGGCTACTACACGTACTACAGGTACTACAGCTACTACAGGTACTACAGGTACTACAGCTACAACACGTACTACAAGTACTATAGGTACTACAACTACTACAGGTACTACAACTACTACAGCTACTACAGCTACTACAGGTACTACAGCTACTACAGCTACTACAGCTACTACAGGTACTACAGGTACTACGACTACTACACGTACTACATGTGCTACAGCTACTACCGCTACTACACGTACTACAGCTACTACAGGTACTACAGTCACTACAGCTACTACAGCTACTACAGCTACTACAGCTACTACATCTACTACAGGTACTACAGCTACTACAGCTACTACAGGTACTACCTCTACTACAGCTACTACAGCTACTACAGCTACTACAGGTACTACAGCTACTACAGCTACTACGGCTACTACACGTACCACAGGTCCTACAGCTACTACAGGTACTACGGCTACTACGCGTACTACAGCTACTACAGCTACTACACGTACTACAGGTACTGCAGCTACTACAGCTACTACAGGTACTACAACTACTACTACAGCTACTACAGGTACTACAGTTACTACGGCTACTACACGTACTACATGTACTACAGCTACTACAGCTACTACAGGTACTACAGCTACTACAGGTACTACAGCTACTACAGCTATTACAGGTACTACACGTACTACAGCTACTACAGCTACTACAGGTACTACAACTACTACTACAGCTACTACAGCTACTACAGCTACTACAGCTACTACGGCTACTACAGGTACTACAGGGCTACTACAGGTACTACAGGTACTACAGCTACCACAGGTACTACAGGTACTACACAGCTACTGCAGGTACCACAGGTACTACTACAGCACTAACAGTATGGGCGGTGGCCCGGGACATTTTGGGCAGTCTTACACCAAGTACTACCCCAGAAGCAGAAGCCTGTCAGCTACTGCTTGTACCATCCCCATGGTACCTTGCGGTTCATCACCAGTCACTCGCGTTTCGTGCTCGCCTCTACCATGCGAAAAGCCAAGCGCCTGAGGAGGAGGCTGCCCGTGAGGCGTAACGCGAGTTAGAACGCAGCGCCCATTCCAGTTTCTTTTTCAACCTACGTTTTTCGTCTTACATCGGTAATGCGTATATGCAATGTGTTTTGTTTGTTCGTTGGAACAGTTCCAGTTTGGAATTCTTACTTTGTCCACGGTTCGGTACACGCAGACTCTGTTACTGCGTTTCGATCACTCAAGTAATTGTAGTAGTTAACCTTACTGCCCGGGGGGTGTACTCCTTTATATAAGCCATATTAGGTATATGTGCCACCCCAAATGGTATGGTTTTTGCGCCTGAAAACGGGTATGATTTTCGACGGGACAACAAAAGTGTAAGAACGTGTGTCGTTTCATTTCCAAATGACTACTGAGAGAAGAAAGAGTAATAAATCTAAATCGAAGTGGATTCTAAGAAATCTTCTATTTGGCTTTAATTCTAAACGAATTAATGATGACATAAGGGACTTATCAGAAATTAGCAGGGGGGAGGGGGGTGGAAACAGAGGGAGGGTCACAACTTTTTGAGACTGCAGAAAAGGGAGGGGTCGTGAAAAATTGGCCGTTAAAAGGGGGAGCGTCATGCAAATATGTGTCCGTATTCATGTAGAGGTTCACCCACAGAAAAAAAAAGTTCTTTATTTTGTAAAAAAACACATGGGAGAAATAGGAGAGTCGAGTGATCAGCTGTCAGAATCAGAGTCAGACTCAGCTTAATGCTGTCATCTAAAATGTATGTATATGGCATTACAAAGAACAGATTAGAAATATATTTTGAGCTTTCATAATACTGACCTCACCCTAGTGTATTGCAAGAACTAGATTTTATCATTTATACACGATAGGGTCATGATATTTTAGGCCAAGGTCAAGGGGAGGGTAGAAAATTTCACTCCCATTGCAGGGATGGGTCACCTCATTTCCGAACCCAAATTTAAAATTCCACCCCCCCCCCCCCCTCCCCTCCTGTTAATTTCTGACAAGTCCCTAATTACCTAGAGACCAGGTCTGAAAACGGGTGCAGATTTTAGAGGCCTTACAAACCTGAAAACGGATTTGGCTGAAATAGCCTTAGGGTCAGGATTTGGAAAATCGGGCACCACAATCAAGAATTCCTAGGAGTAACTCCCCAGCCTTAACAGAGCATATTGTATCAGCAGTTCGTTCTCTAGTCTAACTTTAGTTAATTGACACGCGATTTCTGTAACGGGGCGATCCTGCAACGAGCCTATCTCTAAAGTGGACAGTCAAAGATCCTGATAGCCCTCAGGGGGAGGCTAGGATCTGAGCAGCTCAGTTTTGTTTCGGCACGAAAAGCCATCAGGTATAGCCGTGTGGACATTGCCTTAGTTTGTTATTATAGGTAATAGTGCTAATTGATCAAAAGTAGGCTGAGTTTGATCGTCCGGGTGAACGTAGCCGGCTGAATAGAACAGTGACTGACGTTTCGACAACCTGTGCGGTAGTCATCTTCAGAGTCAAAGTGAGTTATATCACGTCAGTTGATGGTATTATACTCTGGTTATTGATCTGATTGGTCAATTACGTCGCGATGGTATTGGTCGTCTGCCAGTTAAGCCGTGATGTTATTGGACTATGAAGACTCGTAACCAGTAATTGGTGCGTTTCGATCCGTCTATTGTCACAGTTAAACAGTCGTCTATTGTTAGTCAAATTGTCAGTTCTCCGGTCGTTCTCTTGTAGTTAGTTTTGCTTGATCTCGTCAATAAGCCGTTTGTACGGTGCTGGTAACTGTTGGCTACGATTCAGCGGCGTTTATTGTAGGTTAGTAAACCAGTTTTCTAAAGTAAGACGTTGATAGTAGTCTGTAGAATACTGTTATACATGTCGCAGAGTCCCAGTCAATTTGATGTTTTGTCTGTAAATGGTGCTCAGCAATGTGATTGTTGAGGTCACCATTCCTCGCCGCTCGTTTGTGTTCGGTCAGTCGCGTGCTTAGGTTTCTGCCGGTTTCACCAATCACAGGGCACTCACACAATCTGTTTGTGTAGCCGATTGTTATTTTGTAGTAAATGTACTGGATTTACCGTTTGCTTCACCTATAGCGATATATCGCTAACTATGTATATAAATCAATGATAAATAAACGTTGAATTACCATGCCTGTGGTGTATAGTCGTCCTTTTGCCTCTATTATATGGAACAGTCAACGGCGAACTCAAATTCATTCAAAATCGCTCAAAAAACCGCTTTTGAGGCAAAAGGACGACTATACACCACAGGTAAGGTAATTCAACGTTTATTTGTGTGCACCAATGTAAGAAGCCTGGCAGTCGCAGCATTTGATCTTGTATAGATACTGCTCCCTGTCTGTCCTCCGGTTTGTCTTTGTCCTTGACATTAGTAAGCAGTCGCCGACACATTCCGACTGATTACTCTGAGACCAGTCTTCGTATAACCCGACCTCTCACAAGGCTACTACTATCCCACTATCCGGAGTCTGACGAGACGAGCGCAACTAGTTTGCTACTCACCTAATGTTTTTAGTAAGAACAATTACAACAAGGACTTTGTTAGACGGAACACTCACAGTCACAGTGATTCCAACACTCAGTCCAACTCTGACCTTGTTACGACAGCGACTATACCGTACATCAAGGCACATCTGAAACGATTGCACGTATATTACAACCTTACAATATACGTTGCACACAAACCGATAACCACTTTACGGCGACTGCGTACTAATGTCAAGGACAAAGACAAACCGGGGGACAGACAGGGAGTAGTATACAAGATCAAATGCTGTAATTATGCAGTACATGTACAGTCAAACGACCAGTCAAAGCCCGTGAACGGACACTGAGTGGGGGGGGGGGGGGGGGGGGGGGGGGGGAGGCAATAGAAAATGCCCGCCAAATTAAAGTGGTGTCCGTGTTACGCGGATTGAATTTAGAGAAAATGTAAGGGCGTCCTTTCCCCATCAGGGGCGGGGTTTGACTGAATTCGCAGACCATTCTTTAAGGAATAATGAGTATAACATAGGCGGACTGGAGAGCGGACAGGGGTTGCTGTAGCCTCCCCCTTACCTCTCGGCAGCGTAAACATTTTGTTTGGCAAAACATTGTCTTGTTCTTTCTTTACAAGGAAACCATCAGAATGGCACATGGCGAAATATTGAGTTGTAGGACTTACATTTTGAACAGCGCCGGCCTGTGTTCAAAAAAGCCAATCAGCTGCTGGACTTTCTTCACTATAGACGGAAGCGGTACAACGTGTGTCCCACCATACCCCTCCGTATTAGCAAGATCACGAATAGACCTGATGGCCGAAGACGGCGTTCTCTGATCTAACTGGTGCACAGTAGACGCTTTTGCGTCGTTCCCAAAGCTCCCTAGTACGCGGTTTTCAGGACACAGAGGGTTCTATAACAGAGTGTGAAGGTCATGCCTGTCAAAAATCACCACATCCACTATAACCTGTCCCAACAGGGAAAATATTGCTTTTAAATGAATAAATTGGGTGTTCGGAGTCGCATCTGTTTTCTTCGTCAGTGTTCTGCTTTTCCTTTGTCTGACAAAAGAGTGTTTTGGCTGTCCTTTCGTCTAAGATAAAGCGAAGAAACACTTTCCTTCTGGAACCAACTTTAAAAAAAACAGCAGTTTCTTTACAGGCTACACTACACATGTCAAAGTACTGGTCACCGTGCTAAAAAAGTACATTGAATGAAAATCGTTCCTTGAAAAACAAAGTGTTTTCACGCACCTTATAAAAAGTGATTTTATCCTTATCCGATCGCTACAAAATTTTCACAAATGATTGACTATGAATTGAAGTTTGTCAAAAAACAGTTTTTAATAAAATCGATATCATATGACAATAATAAACCAACAATTTTGAAATCAATAGAATCAGAATTTTGCGCGATCCAAGTCTGGTGTTTAGTAAATAACCTCTGTGAGAAGTAAAAGATTATGTGTTTGAATTCAAATAGAACGAAAATATATTTCAAACCTTATATTTTCAATAGCGGTGATCATATGTTAAATACAAAAGTTCTAAATACCTCACATTATAAATATTAAGTAGCGTCAAAAGCCATGGAGGTATGTATGGTGGGCATTAATTTGAAAAAATTAGACTAATTAGCATAACGTCAAAACAGTATGTTGTAACGCATCCTCGGAGACCCAGGGGCAGTCAGTCGGGTCGGGAGAAAAGGCGGGACGAAAGTTTTCAAGTACGGGCGAAAGAGCCCCTGGGTACCGACTCTCACCGAACTATTTCCAAAAATTCAAGCGGATGTTTGGTGCATGAGCCTCACAAGCCGTGATTGAAACAATAACCGTCGTGTACGAACTCACGAAAAGAACTCAGGAGAAACTGTTCGCCGATTGGGCACAATAATACAAAGCTTTTTTTGTGCCCAATCAGGAGCTTGAATTTTTGGAAATGGTTCGATGAGAGCCAGTACCCAGGGGCTCTTTCGCTTGTACTTGAAAACTTTCGTCGCGCCCTTTCTCCTGACCCGACTGACTGCCCCTGGGTCTCCGAGGATGGTTGTAACGCGGATTTTTGGCCGGTTCGTAGGCTAGGTTCGTCTTGAAATTTCAAGGTGTTTCAGTGAATCAATCTTTTTTGTTGTTGTTAATTTTTCCTTTTTTTTGCACAAGCACTACTACATCTATACCAATAAAATAATACTACAAGTACACAAAATACACTTCCTGCTATACATAAATAATGGCTGACACAAAGACTGTTTAGGTACAATTACTACTATAAAATAGGATATAAGTTTTTTTTTGCATTCTAATTCTCACTACCACGGACCACGGCAGAATAGCTGAAACTTTTCCCATTTACTTTCCTGATCGGCAACTTTGTTATTTGAATTCATAAGTTTCTTTTCTAACTGATGAACATAACTGACTTTATTTTAAAAAAAATCAATCTTAATGAAAATTTCATATATATACATCATGAAGATTATGTGATGAGGTTTAAAAAAACTTCTGTCGAGCCATTGTAGAGATATTCAGAATAGCGCTAAAAGTCGAAATTTAGAACAAAGTTGCACTTAGACAGGTGGTGAGAAAACAGGTTAGTTTTCAGGATCGCAAGAAAAAAAATACACCAAAATTTCCTAGCATCGAAGTATGACAGTAAGCAGCCTCCTCACGCCACTTAAGATTAATTTGAGTTATTTAGAAATTTTTATTAAATAATTTATGACGGCTATTGAAAATGTAAGGTTTAAAATATATTTGCGTTTTATTTGAATTCAAAGATACAGAATTTTTTACCTCTCAAGGAGGTTATTTGCTGAACACCACACTATCTATAAGTTCCTGGTGTCGGAGTTTCAGTAGCAGGTCTAGTTCGCGCAAAATTCGAATTTTATCGATTTCAAAGTTTTTTGTTCATTGTTGTCATAGTGATATCGATTTTACTAAAAACTGCATTTTGACAAACTTCAATTCATAGCCAATCAGTGGTGAAAAGGTTTTAGCGATCGGACGATGACAAAATCACTTTTAAGACGCTTCAAAAACATCGGTATGGTCTCCGAAAAACTGTATCGAAACACCATAATAAGCGACACTGAACTGCTTATACAACTGCCTTAATGATCTAACTATAGTACTAAATAGCCTGTGACGCATACTTTATTTCTTTCTTTTTTTTTATGTATTTTTTTAAAAAGGTAGGATTCAAAGTTTTTGGAAATAAGACTCCAAGTACCGCGAAAGTACGACACAAAAAGATTAACGAGACTTCTTTGCTTTTGCATCATTATTCTCCATGAAAACCAGCATTTTTCTTCCTGTAGCTATCATGCAGAGAAATGGAATAATAATCCAGGTGCCATTTGGGATTATGTACAACAATATTGTTGTTCTCCAGTCATTGTGATTGATGTAGTGCTGACCACCACAAAGCGAAGTGCTGAGGAGAAAGTACAGGATTGTTTTGGACCACGTCATTGTAGATACCATGAAAGTAAGCACTATGGACAGTCCTGCTTTTCCACTTATATGCTGTAAAGAAAAGGAAGGAAAATAATATCAACTTACATTTTAGACCTTTGCGATTAGGAAAATCTCAATTTCGATCCTCTTTTTCGCGCTTGGCGATCAGTTTTGGTGGCGCTTGGCTGACTTTCTGTGCGCTTCTTGCTGGGTTTACGCCGCTCGCTCGACTAACTTATGGGCAGTCTATTAACATTTAGAGACTTTCTAAAATGGATGCCACAGTGGGATAAACCCAATTTCCCTACTCCATTCATGCACTGTTCTTGAACATTTTTAGGATTTACAAAGTTCCTAAACTTGAGGCCAGGGCCCTCCCTCAGTTTTTATGATTAAAGCGACGATTTCCAGTATTGAAACCTCTTTCTGCGCAAAGAGGATGACGTACCCTTCGCGGCAAAAGTATTTTAAACCCGTTATATATACAAACTGTTTGTGCTCTTAATTACGGAGTCCTGGGTGATAAATACGGGAACACAAAGGAAGCACTCACAAAGAATTTTTTGGACATCAATGGCGTGTCGAGTCTGGGGTCAAACTTGAAAGATATAGATTGAGCTTAAAAGGCCGCTGGTAAAATCTCCTGATCACCCTTTACACATGTCCCCCTTTACATTGTTATCAGCAAAAAAAAAATAGTTACATGGGAAAAAATTTATAAACAAGGTGGAGGTGCTTTACAAAAATCTCTCCTCAAGTTCTGTTATAGCCTCCCTCGCAGCCGTTTTTAGTTTTAACACAGCGCTCCTTCCAAGCGCTCCTTTCCCCACCCAGCCCCCACCCCCCGCAAAAAAATCATTTTGGAGAGCGGCCAGGTGTCTAGCACCAACAAAATTTTTTATCTGTTTTCAGAGTAAGATGTTAACCCTAAGCCCTAAAAACATTTGCCATTTTAGAGGTAGAATTTGTACTGGTAAATATATTTTACATAAAAAGGATAAACATGTACAATGTATACTTACCAATGCTAATGTGAAGAAGTTCAGAACAACTTCTGCAAGGTTCATCCTAGAAAGAGAGACGAGAAATAAGAGGCAAAAAAAAAATGCGCATTATGATTTGAGTACCAAAGTATTTAGCAAGAAAGCACTAGTTTGAGGACACTGCGGGACTACCATTTTACATGGCTATCCGAGCCATGCGAAGGTCTAGCCGTTTGCATGCAGGGCAAAGGTAGTACCTTCATTTATCAGTTATTTTAAGACAATGAATATTGGTCTGGCTCCAGCCAAACCTGCGACCTCCAGCCCTGCAGTCAAGCACTCTACCGAGTCGACTGAGCTAATCCTGCCCTGGTTATGATGGTCATAACAAGGCTATGATGGTCATCAAAAGATAAAATTGATCATATCATTCATAGCTTTTCCTAACATTGGTTCCCAATCACTAACCTTACAACTGATTACAGGAAAACTGAGTAATTATGAATTAAAATAGTGATCTGGTAAAGCAAACCCTGGGCTGTCATAACTGACCACGACCACTTTTATGTGGGTAAACAGATTTTCTTTTGCTTGAACACCCCAGATGATTACTTAAAACATTATCATCTATAAATAAGGGTACAGAATTGAACAGAAACTCTTAGAAAAAACTCGGTTTCATCAAAATAAACCAGAAATTAAATTTGACATGTTATAAGATGGTGCAACTTGTATGTACCGTCGAACCCCACTTTACAGGACACCTACTTAACATGGGCACCTCGTTATTACAGACAGTTTTCTTTGTCCCTGGGCAAAGCTCTTACAATGTACACTTATTTCTTGCCCAGTCAACAAATTCTCATTGAAAGCCAACCTTGCTAATGAGGACATTTCATTATTAAATGTGTGCTGTAATAAACCTTTCCTTCTTGAAGGTAAAAATCCTTCAGTTGACAGCATGTCGATAATCCCAGAGCTACCATACACCAGACAGGATGATTTGTAGAGTCAATTTTTGGCATCGCACGAGTTATGCAGAGAAGGATTTTGATTAAGTAATAATATAAGAAACTGATCGTTTTTTACGTCCCAGGGGAGGGGTTCAGAAAAGTGTGGTGTATCAAAACCCCCCCCCCCCCCAAATAATTACATAAGAAAATTGTACCCCCCTTGGCAATAACAATTTTATAAATGCACCCCCCCCCCACCCTCCAACCCCATCTAGACCAAGTCTCTTCTTCCATCCTTGGGCATTGATTTCATAAGCTAGTAGTTGGTAGCGTAGCGTGAGATTTTGAAGGTGCACGCAGGGGGAGAAAAGTTAGCACGCGGAAGGCACGCCAAACCTGAGGGAGTCTGGGGGCATGCTCCCCCAGAAAAGTTTGGAATTTGGGGTCTCGGAAATGCCATCTCCTGCATTTTTTGCAGGACAGTTTCTGTAAATAAAGACGAACTAAAATGTAGTAATTAGTTGTTTACTTTACCCATCTATCTCTAGTGTTATTGGTAAGGTACAGACTGTTTACGGTAAAAAAGGGTAAAACAGTGACGCCATCAAAGACGTTACAAGCAAAGGGCGAGATGTGTACCCTTCAGATGGGCAAACTCTGTTATAATGCCATCAATATCAATCACATCCTTGTGCTTGTGTATGTGCAGAATTGCAAGAAAGCTCAATCTCTCGTCTGTCATGGTTCTTCATAAAGGAGTTTGCAGTCTCTCCATGCTGCTGAAGCTACACTCAGCTGTGCATGTTGACACAGGATAAAGTCAACAAAGTTATGAGAGTTACATTATACTCTGGGATAGAATTAGAGTTGGCTTGGTCAAAAGGCTCAACCAAGGTCTGTGGCTTAACATTCGGATCCATTTCACTCCACTTAAAGGAAGTCCTAAAACAAAACCACTAATATAATGCAAAACATTTATCGCAATTTAATGATAAAAATGCTTTCAGGAAATTAAAAAAATCTATATATTTTTTCCAGACTTCAGCTGTATGTATAGGCATATGTGCGTACATGCATGCTACAGTCCTGGTAGCAGAAATAGCTGATAGGTTTCTGGGCCAAGTTTTATACGGATAACATTTTGTTGCTGACAAAGAAACACTGAGGCAAATTTTTTTGTCTACTTCTGAAGGAAACATGGATTTGCTTCAATCATAATATAGTTTGACAACTTTTTCCTAGAGTGCCAGCCCTGTGTCTTAATATTTTGACCCCCTAACATTTTGTGCATTTTCAAAATTGACCCCCCAAAATCAAGCCTCTTAGACCCCATCCTCCCCCCCCCCCGGGACGTAATAAGCGATCGGTCCCTTAATGAGCGATTTTTAGGTGTTTCCGCGCACTTAAACCACGTAATGACGGATCTTTGAAAGTTAGAGAAGTTTAATTTCACAATGCTCATGTCCTTTTTAACTTCTTTGGTATTTTGTTGAGGTTAAAGGGTCTTTTCTGACTTGGATAACATGACCCGCTTAATATGGACACCCAATTAATATGGACACTTTCTGCAGTCCCTTCAGTGTCCGTATTAACAGGGCTTGACTGTAAAAGGAAACTGTACACAATCTATACCCTTTTAAGTAAATAAGTAGATGTGTCAGCATACATGCTCCTAGCTCGGAATGAACCCAATGGTACTTAACTCTCATTAGTGGGTTTCAGTCCTTTGGATGTTTCCTTTCAGGAGTTTTGACAGTACATGTATCTCTTAACAGCTATTAGTAACTTGTCTCTCTTGGTCTCAATTGCTTTGTTTTGTTTCACTTTCTCGACAAATGATCTTTGCATTAACTTCACTGATGACCCCAGAAATCCAGGGTTTTTTTACCAATAAAAGAAGATTCTATTCACCTGTCAAAAAGAGGACACCATGTGATAAGGGCCGTTTGGGTAAAGATGAGAGACGTTTGGGTAAAGAAGGAGACTTAATCATCACACTGTCAACAATTATACATTCATAACATTCATACATTCATGACAACATAATTTTGTATATTTACAAAAGTATGTTTTTAAGGTGACCTTGGCAATTTAAAGTATAACCCCTTCATAAAGACCTCACCAGCTTACTCCAATAACAAATGCATCTTTTAGGTCCTTGTACCTTTCATCGACTTCAATATAAATGTTATCTACAACAAAAAAGCAATAAATGGTGACATCTTTATTGTCTAACAATGAATATCCCCTATGGATCAAATGATGTCTGAAATTAAAATATAGCACTCTCTAACCTAAGGTACAGTCCAGCAAGTTCAGTCATTTTTGCATTTATAGTTACACAATCACTGAGAGTTATAAGCATGCCTTGTCTTTCATAAGGTCTTACCGTGTACAGTATCTCTCCTTTGCCTTCACAGTCTTGCTGAGACAAAAGTTTGGTTGACTCATTTTTTTACATAAAAAACTGAATGCAGTGACAGTCATCAACAAACTGCGTCCAAAGACTGCTGATTGCTTTAAGGCATTATACAGAACTTTACACATGGTTTTCTATGTTAGACGTCTCCAGTGTTACTGGAAAAATCTACCCAAATAAGGGAAAGTGATCTTCTGAGTTTAAGATTACAGTGAAAGGTCTCTTAACGGACACTCCTGTAAGCGGATAGCTCTACTTAAGGCTGCCTTCACAAAATCCTGTTTTAAATTCCCAAATCAACTCTTTATTTATTAAGCAGACGCCGGAAATGAAATCTCATTCGCCCCTTAACCCTCGGATGTACAGCGTGTTTACGTCCGCGAATTTTTTCCCGCCATATTAATTTTTTCCTGCCCATTTTGTAGGTTTTCTTTTTTCGTTTTTTTGGTGCTTTCTGTTCTTTTCTCTACTCTTTCACGAAAATGAAGGTGTACACTGTTTCAAGATGAGAGAACAAGTGGTCAAAAGTAAAGACCTTACAAGACAAACCAAGGAGTAGATGGCAGGGTTTTTTTAACAAACTGTGTGAAAAATGTTATCGAAAAAGCAATAAGTATATGCATAATAATTCAACAAGACTGCAAGGAAAGTTTCGAGCACAACAGTATGGAGATATGTGACCAACAAAGGTTGGAAAGCCTTGAAAAGAAAAAAGGCGGTGCACACTTCATGCAGGCATGGCATCAGAAGAATTTGCAAACTTTATACCAAAGGACGACCAGCCGGCAAACTCACGTGATGCGAACATTAACCCTCTAGTAACCATCTGGATTATCGTTGATTAGACAACATACAAAGATCCAGCCCCCAAAACACTGGACTAGCTAAGACAGCGACCACGCTTCACCTAGGAAATTGTGAATTTAGACACGCTATGGGAGCTCGTATATTCTATACCTCAATGCTTAGAAAATTTCAGAAATCATAAAGGAAGACATTCTGGTTGCTAATATTTCAGTCAGTCAATGTTAAATGAATAATGAATAACATGCTTAGGTTTACAAAAGTAGTCTTTAATAATCAGTGAAATTTAAGTGAAGAAAAAATCAGTCGTCTGGCCAACGGCAATAAAAGTAACGCAAACTCAAAACGGGAACAATATATCATTGATCTGTAATCCTGAGAAGTTTTAGTGTAGTATTGACCCGGCCAAGCGTGATGCAAACGGATTTTTTGAAGGTTCTCTTACTCTCCTCGCATCTTTTGATTTCGCGACATCCTGTCCAAAATCAGAGTTTGGCGCATGCGCAGTAACGGGATACTGTTCCTTTAAAAATAACTCAGAAAATTATCGAAAGAAATGTTTGTTAACAAAAAGAAAAAGAAACCCCGGTTAAGCTCTGATCGGCCTTCGAACAACTGCGCCATGTAGAACATCTATTGCGCCAGTAAAACAAAAAGTTCTTTATACGCCCGAAGTACTCTGGCCAGTGTCTCCTCAAATAACAAGCACTTCAGACGAACCATACGATACCACGTTGATCACTAGCCTTCAAAACCTTTTCATTATGATACACAGTTTAAATCGAGGTTTCGCTGTAAGCAACCCTTACGTTCAAAATATACCTTAACCATAGCTATCTATCGCAAGAACCATCCACCCTTTCCCTTCAACTGCTACCTGTGCGCCTAGCAAACATATCGAACGCACTCTCCTAAGCTCCGATTACTCTTAGTATGAAAATAAGAAAATCCCACCCAAAAATGTTTTGCTCTAATGCCGGGACAATAAAGATACGTTTCTGATGAGAGTGAAAACGTTACTGTTTTCTATTTTTTGCTAGAAAGACTGTAATTTGATTTTAGTACACTGACTATAATGTATTACAGAGGTAAGTGCTTTCTATTGATAATGTTCTACAGATTAAATGTGATAGTCTGGTTTCATGAGGGTTGTGGCATCTTTTAATATAGGAGTAAGGACTCATTGTTTTTTGAACTGTGATGCATTACAGGGCTGTCAACCCCCAACATTTACAAATATTGAGAGTTGATAGGGAAGGGATGATAGATGACATCATAATGCACGGCACATGATCTCATTTTTGCAAAAACACTCGTTGATTCCAATCGTCTTGAATATTTGCAGTGACTTAAAACGCTCAAAACAGATGTTGTTGGCATTGTAACATAGTTTGACCAATCACATTTTATTGCTTATATTAAAATTGCATACCGGAGTATGCGAGGAAATGTTCAATGTTAACATTAAAAACTCAACCTACTTTTGAAATGACCAACCTTTCACAGTTTAACATTAAAATAGTTCAAACAACGCAAAATATTTGAAATTTCATTGTCAGAGAGTCGAGTCAAAAAGAAATGGCAAACTTGCGGCGATTATCCAGGAGATTTCATACTCTAATCTGGAGACTGGGAGATGCGGTCCAAAACCTGGAGTCTCCCGGATTATCTGGGAGAATTGACAGCACTGCGTTGATTCTGGACTGGGACTCATAATTTTTCAAAAAATGAGTCCCAGGACCCACTATTAGCAAATTGTAACAAAATCACTGCAATCCAGAAATGCAAACGTAAAAAATACCTAGATATAACGAATAAATGTCATCATGTGACCGAAAAATAGGTGAAGATGAATGTGAAACAGACCAACGAGTAGAAAATTTATCTGTACAGTGGATTTAAGCAGTTTTGCATGCCTATTCTTGTGTTTCCAGTGCCATAGCTATGCACAGCTCTGAACAAAGACGATAGCTTCGTATTCAAATGTTCATAATCTGCAGAAATTGTTCAGATCCGGAAATGCTGGACTTTGGAAATTAATAATTAACTATACCTCCATAAAACAAACATTTCTCATGTTATCCCAAAAATTTGTTACATTGAGATTTTCGATATAATGAACCCTCGACATAACGACTACTTTCATGGACCGGGTCCATGAACCCCCTGTTATGGACCGGGTCCAGTGATGAGAATTGAACAAAAACAGATAGTGCAAAAATAAGATTTGTCAAGATGCTGTTCACAAATATTTAGTTGTGCTTACGTACTCTGCTTGCACATGTAACGCACTCCCGTACAAAGACTCACATTATGAACAAGCTGAAGTTTAGAATTCATTGCTTTTAGAGCAATTGTGACTGAGTCACATCGCAATTCTCCATAGCTGATGTAGCTAAATTCAGTTTAAGCTACATTTCGATGTTTGGATCTGTAAATCACTATCCATGAGAATTAATCATCCTGCTAAAAACGCTAACAAGCTGGGCCCAGCGTGACCAAACATTGACCTCTCAGCATGAAATACACTGAAGCCTTTATTTAGCGGACACCTCTATTAAGCTGAGACGCGGACACCTAAAAAGTACCTGAAATGGTCATTTTTCTATCGTTGCCAACCTGTATTAAACTGACAATAATAATTAAATTCCACCATCCAACATGCCAGACACCGGAAATGCAAAAGATTGCCTCAAATTGCCACCCACAAATTTTTCGATTTTTACTTTAAAAAACGTGACTTGATTAGTTTCACAGTACACATGGGTACAGTATTGTTTTCTATTTCCTTTTGTTTGTATAGAGCTTGTTTTGCTCATCTGATTTCTTCAAATTTTAGTTGCAATCTATGTTTATGGTACTATGATCAGTTGGTCCACTTTATGCAAACGTATATCATCCTAGTCTCTCAGGGAGTATTCTGAACGTTTCCACTGTTCATTTGAATGGCATTTGACACCTCATATGACATTATCTATCGAACCTGTATTAAGCAGAGAGTACAGCATTCCCCGAGGGTGTCCGCTTAATACAGGTTTCACTGTAAGCAGCAAAAAATTCACATTTGCTCAGTCAAAACGTTTTCCACCAAAGCATAATCCACCTGTCAGAGGAAACAATTCAGAACAAGCAACATTTTGGCGTGAGGTAAAAGTCATGTGTTTACATTATAGAAGCACAATTGAATGATACTCATCAATCAAGTATTGTTTGTTGTTGTTGTTGTTTTTAATCTTACTTTTGCTCTATTTCTGTTTCGGTCAGTGTAAAATGCAGACTGCCGACTGCAGACTGCAGACTGCGGACCAGGGGTAAAATGCAGACTGAGTGTAAAATGCAGACTGCAGACTAAGAGTAAAACGCAGGCTGGAGTAAAATGCAGACCGAGCATAAACTGTAGTCATGGAAGGGTTTAAGGCCAAAAAAATCCCGCAAATACATGTAAACGAACACTTACTTGATGACATCTGCTTTCACAAATCCATTCCTTTCTTCTCTGGAACGTTGTCAACGACCCGAAAACATAATCACAATCTTGAACCTTTTTTCCATCCGAGAGACTTCACGCTTCAACTTTTGATGCAAAGTTTTCGATATACGTGACCAGGGACCGTGAACTGGTACAACACCACGATGTTTACGCTTAAATGAAAGCTGCTGACCCAAAATACTGTACAGGAATTATGGCGATAAAAACGGGAGTAAGTCATTCCAACAACAAAGAAAAGATGTTCTGCAGGAAATTTGGATGACCTTCTATGAAAGTATTGCAAATCAAGGTACGCAGACTTAAGCTGTTTGGATGTTCATTGAAACTTCTGGCGAATGTGCAATTCACTTCGACTAGGAAGCGAAGTGTGTAACTGATACCGGCTAGCTATTTCACCGATTTGAAGAAGAAGGAGCACAAATGTTTAAAAAAGTCTACAGTCTTTATTCTGCATTTTACCCCAGCCTGCATTTTACTCTTAGTCTGCAGTCTGCATTTTACACTCAGTCTGCATTTTACCCCTGGTCCGCAGTCTGCAGTCTGCAGTCTGCAGTCCGCAGTCTGCAGTCTGCAGTCTGCAGTCTGCATTTTACACTGACCGATTTCTGTTTTTGTTCATTTATCACTATTTTAAAAAAACTGTCCATATGGACCCGGTCCATGACAGGGGGTCCATGCACCCGGTCCAAGGTGGGAGTCCATGGACCCCTGGTCCATGTTTTGTCCTCACCCAGGTTCCACTATACTGTTAGTTTGTTTGCAAAATTCCGCGTTCGCCTTGCTAGCAAGGAAAAAATAACGGATTCCCATTTTTGGATAGTTTTGGGTATTTAAAGAATACCAACAAAAATCCCAAATCTGGAAGAGTGAGACAAGTCCCAATCTGGGAACTTGGTTGGGAATTCCCTGGTTGGGACTTGTCTCACTTTGCCAAATTTGGGATTTTTATGGGTATTCTTTAAATACCCAAAAATATCCAAAAATGGGAATCCGTTATTTTTTCCTGTGGCGCGCTTGGCTCAGATCGAAGCGCCTGTTAAGGCCGATGCACACGAGTGGTTTTGCTCCCGGAGCATGCTCCAGGCTCATTTTGCACGTGTCAGTACACACGAGGGAGCGTTTTCAACAAGTTCGCTCAATTTGCAATTTAACCTGTTAAATATCGTGGAGCATTTTGCGGGGTGGAAATTCTGCTCCCGAGGATGAAGTATACCCATGAAATCGTTGGTACACACGGAGGCGCTTTGCTCCCGGAGCGTGCCCCGGGAGCATGCTCCTCGAGCAAAATCCCTCGTGTGTCTGCCTTTACGCAGGCAGGCTACAAGTAAGATTTCCGTATAGCCCCATACATTAATAATGCAAACATGTTTCGACTCTATTCATATTAAACTGTTTGTGAGAAAAAGAAGGGACAAAGTATGAAATTGCAACATGCAGAATAAAAATTCAAGGGGTTATTGTATGGAAATCTTGCCCAGTCTTGAGACTGTTCATTTGACTTACATGGTTTGACAAGGTAGTTCCATTTTCCATCAGGTAATGTATGCGGTCGCAAAATTATAAACAAGCCATCGATGGTACAGACGACACCCGTCACAAATAGCCAAAACACGACCCAAGATGGTAGACTTCGCTGCATTATCGTGAGTTCTTCAACCAGACGAAACAACCACAGTCACGAGGAACCCTGGCCCATAATGCTATACGGTCCCTGCTTTAATGCGTACTCTTTCAACATGATGCGCCAAAATCTTCCATCTTGGGTAGCCTTTTGGCTTCTTCTTTCCAGCATTATTTGTGCGATTGACGCCTTTTTTGTTCTGTTACGCCCTCATACACTACCTGGAGGAAAGTGGAATTACCTTTTCAAACCATGTGAGTATGGCGCTTTTTACACCCCACTATTTTCCCGCCTCTGTTTTTGACTGGAGAACTGCATCTTTGGAGATCTTTGAACAGGGGAGGACGCTGATCCAAAATGGGAGAGACAGGAAGACAGGGATGCTCGTGGTCTTGAGGGGTCGGGTAAAAAGTGCACATTTAGTTCTCACTAAGGTTCAGAGAGGAAAGCTAAATATTTTTACAAACGATTTACTTACGATATAAGCGTGTAAAGGCTAAACTTATATGAAATTTGTGTTACAATACAGGGGCAGATCCAGGAATTTTTGATTGGGGGTCCAAACTGTGGAAAAAGTGAACAGCTCCCCAAAAAAACTGTTGGTCAACTGTGTTACCATCTTATGTGAAAATTTTCCGCCAACTGTAGGCAGACTGTCAGCCGACAGTTGGCAGCTTGTTGGTAATGTGTCAGCCACTACTTTATTTATTGCCTAAATAGCACTTTATATGAACATTGGATTTGCGTTAGAAAGGAAAATTGATTGCGTCGATGTTACCAAAAACAGCAATTTCATTACCAATTGGGGCCAATTATCAAAGCGAAAATATGAAAGTGTCTCACTTGAGTCTGACATATTATTTTTAGGTTAAATTTTAGGTACCAATTTCCTTGCATCATCTAAGAGGCACCAGAACAAGAAAAACTTGTAGAGCGCAGTCAAGAAGTGAAAAATTTGTTCAAAGCATATTGTTGTCACTTTGACGTTGATGGCTTTTTACGCTGAGTTTAGCTTGTTTATTGCTTTACAAGTTACCAAATCACTTTTGATCGGAGCATTATCTTTTTGGGTATGGTGGAAAGAGGCAGTGGTTGTGCTCTCATATTCCATGTCCCAGATCGCACGAGACAGTACTTAGTAACCTGGTTGGTACAAGAGTTTGAACATCAAACCAGGAACAGTGATCCTTTATGACAAAATTTCACTGTATTTTAATCTGAACAACATCGGCTACACACGTCTCATGGTCAAACAGGCTGGAGAAATTATACAAAAAAAAAGAACATGTAAAGTTGACCTGTAAATTCAAATGAAACTTTTTTTTTCACTACCAACCTGCAAGTTTTACCAAAAATGTTTCCCACCAAAATGAGGCCTAGTATAGTAAGTGCCTAGCAAATGAAAGTGAAAATGGGATAAGATATTGATTGGCCTGATGGCAACTCCATGATTGACCGAGAAATAAATAAATGGCTTGAATAGCTTAAAATGACACTATTCAAAATTTCAAGGAGCAAATGGGTTAAATCACTTCAGCTCTTAAAGTTTTATTCTAGATTTGATTGGTGGCTTGTTTTATTATAGTCTCTCTAAGGAAAAAAAATGAAGCAAGAGCCATTCAGAGATTGCTCTCTGGCATGTAGGGGTTTAATATAATTCTCAGTAATTTTCTGAGAATCATCCCTGTACCTTTTACATGAGTTGCCCCCTTCCTATACACTCAGGTCAGGTGACAGGCAATATATCGACGGAGTGGATACTTTCTCTGTTAAATCCTATAAGTGAACTTCCAAAGAGCAGTTATGCCATCAAATTATTTTCTTGTTCACACATCCAAATGTTGTGAAAAGTCCTGTCATTTTTCTGTTTGTATTCAGACAATATTTACATCCAAGTTGATGCAAGATACAAAGATCTTAAAGATGCATTTGTTATTGGCCAAAGCTGGTAAGGTTTTTTTCAAGTACTGTTTTGGATATGGAGCAACTCTGTGCGCTCATCAAAGGAAATAAAAAAATAGTCTCTTATTGTCATTCCATGAATGTTTTGTATACGAGATAGTAAAGTGTATATAGCCAAAAAAGCATGTGGTGCCAATTGGCTATAACTGTAATCACCTCATAATCCAACAAGCATGAGTGGAATGTAATGATTTACTGATAACTTTTTAATTTATACTACAGTCAAACCTCCATGTGCAACCACCTCTCATAAGCAACCACCCTCCATAAGCATTTTGGGTAGCTGCTTACAGGAGTTTCAACTGTAATTCTCAGAAATGAGACTGGAAGAGACAACTGACTCAAGCTTACATAGACTGTTTGTAGCACAAATAACACAGCTAGCGTTCGAATCACTTTACTAAAACTAGCACAACAGTAACACGAGTCGTAGGTCTCCTAAACTGCACATGTCCGACCCAACTCGGGCTCAGGCCCCACGCTACACTACCCCCTCCCACATAAGGTCCGAAGTACAAGAGAGAATTTTTAACTTAAGCATGCAAATGTTCCTACAAAGTTCAAGGGCCAGGTTGGGTAAACAACAACTGTTCTAACATAGTCTCGTAGCCAGACAGGCTCCCTTCGCTCACGTCTCGGCCTCGCAGCATGACACGGTTCACGACGCGGTTCATCACTCACTTGAGAAACCTCAGACTGACACGGCAGGTCAGCAGTTCGAGGGGATGTACTTAATGTAGCACTAGATTCACCACTAGATTCACGCTCCTGGAAGGACTGAGAAACCTCTGTGACTGTAGCAACTGGATTTTCCAGCCATTCCAATTCGACATCTCCAGAGTCAACTAAGCTTCCTCGAGACGGTTGCTGCCCGTTCCTCAGGTTCTCCGCTTGTGGCGTATCTTCCGCATGGCTGGAAGAGGTTAACTGTGAGGACTTCTCGTGGATTTCCGGTGGCGAAAAGCATGGCTTCAGATAATTGAAGTGGACCACCTTCCTCTGACGACGTTTTCTCGGCTTCCGCCTCTCCTCTTCAATGCGATAGGTAACATCAGATAGAGCTTTCACCACCTTCCAAGGACCACACCAGGGTTTGAGGAATTTCTTCCTTCTCGTCCTGGTTCGGTTTCTATACCAAACCCGGTCTCCTACACGGAACCGCTGACCATGGCACTTGGCGTCATAATAAGCTTTCTGGGACCTCTGCGCTCGCTTGAGGTTCTCTCTCACTATCTGCTCTGTCTCTTCCAATTGCTGCTTCTGCTCAACAACATAATCGGGGTATGTCCGTGCCGACCCTTGGGAACGTGTTGTCTCGAACCTAAGGAGAGCATCCAATGGCAGAATAGCTTCCCTGCCGAACATTAAGGGGTAAATCCAGTCGACTCATGCACGCTAGTGTTGTAAGCAAGAACTGCTTTCGGCACAAAGTCCGCCCAGTCCCGGCGATGGTCAGAAATCAGCTTACTAAGGATCTTCACCAGAGATTTGTTCAGTCTCTCTACCTGCCCATCCCCTTGGGGATGGTACGGCGTTGTCCTTGTTTTCGCTGCGTCAATTAAATCGCACAGTCCTTTGAAGACAGCTCCATCCACATTGGCTCCCTGATCAGAATGCAAACCCTCGAAACACCCGAAACGGCATATGTATTCATCCGTCACCTTCTTCGCCAGCGTGACTGCTGAGGTGTTTCTCACTGGGAAGGCTTGAGCAAACTTAGTAAAATGATCGGAGACCACCAGCAACCACTCATGGCCAGAGGTAGATCTTGGTGTGGGGCCTACAATGTCTATTGCGACCCGTTGTAGGGGGTGCCCTGCCTTAATGTTTATAAGGGGTGCCTTTGGAAGCTTGCAAGGGTCGTTGACTTCAGCACATGGGATACACCTTCTAACGTGCATTTCGACATCTTCCCGCATGCCGTGCCAATAAAATCTCCTCCGCACTTTTTCTAGAGTCTTCGAGACGCCAAGGTGGCCTGCTGAAGGATCGTTATGCAAGGCGCACAACACTTGTGACACGACGCTCTCGGGCAAGCAGATTTGATGATAAATCTCTTGGCCTGTCACTTCGTGTTCCCAACGTCTAAACACCAGACCGTTCCTGAGAAACAGCCTTCCCCATTGTGACCAGTATGACAAAAGTTTGCGCCCCCCTCCTTCCACATCGCCTCTAGCAGGTCTGACACCAGTTTCAAGCCACCTCACAACTTGCGACAGGACAGGATTTTGGTTTTGGGCTGCACGTATACGTTCTCTCGACAAGGGTTCCATATTCACAGACTGAATCAGGGTGGCATCCCTCTCTACCTTAACCGATGCACCCTCGTCCCAGGGAAGGCGGGACAGTCCATCTGCATTGCCGTGCAACTGACCCGGACGATGTTCCACCTCGAAATCAAAGTCACAACGTCTTTCAAGCCACCTAGCCACCTGGCCTCTAGGGTTCTTAAAGTTCCGTAGCCACTGCAGAGCACTATGGTCAGTCCTGACCCGAAAACATCGCCCGTAAAGGAATGTCTCGAAGTGCTCCGTTCCCCACACGAGGGCCAACAGTTCCTTCCGGGTGGTACTATAGTTCCTTTCAGCCTTTGATAGAGCGCGTGCTGCGTATGCTATTACACGTTCTTTCCCACATTGAACCTGCGACAACACCGCCCCCAGCCCACTGTCACTGGCATCACTGTCCAGGATGAACGGTACGTCTAGCTGGGGAAAAGCCAGGATGGGAGCACTCGACAATCTGTGCTTGATGACCCGGAAAGCTTCCTTGCACTCAGCTGTCCATCTGAAACGGTCCCCCTTTTGACAAGCACGGTGCAAAGGGGATGCAATGTGGGCGTAGTTTGGCACAAATTGTCTGTAGTAACCAGCCGTCCCCAAGAACGCTCTCAGCTGACTCTCATCAACTGGCTCCGGCCACTCCTTTATGACTTTGATTTTCTCTGGATCAGTAGATATGCCCTCCCATGACACGACGTGACCTAACACAACCACCTGTTCACACAAAAGCTTGCATTTCTTGGGGTTAATCTTCAAGCCTGCTTCTGCCAAGCGTGACAACACAAGTGACAGTCTCTCCCTATGCTCCTGTAGTGTTCGACCAAAGACAATGATATCATCTAGATACACTAGACAGTCTGACCAGCATAAACCCTTCAAGATAAGGTGCATAGCCCCCCCATAAAACACGCAGGTGCATTCGTAAGGCCAAAACTTAGTTTGCGGAAATTGGTAAAGACCATCCGGAGTTGCGAACGCCGTCTTTTCCCGATCTTCCTCTGCCACATCAATTTGCCAATATCCCCTAAGGAGGTCGAGATGAGAAAACCACTTTACCCCAGATAAACTCTCCAATATGTCATCACACCGAGGAAGCGGGTACAAGTCTCGCTTGGTTACCGAGTTAAGAGCGCGGTAGTCCACACAGAAACGTTGACTGCCATCAGGTTTCGCTACTAAAACCACCGGAGAGGACCAAGGGTAATCGGACGGTTCTATAATCTCTGCTTCGAGCATTTCATCCACTTGGTTGCGCATTTCTTGCCTTTTGTGAAAGGGAACTCTTCGCGGCGGTACCTGGATTGGCTTGGCAGAGCCTGTGTCGATGGTATGTTGTACGCCCTTCGCAGTACCTAAATCCCACGGCCCCTTTGAAAGGCAGTCAGCATAAGTGGACAACACCTCATAATGCCTAAGTTTTTCCTCTTCCGGGACCAAATCGCTGCTGATAGGGAACATCTCTTCTACCAATAAACTGTGAACGTCAGCGTCCCTCACAAAAACCGCACTACATTGTTTAGCTTCCAATCCAACCTCAACATCTTCCTTTGAGGCCGTAGGGGGTACCACCTTGTAGCCCACACCCACATTGGTTTTCTCCTGTGATCCCTCCTCGCCAGCTAATGGGTAGAGGTCCCCTATACTGCTACAACTGTAAATCTTGAGGGGCTTGTTAAGGTAATTGAACACACGAACTGGGATTCGACCTCCTTTCACAGTCACGGCCGTCCGAAAGGCCCCAGCTGAATATCTTTCTGAAAACTTGTCCGCTGGTTCCAGTACACCCATACATTCGTCTAAGTCATCTACCCCTTGGACCTCACAAGGTATGTCTGCGACCATATTTGGAGATAATGTGACGGTTTTGGCCACAGCGATCCTGTAAACTCTATCAAGGCATCCGAAAGCCATTTTGTTGGGTCCCTCCTTGCTGTAGACAGTGTTAGTGTCAAAGTTAATAATACATTTGTGAGTTGTTAGGAAATCTACACCAATCAACACTTGTTGTGCCAAGCCTCGGCACACCAGCACTTTATGCTTAGCCCTGATTGCGCCCAACTGAATTGTTACTTCTGTTTCTCCAACCACATCAAGTGGCATGTTATTGGCTTCCAGGACAGGCTTCAGTGCGGACTCAAGTTTGTTTATATGTGTCTTAGAGCGACTGTACAGGTCTTCACTGATAATTGTTGCTTCTGCACCTGTGTCTAATAAGGCTTGAGACTTAACACCATTGACATCACAAGGCAAAAATGCTCCCTTTGGATTCTCGGGCGGGGTCACTTTCGGCTGCGCCCCGCCCATCTCCCGTTTCCCTGGTCGGGACGGACTTGATGTGGACAGTCACGAATAAAATGAGTCGGGCTACCGCATTTAAAACATGCTCTGGGGCCTTGTCCAGATTCTAAACTTTCATTCCTACCTTGCCTCCCTTGAGGAATATTCTTGAGCTTCTCTAAGATTTCAGCTTGCTGTTGAAAAAGCTCCTTAGCCCACGCTGGGGGTTCTTGGGTGCCCTGTTGGGAGCCAAACTTTTCCTGCTCCCCAGATGTTGAAGACAGTACTCGAGCACTTCCCTTGTTTAGCACTCTTTGATTTGATTCATATCGCTGAGCTGCCACTAGGGCCTCATCCAAAGTATTGGGCCCTAAATCCAACACCTTCTCTCGCAACATAATAGGGGTTAAAGCACCCACGAAGAAATCTCTGGCCGTGCGATTGAGTATATCTGGGGGGTCATCCGGATAGGCCAGCTCCACAAGACGAGAAATGTCGCACCTCAGTTGATGTAGATCTTCGTCAGGACGTCTTAATTTAGCTCGTAGAGTGGAAATGTGTACCTGACGAGATTCCTTAGGATGAAATCGATCTGTCAGAGCGCGTTCAACGGCCGTCTACGTGGCTGTTTGTTCGGCAGTCAGGCTGTAATAGGTCTGTTCGGCAAGGCCTTTCAGGTATGTGGGTAATATTTGACATTGAAGCTCAGGACTCCACTTGTTAAGGGCTGCAATACTTTTAAATTTCCGTATCCAAACCACCCAACTTTCGCCGGCCGTCGCAGAGAAGCTCTCCGGTTTGATGCGAAGCGGGTTTTCTGGCGACGTGGTCGGTGAACTGCCGCTTGCACCAGCCTTACTTTCACTTTTCTTTCCAAGTTTCGCCTCGAGGAGCGCCACTTTCTCTTCCAAAGCTTTCACAGTATCTTCCATGGCAAAAAATCCCACTGCTGCCACCAAATGTAACACAAATAACACAGCTAGCGTTCGAATCACTTTACTAAAACTAGCACAACAGTAACACCAGTCGTAGGTCTCCTAAACTGCGCATGTCCGACCCAACTCGGGCTCAGGCCCCACGCTACATGTTCACAGTCCTCTAGCTCTAAGATCATCGAGATCGAGCGCTTTGTGTTACTGGCTGCTATCTTGCAAGAGTGTTAAAACTACTTAGGGGACGGGGGCGGTTTGGGAGGAAGCGAGGAAAATGGGGGGGCTGTTATAACACCACTGCAGCTCGCGTTCAGGAGGCGTGACAGGAATTTCTCGCCTTTTACCATTTCATTAATTAAGAAACTCCACTGGTGATGAAAAACATGCCAGACGCATTTAGCATCAATTATGCGTTTTTACAAATATCTTCAGTGATTTAAAAAAAAACGCCTGCGTTGCTGGTACAACGTGCTCCGTGAACGCAAGCTGCAGTGATGTTATTATAGTCCCTCTATTTTTCTCGCCCCTCCCCCCCCCCCCCCCCCAGAGCTATAATCCCCGACGCCCACCCCCTCGGTACATTTGAAAATTAAGATACCTAAGACGCGGTATATCTAAACAATGTCACGAAAAAATAGGGGACTGTGAATGGTCTAAGCTTATCAATGCAAACAGACCAAGAATGAAAAAATTAAAGTGTGGTGTAAATAACTTTAAAGAAACTATTTGACCTTTTCACATTAGGAGCTGAACAATACGTGTTTAAACAAAAGAACTTGTGCAACGCTTGACTTTGTTTGAAGCTTTAGATTGATGTGTTTGATGCGGGTTCATAGCCTGTGTTTGCATTTGCTTGTGGTTTCTCTTTGTTGGCTGAACACTGCAGATGGTTTGGATGGTGCTGGAAATGCATTCTAAGAGGTGCAGACCCCCACCCTTCTAGAAACTCGTACCTTTGGTGCGAGTTTTTTCCTTCTCCACCTACTCCAAAGCTTTTACCACCTACTTAACCCATTCGCCCCTGAACCGCCCGTAACCGCCCGTGCGGATCCACGTCCTTTCTACCCTTTGTGACGTCATCAGTTTTAACGGTCAAGGACAACTTTGCCCGCTAACTTGTGCAGAGTGAAGAGATCTTTCAAACCATACCAGAATGAGCACAATTCAGTCAAGGATACCGGAGAAAGAGGCAAAAAACCATGTAACATTGACCTGAAAATCTCCATGAAAATCTTGTTCCATTGCCCAGTTACCTTTCCTTTCACCTAATCCTAAGATCCTAAAAGCTTTCCTAAAAACTATTCCCACCAAAATGAAGCCTACTAAATGCCCAGCAAGAGAAAAAAAAATGAGGCAAGAAAAGCGAAAAAAGAGGGGAGGAGAGAAAGCGAAAAGTAAAAGTCAAGACTGCTGTGTCACTTTTAAACCCAAAAACTATGCCGAAATTTTGCTTTCTGCGCATGCCCGAACTTCGCAAGCTGATATTTTGCATCTGGATCAGAAGGCCATGAAGTGTACGACCTGTAAACCGGTTTTTGGTAAGTTTTAGCTCTTTATAGCACGACAGTGACCAGAAAACCACTCGGCTAGCTTCAAAACGCGTTTTTCGGCAAAAACTCCAGGAGCGAATGGGTTAACATCTCATTGAAAACCCTGTTCTTTGCTGTTGTTTTGCACGACTACATCATGAAACTTCCAGCAACTTCTAGTTGCACGTTTTATGGACCAAATTTCATGTGTTCTTATTTACTTGTTTTGTTACTGCTGCTCATTTTTACCTTGGTGGCCGCTAGCATTTCTCATTTTCTCCCCACTGCTATAAAATTTTCATGTTGTTCTTCCAACAAAAAATGTCTCCTTTGTATTTTTTTCTCTCTCTCTAGCTCTATGTCACTCTTTTTCCTGTTGAGCTTTGCTGGCCAGTCTCCTACTTTCTCTTTTTCGGCTCCCTCTTTCCCTTTCTCTACATTCCAAATTTGTGGACATGACAATTAATCTAAGCTTAATACTGCATGCAATACAGATACAGAAACAATTTCGCCTTTCCGTTTTTATCTTTATCAGGGTCTGAAATTGCGCCTTCCTGGTCGCCAATGCGACTAAAAATTCAGTCCTGGCGACCAGAATTTCATAGCTGGTCGTCAGCTAGCAACTTGTAAAGCTGGTTGTTATTGTGGACTTTAACGTTCGGAGAAACTTCGAAGCTATTTGCCAACAGGTGTCTTACTTTTGTCCTGCTGATATTTTTTAATTAAAAATGAAACGAATCTTCCTGTAATAATACCTCCACAACAGCTACGATCAATATGAGTTGCACGTTTCCATGCCGTCATGTTGTTTTCCATAGCTGAAATACGGTAAGTACGTTATGTACTTTGTGGACTGGTACGAGCAATGTGGTACAGTTGTGGCCTGGTACGAGTTTTGATATGATAAGTGCAGTCATGGGCAGACAGCTTTTTGTTCCTATGTTCTAGGTCAGATAGCTTTATATCTCCAAAAAGTAATTTGTGGAGAAGAAGTGCAATTTTTGAGCATAAAAATGTCCATACCATGCATTTTTTATTCGTGTTGTAACTTTTATTTGAAAAAAAGGGAGGGGGGATTTTTGGCGACCACAATTTGCCCTCTGGCGACCAAAAATTTATACTTGATTGCCAGTAGGCGCCCGTATTAAAAAGTTAATTTCGGACCCTGTTTATTGATTTCGGTTGTCTCTGCTTTACAAGACACAGGTGGCTATGCAATTTCCTGCCAAAATAACCTTGAGTTGCATTTGGGTTGCCATACATGTTGACTGAGTTATTTTACATTGGTGTGCCTGTGGTGCGGACAGACGGCGGGCGAGCAGACGGTCATGTGATTACCAAAATTTCTCGGATGGGTAGATTACCACATTTTCTTAGGTATGGGGCTTAATGATAAACTACATTGTAAACAAAACAGAAAAGCTAGCAGAAATGTTTTCCCTGGGAGTGTGTGAATATTTTATAAGAAATAGAGTTTTGTTCATACTACTCCTGCATCATAAGCACTTCACAGATTGCCCAATAGGCCATTTCTGAGCTCCAACTCCTTTGATTTTTAAAATGATGCCAAGTGCAAAAATGATCAAAAGACTGTGAACTTCCCTCAATGCTTTTAAAAGGAGGCTTTCAGTGGCAACATGGAAATGGCCTATTTTTAGTGTGCCCACCTTTACTCATTCTCTCTTTTTTGTAGGATGAATATTGTGGAAGTATGCCTAAACATAGTGACATTTATTTTGGTGAGTGAAGGAACAACCATAAGTAACAGTCACAGGCAACCCAGTTTCACAATACAAACTGATCTACACTAAAATCCATAGCCTTGACAGGAACAAAATGTATGTGTATTTTTGGAAACAGTAGCAAAGTGTTCCAGATGAAGTTATATTTGTCATTTATTTGTGTTATTCGGGGGCAAATTCTCAGCCAAGTAGTTTCCATTGTTTGTTTCTATTAATATAAGTTTACTGATCTTGTAAGAATTGAAATTCTTGGGGTCAAAGAAGGCAGGGGAGTAGTGTGGTCTGGATTGAAGACTCTGTTTGCGAGTCAGACCAAAATGTCAGTGAAAATTGAGCAGTGAAAGATTTTTTTAACTCAGCACAAGTTGCAGTCAGTTCTTGGTTATGCTTATGTTTGACCTTGAACCTAATTTCTTGATGATCTTGATAGCTCAAAGCACTTTGTATTTGAGAAAGATTTACCTCGTACGTTACCTCTAAATTTTTTCTGTAGGCTTGAAATTTATACATCTTTAGAAATGATGTATTTGATCTAGCACAGTTGAGCCATCCATTTTTTAAATTGTTATTTCATCAACCACCATGAGTTTTGAAATTCAAACCTTTTTTGAAGTTGGTTGATCAACAAATCATTTCAAACACTGGACATGAGGTGTAACTAAAAAACACTTTGGGTAAATCAAGTTGGGTATCCTGTGGTAAAAATAAATGAAAACAAATCCTTGTTTTTTTAAAAACTTTTTCAGCATTATTCCATGGATTACACAACATACTGTATATATAGTTATTATTATTATTTTTTTTTTCACACTATTTTGACAGCCCATGTGTCTCTGGGGCGGATCCAGGGGTGGTTCGGGTGGTTCGTTCGAACCCATTAAACCGAAATGACAACATCTAAACACGAGCAGTTTCTGACAAGAACCTTTGGTGGACATACATTGCTAACAAATACTATATGTTTAATCTTTTGGAAAATGACTGTGATGAAAAGAAAAAACATTGACAGAGGAGAGTCCTTTCCCGCTTTTAAATGCTGTGTTGATTCCATTTTTGAAGAAAATCAGAAGTGATTTTTTGAGCACATGACAAATACAAATTTATAACCGGTATTTCAGGTTTCATATTTGTTATTGGTCTCGATCGTTGTAAATTTTTAAGAGTAGTTCATGTGTAAAATAGCTAAAAAAGGGATCGTTTCAAAGGCATGAGACAACGCACAATTATCCTTTAAACGCCCGGATCCACCTCAGTGTCTGTCCTCAGAAATTAACATATTGTAATGTTAAGCTATCACACCTCTTTTTCAGCACAGAAAATCCAGTGTAAAGTCTGTCATTTGTGGGATTGTTGTAAGCACAATGACCTGTGCCAAAACTATTCTCTTCACACTTATGGCCACACAACTGTGTACTGAAGAAGTCCTCTTTGAAAATGTGGATTGGCCTATTTTTGCCGGGTTGTTTGTCATTCCAAATTCAATTTGGATTGTAGTGCCATTTCTTTGCATTGTTAAATTAAGCTCAACATTAATAAACAACATGGAGAAGCACAAAAAGGAGGCATAATGTGACTAGTGTATTGTACAATATTTTTGTAGGCATGAAACAGCGGCGAGAGTGAATTTGTGTGTACATGACGTGGATATTACAGGCACTAGTTCACCACATGTTCTACATTGCACCTGTGTTTATAACATATAACTTAAACTTAACATGTCACTTAATTTGAATTTGTAAATTACATAATATCAGAAAGGTGTGGTTGAAGTATCTGCTTTCCACACCGTTTTTGGTTTCCTCATTGGCAGTTTGAATTTCAATAATGATTCATGATTCTTAACAGTATTTAAGAGAAAGTTTTTACATGCATTAAAGGCCTTTCCTTAGGTGTTTGCAAAAAAAGTAATGTCAGACTCAGAGAGAACTAGGCAAAAAATAATAACCAAAAAAAACCGGCCAGAATTATATAATTGAAATATCTCAGGATGACTGTTACATGTACTTACAAAATGGGCCACCCCCTGCCTATGTATGCATTCCTTGACTCCCTACCCTTTAGGATTTGGATAGCCTGTGTGGCAGGTGCCGGTTAAGTGAGGATGAAGGGAAAATTTCAAGGACGTGTGTCCTAGTCAATTCAAATTATTGCCCTCTTCCCATGTTTTTATCAAATTAAAGTTGTTCAGATTTGGTCATAGATAATCAGTGTGCAAAAATGTTTGATGGAACTTGAGACATAATTTCACTATTAGTCAGAACTTTTACCTAATGCATTAAATATAACCTAATAACTGTAGATGTACACCGTATGCAGAGGCCAGTTGAACAAAACTTAACATTACAACATACATGGAATTATCATTCAGCATGACTGGTCCTTCCTTCAGGTTTAATAGGCTTTTAATGAACAAAATGGAGTTTTAAAGCCAATCAACATCTTTCTTGCCATAATAAGGGAAAAATAAAATTGAGTACCAGTAAGCACTTCCTGATGTATCTGAACTTTGTGCAAAATAAAAATACATTGTTCAAGGAGTTACGGTATCACTGATTTTCTCAGGTTGTAGGAAAACAGCTCCAAATTCCTCTCTGTTAATGTGTTGATCTGGGGAACTGGGTGTGTTAAATAAGTTGTCGACACAAAACGCATTTTATACAGGTGCAGCAAATCTCTTTAATATTCATCATTTTGTCAAGTGGGAAATAAATTAATATGATACTCTTTGTTGTATGCAGCTTTACAATAAAAATTGGGTCAGTACTTTTTTGATTTAGCTGCATGTGTTTGAGTTCTTTATGATCCTGGGAGAGCTTTTGTTGGCCCTTTGTACATACTGTGGGTCTATGCAGGTCCAGTCCACTGTGAGAGCCAGTTAGGGTCATGGTTCTCTTTCCGATCTTTAACAGCAATGTTTTGCAGTTTTCTCAACAAGCTTTCCCTCTCTGAGATAAATGGAGAAGAAAAAAATATATATATATATATAATTATTACTTTTTTCCTAGAATGTTCATGGTCCCCTATTATTTGGTAAGATTGTTGAGATCGAGCACTTTGTGAAGGTCATCACTAAGATTTTAAGTTGCTGGGTAAATATAACAAGTAGGTGTGGAATCAAGCAGCTAGGGGTTTCTTCTGGTTCTATTTTTCTTCTATTTGCCAATGAAATAAGCTGGGGCCACATTCCTAGTAGCTGGGGGAAATCCTGGCCCCCGGCTCTTAATAATAACCCTGTTTCTGTTATGGGCAGGCCACAGCCATCTTGGATAAGTGTCAAAACTACTTTTAAAAGGCAAAGCGTTTGATCTTGACTATCTTACGGAAAAATAGTGGACTGTGAACAGTCTACTTTTTTCCAGATGGAAAACAGGAAAATGCAATGTTGTAAATTGTATCAAGTTATAGACAGGTACACTTATCCGTCCCTAATCTGTGTTATAATGTAGCCTATGAGGCATGTTGCAAGTAGAAGCCAGTGTTTAGCTAGGAAAAGCACAGATTGAGAGTGGAGAAAAAAAGTCAGGGAGGAAGGAAGCAATACTTTCATTGTCATCACCCTTCACATGTCTCATTTAGTACCATGAATGCAGGTATAATAAGTAAAAGGACAAAATTTTCTATTATTTTGTGTTAGTTGCAAAGGCATAAAAGACTGTTTTGTTACCATGTGGTTTTGCAGTTCTCAGGTATTCTTCCAGTGCTGGAATTGGGCCTGATTTAAACCTTCTTTCTTTTTCCTACAACAAGCAAACACAAAACAGTAAGCATGGTTAGGCATGGCATATTTCAAATGTTAGATAGACCCTTCAACACCACTGGAAAGAGCACCTTAAAATTAGTAAAGTTGCCATAGTTTGAAAGTGATACATCTTAACCAAGCGAAGATACAGCCCCTCAAAGTTGCATAAATTTACAGAAGCTTGTATGGGGGGGGGGGGGGGGGGGGGAGTTCTTGTAGTCTGAGCTAAAGTCGTGTGTTCTAAGCCAAACAATAATAATTATTAATAGACTTCAGGTTTGCAGGCTGCTTAAAAAAGCCAGATCAGTCCCTTCACTACAAACATGCAACAAAAAAAGATTCCAGAATCGATACTATGTTGTAATTGCACTTTTATAAGTACCAGACTAGAGATACAAATATTTAGTTGTTAACAATAGCTGGTCTTTGAAATCCTTGCCTGAGGTACCATTGGTTTTAAGGAACAAAGTAAGTGAGGTTTGAAGTGTGGTGATTATATTACAACTCTTACCATAACCTTAAGTGCAGCAGATTTGTCAACATAGTCCCTGGCGTAATGCGTCCTTCCATACAAGTGCATTTGAGGTGAATTATACAACACTGTAGGGACTAAAAATTAAAACAAACAACACTTTTTATTAAAAATTAATGTCCTGTAAGGAAACTGAACTTGACACAAGCATTGGGGTGTCATCCCCTTTTCCTTTCTCCAGATCCTCATTCCCTGAGTCACGAGGTTCCTCACAGACAGCGATAGGCAGAAATCATATGTATATGATGACAAACAAACTCATGGGTATGACCCTCAGTCCTCGTAAAACTATAAGTCAAATTAAAAAATCCTTCAGTATGCACCAGTCATCACCCCTCTTACAAAATGAGCTGCTAGTTAATTGCAAAGTTTAACCCGTTCAATCCCGCCAAAATAATAAAAATTATTCATTATATTTAATTTATTTTTACTATTTTTGTCAGTTTATAATGTTACATGACAAAACAACATCATCATCCATTTTCACATATACAACAACATGTACTGCAAATTGATGATAATTTTTTTATTATTACATGTTTTAAAGTTTAATTATTTTTTTCTATGTGTATCTGGCTTAGTCTGTCATTGTCTGTTGTTTTAGTTTTTTCAGTCCAGTACTTAATAGACCTTGTTTATATAGAGAAAACTTGTCTTTGGTAGAAGGGTCACTTGCCTATACCTTGACTACCCAGCTGGGCGAGCCAACTTTTCCTACCCATTTCCTTACAAAACTTGGCAAACTGTTTATTACATAAGAAATCAACAGTTTGCTCAGCTAGATCTATACACAGTACACATCCTGGCTGGAAGGTTGATTGACTCGCCTATTTGGATCAGCCTTTTTCGATGGTAGGGTCATCCTCCTTGCTGGGCCACTTTGGCTCACCCAGCCAGGTCAACTTGGTTAAGATAAGAGAATTAGAGCATGGGTGAGCACTGTTGTCAGCCTTTGGTTTGAGCAAAGTGGTAAACATTTTTTCTTGTACAAACGCTTGCTCAAGTTGACTCACCTAGCTGGAAGGGTGGCCCCTCTTTCTCAAGACAACTGTTATATAACTGTTGTATAAACGGGAGACTTCCCAATTCAAGCAACCCCTATCATGGTTATCACAGGCAGCCAGTAGGCTCTTGCTGGTTTAATTTCAGTTATTTAGTTATGTAATCGATTGCTAGGCCTGCCTAAAGAGTGCAAAAGTGTTGTTTTCTACACTCTTGTTACCTGCATGAGTTTCTTGCAGTATGCTTCTTTGGAAATAAAGCTGCTTAGGAATTGACCTGATGTTGTCTTTATTCACCTACCTGCACCAACAGCTGGTTTGTACTTGTTCTTGTTGCATCCAAAACGACTAAAGTTTTCAGACATCTCGCCTTTCAGGGCAGGTGTCTGGTAACTGTATCGTGATGTGGTATTCAAGGTGTAGGGTGGTTTGTACAGTGAAGGTACAAGATCTCCTTCAAATACTGTGCAGATATTCACACCTGCAAATAACATGATAACTGATGATTAAATTAATACAAACTGCAAGCTACATCCTGAAATAAATTACTTATAGTACAGTAAAGTTAGAGGAGTTGCTTGTACATGTTAGAAGGCAAAACACTCAAAACAAAAAGTTTTGCACACCTGAAGTGTACAGATGGGTTCTTAATTAGGTTATTTTTTTCAGAGATGGAGAAGGTCTAATGAGATCACTTTTTTTGAGGTGGGGTGGGGAAGATGTACATCCCTAGCCTGAATTTTAAAACTCTTTCTTTCATGTAGCATATTTGTAGGCTCAATTGCCAGATGCTTGGTGAAAATGAACCAGACTTGGAAGAGTGGCAGAAATTGAGCCATACCCACATAATTATTTTTTACCTTGTGGAATGCCTGTGTAGTCAGACTGATACGTAGATTTAATTTGCTCTTTAGAGACCTCATTCATTGCCTCAGGACTTATCTCCTCATCAAGGAGTGCTGGAAAGCGGCATGGAAATTTCCAAATCATAAAGGCCTGCAAAATATTATTTTCATAATAAATATTTATATGTAGGTCAATCTAGTACCCTTTATGCAAATGTCGGATGAGGGAGGGGGTTGGTTGCTGTCTGATGGACGAAAATATTGCAATGCATCTGGTCTATGCACATGAGATTTATTTAAAAAGGATTGTTTTTAGTAGTTGATGTGTATTTCTGGTTATTTCAACAACTGGACTGAGCATGACAATAACAGCTGTTTTGAACCTTCATTAAGTGGCCACCTATTCAGCAGCCAGTGATCAAAGTCCCAAAATAATTATTGTTGAAGAAAATTTTAAATTGAATCTCTATTAAGCGGCCACGGCTACCTTTTGGCCATCTGAAGGAGAGTAATTATTCCATTGTTGTCATCTCTATTAAGGGGTCATCAAACGTTTCATAACACTAGTTAACTTTTTTAACACTATGACAAAAGAAACCACCAACTCTGAGCTCACCCAAAACAGAACTCCCGGCTAATGCAGGCTAGTTTGATTGATTTGTTAACTCTGCACAATTTTTAGCCTACAAAAACATCTGTTTCTCCTCGCTCTTCGCCACTGGGGACGTTTCGTGCAGAGGAACGTCTGCAACTCAGCGACAGAAATTCCATACTGATGATGTAAAATGTGTCCGGAATCCGGTCAGAAGCACTGGTTGGTCAACAGAGTGGTTTCATTGTTTTAGCTATTGTTTACGAATGACAGTCTTGACAGACAAAGACAAAAGGCGACAGAGGTCAAATGTAAATGTGAAGAATCTCTGACAAAACAGTCAATATTTGTGGAATATAGTCTTCTCTAGAAGAAGTATTTGAATTTTGCTGGAGCTCTTTGGCAGATGAACACAACACTACCAAAATCAACCAGAGGACACATAAAATTGGACAAATTTATATTTGGAACCCCATGACTACCGAATTTATCATGTAAACATTGATTTGCATCATCAGTATGGAATTTCTACCGCTGAGTTGCAGACGTTCCTTCATGCGAAACGTCCCCAGCTACGAAGAGCGAGGATAAACGGATGTTTTCACAGGCTACACAATTTTTGTATCCCTTTTTTGCTCCATTTCTCCAAGGTGGTGCTGTGCCATTAACACTTAAAGCCTATTCTGTACACTGTTGGTTAGGCCATGTTCATTTCGTTTCCCTATTCCAGCTGAGACTGATTCTGAAACCCAAAATGCCTTTTACAACTGATCAATTTATTAACTGTGTTGATTTTTGTGCAACCTTTTTATGTGTTATATTTTGCAAGGTGGTACTGTGTCGCCAATACTAAAAACCTATTAAATGCCTATCAATACACTGTTTGTTTGGCCATGTTTATCTGCTTTCCCTACTCTAGCTTGAGACTGGATCCTGAAACCCAGAATGTGTTTTACAACTTAGTAAAACTGCCCATCTACCCCTCCCCTAAGATAATGGTAACACTTACTTCTCACTTAGGGCAAAAAAATAATACTGGCTTAGGGAAGATGGGTGGGCAGTTTCCCAACGGAAAAACGGAAATCTCATGGTGTATTTCATTACCAAAATTTGAAAAAAAAATCATTAAAAAAATCATCAACAACTAAATGTTTATTTTTTTTACCTCTGCGGGGTGAGGGTTGTTCCTTCTGTTGCCAGAAGAGCTTCCTGTTCGAATAGATTGCGTCTTTCGGACCTTCTTCGTATTAAAGTCAGTTTGATATGTTGTGAAGTTGTTATTGTCTCTACTTGGGAAGATCTTCGATGTATTTGGCCTATGTGTTGAAAAAAATAAAGCCAGAATAAAACTATATCAACCTATCCCATAAACATTTATATGCTTACATTCCGTTCACATTCCGTTGCTAAGCACTCGACCGGTAGTTACCTCGCATTTTCTGCTGGATGTCCGAACTTTCCTCCGAATTCTCTTTTGTTTGTGGTCATGTAAAACAATTCTGGGTTCTTTGTATAGCTGTGTCGAGCTTTCTCGGAGAAACGGGTAGCTTGTGGAGGTACACTTTTGGGTCGTGTTGGAGTGCGCGCGCGAGCTTCTGTTCGAAAGAATAATACATGAGTGAGATAATAAGCATAAGCTTAATAACAACAAATTAGTTCGATAAGCTTAACTCTTTTTGACACTATTGCGCTTAACACATTGCACCTGTTGAGTACCACGTTGCTGGGTCCGACGACGCTCCAATCTTATGCATAAGTTCTATGCACTTCTGTTGGTCATCTTGTGATCCCGAAGGAAAATATCTTGCAAGGTTGTAGGCAAATCCCGGCGTCAGTACGGATTCGTCCAACTGGAGGATTAAAAAGAGTCATGATTATTTTCTCCTATCATTATTGAGAAATTGATTTTAAATCTACGTTCTTGTCTTGTTTACTTGTAATACTTGCTCTTTGCTCCAAGCTTGCATTGGATTTGGGACGCCTTCACGTATAATTTGACGCGGCGCCATTGTTGAAGTCATTTTCAATCTCCGTCCCTGTCGCGCGAGTCGCGCGTGTTCCACATAAAAAGGCGGAAATGCAATTCAAAGCGGAAGTCACAAGAATACCTCACCGCGCGATTTGGCTGATATTTTTATTTTTATTTTTACTTTATTTATTTTTTTTTTTCACTGTCGTTCACTGATGTTCCGGGCAATAGCCCGGTATTCAATATTCTGTCAGTGCTCTATCAAACAACAACATTATGTGGATATAGCAGGATGGCTTTCATCCGTCATCTGAGGAAGTACATGTAAGTAGAAAAACAGTAAACTGATCCTCACGGCAAGAAATAGAAAAAAAATATTCATAGCAATAAAAAATAAATGGTAAAGTGTATTTGCTTATTTTTTTCGTTATGTATTCTCTCCGTGCGTTCTAGCCGTGAATAGTCAACATTTCGAATACCAAGAAAAACAGTAAATTACTTTATACGGCAAGAAGATTGAGAGAAACTATAATAATGGATATTTGTATTAACCCAAACCAAGGCAAATTATTCTCTCTAGCCCAAACACACTCGGAATTCATTTGATTTTTCTTTATTTTTTCTTTATTTTTTTCTCGCATTTCTAATCTATTTTAATAGTTTACATTTGAACAGAAATTCCTTAGAGAAAGTTGCCAATTTGTTTCAAATTGGCCTTTTTCCATGTAAAATAGTCAAATTTCCCAAATTCAATTCCTAAATAGCTAGCTAGTTACATCAGATTAGTCGGAAAATATGGCCTTTTTGTTGCCCTTCAGCCATTCTTATGCTAATTTGCTGAACACAAGTCCAAAGAAGAGGAATTGGTGAAAAATGCGGTTTCTCGCTAGTAAAATGCCCGTGGGAGGGCTGGGGGGAGGGGGGGGAATGTTGAAGTTTCTATTTGATCGTTAAATGAAACAATTTAAACAGCAGTGGCCGCGCGCACTCACTCTCGCCATGCCCCTTTGTGAGCCACTGCAGAGGGGAGGGACAGGAAGGGACTCCGATTAAGTCCGCAACCCGAACAATAATAGACTGTTCCAGGAGCCCATCACAGTCCTCTATTTTTCCGTAAGATCGTCGAGATCGAGCGCTATGTGTTACGGGCTATAATCCCCGACGCCCGTCCCCTCGGTACATTTGAAAATCAAGATACCCGTGACGGTAAGACGTGGTATACGTAAACGATCTCACGAAAAAATAGGGGACCGTGAACAGTCTAGAACATTAAAATCAAAACAGCGGGTCGACTGGAAATTTTGTTAATCAAGTGATACGAAAAGCACCAGCTTTAATATGGCTACCAGCGAAACCGTTTGATTCACCATATGGATCTCCACGTCCGTTATATTGTCGTCGTGTTGGTTTCGGATGTTGCTTAGTGAGTGAAACCACGCCTGAGTTTAAGTAACTAACACTGCAGTTAAAAGTAAAAATAGTAAAATGGGGCGGGGAAGTAAGTGAGTAATCGTTACTGGTATTAGTGACTAGAAGATTAGACAGAAGATAAAAGAAGTGCATGAGACCCCGCTCATTCCGAGCTCAGCAGTCCCCTAAAGTTCTTGTATGAAAATCTTTTGGAAAGAGCCGACTGCTAGCCGAGCGGAGCGTGATCGGGATAAAAGCGAAACACCCAGCTGTGAGATCATCAGATCCGCAGTCAAGGATGTACTAAGAAAGAGTGGATGTACTAGATAAAGCTGAATATTTGAAGGGAAGAAGTTGGAGAAGACTAAGAGGACGATGGGTCGACGATGGGAGAATTCAAGATAATTTGAAGCCACAGGACAGACTGGTAGTATGGCGATAAAGACGGAGATGCGGTCCACTAAAATATGGGAGGCTCCGAGATCACGGTCGGGTCCGCGAAATTGAGAAAGTGCGAACACGAAAACAGATCTTCCCAGATCACGCGCTTTATATTTTCGCGTACCTTACACTTACGCGTCATCCCTACTATCTGAGAGCCTCGAACAGACTAGAGAGGCAATAGCACATGAAGAGAGTCCGCAATTGGTCGTTTTCATGCAAGAGACGTTTCAGTCGTGTAGAAGTGTTTAACGTCTGAGCATTAAAGTCGACTGGTGTAAAAACGGGACGCACAAAGTAGAAAATAGCATTGTAAAAAAAATAGAGTTTTCCTTAAAAAAAAATACACAGCTCTAACTCTTCCCAGACCGTCTTCCCACTTCGTCGTCTCTGGACGAATTGGGCATAAATGTGTTTCAATTTACGGCGTCCACGTCTGTGGCGTTAAAGTCGTCTGTTATGTGCGTCTGAACGACGCAGTTGACAGAAGACGTTAATATCGTCAGACGTTTTTTAAATGCGTCTGTCTTATTTACCGTCTTTGTACACCAGACGTTGAAGTCTGATGAAGGGACAGTAGTCCCGAAACGTCTGGATTTTCAAACATTTTAGCGCTGAGAACACAAAGACAAATTTTAATTGTAATCTGACGTTGAAGTCATCTTATCACGACTTTCAGATCTCTAGTATGAAACGGCCATTTGTTACCAATTCGCATTTCCTGTCGCCTTGCAACTATGTCATATTACCGAATGATAATATTTATATTTCCTCTGAGAATCTGTTTAGAATGTTCTATTTTACTTATTGGCCGGACTTAAACCGTTTATATTGATTCCGTACGCAAGAAGCGCCATCAGCCCCAGGCCACGAAAACTCGCCAGATATTTTACTGTGCTTCAAAACTGATTTCCTAAGTAATCAGGGGCACCCAACGGCAATTTTCGGGAAAATATCTGTTCGGGAGACGATTTGAGATCTAGAATTTTCGGAGCATTTGTTGTAAAATTTCTTGCTTGCCTGCCTCTCCTAGGATTTTCGAACATCTACAAAATGGTATAATTACCCATTTTAAACGGATATTTACCCTAAAAAAGGCCACCTAGAATTTTCGGGAGCCTTTTCCTGGCTGAAATTTTCGAGAAGGTAAGTTTTTATCCCTATAATTTTCGGATCACTAGACTTTCAGCTAGGAAATCCGAACAGATGAAAAGTTTTTAGGGGATAAAAATATGCCTATATCTACCGTTTGAACACTAAAATACGTTCAACAATGCTATGTTAAGTGGTTTTGAACTATATCCTCGTTGGGTGCCCTTGAGTAATGAATATTGTTTTCAAGAATTCTGAACGTTGCTATGCAAATTGCAGTGAATGTTGTTTAACAACAGTGAGAAAAAGAGTTTACATAAGTGGCGATAATGAGACTCACTTGTGGAAAAGTGCGAACAGCCCAGACTTGTGCCATATTTACCGTGGATCCTGTGACTATGAAGGACTTCTTTGCAAAGTTTGTAAAGCTGCATTCACTCTCTGGGATCCGCGGATCACTAACTGCGTGGGTTACCGCACAACCGACAAACTTGATTGGTGCAATACTTAAAACAAAACTGTGGGAAGGCTGACTTGCTTTGATCTTGTTTCTTTTTTTAGCTTTTGAAATGTTTATAAACAGCGTTCTGATCCAGCGAAGAAACTTAATTGCACTACCTTACTTATTAATTTTGAAAAAGAAGCCTTTGTATGCAGGGTTTTAAGCTAATTAGTGTATTCACCTTCGGAATAGCTTCATGAGGTTATCTCACAAAGTAATGCAAAAAGAAACAACAGTCTCCTTCTTTTCTTTCGTCTGTCTTTTATGCATCTCGGCCAACCATCTTTGGCCTTTTTGGTGAATAATGAAAATAACTTGCTCAGGAAAGTTTACGACCCAAAAAAATGCCCACAAAATAACAAGCCACATTCAAAAAACAATATTCTCAATGGCCAATTAAAAAAAATGCAAAGCGTTTATTTATTATGTGCATAGTCACATACAACTTAAGAGTTGCGACCATATTAAACTAGAGGAGATGTTTCCGGGATTATTACTTTTGGGTTATTCGGATTTGCATGCGTTTACACGCATCAGGAAATCCTACAAAATCCATTGGAATACAAAGTATTCACCAAGAGGAAATATTCTCTCTTGGTAATCAGTTAAGATTCAGGTCCGGATTCAACTCAAACACGCGACCAAAACGGGATGTTTTCATTCCGGATTAATGCATTTGCATTTTCATGAATCCGTGAACGAATCCGGTGACAAAATGGTCCGAATTCGTGAGAACCTCCTCTGACGTAAACTAGCCTAAGTCACTGCCATGAAATTCCAATTTTACCAACGTTACAAGCCGGTTTGGCTTTCGTCGTGACCTAAGACAGTGTTAAGAGGCTATGTCAAGCAACTTGCTACAAAAAGCTATTACATGTCTTCGCATCAATTACACTACAAAAATAACAGCCAAGCCCTCTTATTTAAGACAGTATTTGCTACGGATTCAGGCAAGGATGGACAAGGATTGGCCAACTCTTTGAAGTTTTAATGCTATGCCTGCACAAATCACCCAGAGGGTTATGGTTAGAGCTTCCTGATAAAATTTGTTTCATACCTTCATAACTCTACAGGAGCATTTTGTGTTTGGGTACTGAGTGATGACTTCAGCACAGTCAGACTGATCTAAAACAGCAATTTCTCCATGACAAAGCCCCTTTAACTCTCTGATTGCTCTACTGGAGATCAGGGTGCCGTGTATGGTTTCTTGAACTTCTCCTTCTCTGAATCTATCAATGGAGTAACATTTTCCTTCATTCTAAAAACTTCGAACATTTTAAAAGCTGCGTTTAGGGGCACACCATACAAGTTCCACACTATGACTTCCCCACAGACCCATGATTTGTCTTTCAGAAACTTTAAAGCCATGTTTGTTCCTATTTTGAATTTTCAGTAAAAGTGCCTAAAAAAAGCTTCAAGTGGCTTCTAATTAACTGCTTTAATCTCCTCCCAAATTACCTCATACTGATTTGTGAACAGAGGGAGCATATTATTAATCAAAGATCTTTTCCAAGCACACACCATACTGACCAAACTTAGAGTGCACTCCTTTTGGGAAGATCCAGATTTAATAGGATCAGTGATCCAAGATCACTATGATCATGGTACATCCAATAAACCGATGAATCCTTTCCCAGGGTGGATCCATCAAATCCTTTGAAGTGCTGTGATCTGAGTGATCTTGAATCATGACTGATCCAGATCATCCCAAGAGAACGCACTCTTAGTGTTTTGATCAACTGATATTCTGATTAATTTGGGATGTTACATTATACACTTAATGTCAGGTCCCGAGGGAAACAGTTAGTTTTGTCGACTTCTTCGACTTTGTCTCGGGAAACATTAAGACCCTCGGGCAAACAAAACTAACTGGTTATATTTCTAGACTTTCACTTCAACAGCGACAAAAGAATAACTGGAGCGAACCAAAACAGTCGACTCGATACTTATAACAACACAAATCTAATTCTCAAAACCACTGAATGAATGATTTACAAAGTACTTTCCTTATATTATCTGCATCTTTTTCCTCCACTAGCTGCTGCTTCTCTTCTGGGATAACTTTTAAAATCGTTGCTTTTTCAATAGCTTGAGGCTTCGTGTTTGTGTTGTTGTGTTCATTCACGAAAAAGAAAACTGGCAGTCTTTTTCCCGCCTTCTGCCACGCCATTTTCCACTATGCTTTGATCACGTGCTCTGATGTATCCCGAGCGGGGTACTTTGCCCCCCCCCCCCGCTATCGGGAAACATTTGATTTTAGTCAAGCCCACGTGATCAAGAATCAACCAATGGCAGTCCCTGTTTAGTTGAGTGAAAATCTAGCAATATCATTCAACTATCCCCCGAAGGGGAAGTGAATAGTGGAGGATATACATGTATACCGGGACGCAATCGAAACGTTGAGGTATATATCTAGGGCTATGAACCGACCCTGAGGGGGATAGTTGTTTTACTATTTACCAAATCAGTTGGATAAAAATCAAAAAGGAGCTTTTTGTGAATAAAAGACGTCACTTTGTTAGAGTTTGTTTACGTTTTAATTGACAGTGCTCTGGGGATCATTTGTTATTATTTTGTTGCAAATTCAGTGGGAAATTTTTTTTCTACTTGCCAGTAAACACCGACAAGCCAAATTTTGTCTTGGTATTTGTTGGCGCAGCTGATTTATTTACCGCTAAAATTTCATCTCTCAAAAAAGTCGCGAAACAAGAAGACATTTTGAATCCCATCACAAAACGGTGAATATCCCAGGATATTCCGAGTTACGGGAGTCAATCAGAACGCGCGAAAATTGCTATCCACTGATTTGGTAAATACCAAAACAATATATTAGGTTTACGCAACTGCACCCTCCCCTTCCCTCCCCAACCTGAATAAATAAAGGTTCTCTGTCTCAGTAAATCATAAATCTGACTAAGTTTAGTTTGTAGTAAGAACGATTATACTAGTATAACTTAATCAACTGCTATAACCGGTGATAATAGGGACCTTAAGATACAAGTTGTTCTACAAGGTCAAGTAAGCAAACAAGTTTGCCATGTAGTTTTAGAAAACACAAGCACCATTTCCCAGATATGAAAATGGCATCACTTCCACTGGGTAGCCTAGCTGCATCTCCATGGTAAGAGGCAGCCTACCCATAATAATATATTGCGGTTACAGATATGGGTAAATTAACTGTACCCATATTGGGAAACAGTGTATCATAAGGTTAGTACTCTGACATAAAATAGCCTGCTGAGCAACATTTTATATTGTTGTGTTACTGGTCAGCGAGCGTGCAAAGAAAGTAGTGTCTGATAGCCTGGGGCTAGTGGATTTTGCTATCGGCTGGTGAATACTGTTTTTAACTTGCCTGATGGACAAGTGATTGTTTTTGAGGAATTCAAATATCAGAAGAACTGTGAAATCAATTCTGCTCGTCAGGAAGTTTTTGGGGCTAGTTGAAATGACATCTGGCTAGTAAATGCTAGTTTCAGCTTGCCGAATGGCAAGCTGTAAAAATGATTTTCTTTGCACCCTGCTGGTAAAAGTGATCTACATCTAACAAAAAACAATGAAGCCATACTACAATGAATGGTCCTGCCATGGCAAGGTTATGTCAGTTACCATCACCTAGTTTGTTCATTACTTCATGTAAAGAGCTAGAAGTAATGGAAGATCTGAGATACAGCATGATGTTAAACTGCCCAGCTCAGACTAGCTGGGGTGGATGAACTGTTTCTGAAATTGATCCCGCCTCTTGTGGTGGCACCTGAAAATAGTTGTTGAGGTTGCCTGAACAGAAGTATTTCCAACCATTATAGCAAATAAAGCAAACCAGATACACCAATGGTACATAAGCTAGAACATTCACAGTGTCTTTAAGGCCATCTTGAATGGAGTCTGAGGCATCACTTACCACGCTTGAACTGAAGATGACGACAAAGCACAAATTTGTGAGAAGAATAGCATCTAATGTATTCAACCAGTTGTAGCTGTCATTTTCATCAGTCTTGTAAGGACGAAGGTAAAGGCAGGTTACAACAATAATAACACTGGATGCTTCTAGTATTGATCTCTTAAGTGATCCAAATGGGACATATAGAGCAATAAGCAAGATGAAAACACGACATATGAAATAATATGCCGCAAACCATCTGTATTCATCTTTGAAGCATCTCTGAAATGTGTCAAAGAACAATCTGAAATTGTTTAAGTAAGGTATGCGCCTCAAGAACCATGGGGTAAAGAGAAGGACCAATGGCAGAAATAAAACAAAAAACACAATCCAAAGACATGCAAGGATAGTAAATGGCAAGTGCTTTCTCCAATCTCTGGTAAAGTCAATGTTACCATCTGCATACAACACCCAACTTCCATTGATGGGAACGTAGTGGAGAATACGCCAAGAGATCAAAGTAACATTTGTGTAACAGAGGACTAACAGGGTACAAAATGCACGGGAAACATTTTTGTTTATATAACAGGATGGACGGTACCTTGCTATTTTACCCAAAGCAAACAGTAGGAGAAGAACATATGATGGAAGAATATAGTTAATACCAAGTTTATAAAGGTTAGTCATTCCATTGAAAAGGCAAGCTCCAACACCCTTGATTCTCCAGTTGGCCACACCAATGATGAATGTGATAAATGGATCAAGATATTGTCCCTCTTGTAAAAGAAATGCGATAATTTGATAAGAGTACAACCATGCATTGAGATAAGTTGTGAAGATGTCCAATTCAATACGTAGAACCACCAAAACTAACAGTAATGTCATTATGAAAAATACCAGGAGAAGCCAAAGGTGACTATTAAGGCATTCTTCCTGGCAATGTTCATCACCTAAGTTCACAGAGTAGTGGTCCTTACATGCTCCACACAGGACACTTGACCCATTGCGGCCAGTGGTACAAATTTTTTCAGAATCATACTGAAAAGATGAGGCTCTACACACATCACTGCAGTAGTCTGGAGGACAAGGGTATGTGCTGAATTTATCATCCACAAATCCACCCCAATATCCACTCTTTAACATAACATGTCTGAAGTCACCATTGCACTTTGCTATACCAGCCTCCTGCATACAAGAACATGTCTCACCATCCTTTTGCTCAAAACCAGGATAACATCCTCTTAACATCACAGGTTCAGAGAATTTATGAACAACACGACCAGCAATTGTATTGGCATGGACCTTGAAATCACTTCCTTGCTTTCCTTTTAGACTCAAATTGTTGATTTTGGGATAATCACCCTGAATCAAAAACAAATTTGAAGCTGTACCAAGAGTTACATTTCCATCAACAATGGTTACATTCACCACACCCAACACTGAACTGTTTTTCTCATCTATTAATTTGACAGTAGCATTAAAGCTCTCACTTGGAGAAACCTTCCAGTCTGATATGTTTATCTGAATCATGAATGCATCAGTAGCAATTTGTACTTTCGAACTTTCATTTCTATCTAAATACAGAATTGTGTTGGGCCACTCAAGTGATTCATTGTTTATGCGAGGTTGATTAGCCCACCGACATCCATCAAGAGTTGAGGCATACACAGAGTCACCACCACCAGTAGTATTCACCTTATTGCCTCCAAAAACTATTTTGGTTTTCCACTGAGTGACATTGTTGAGACTGAAGTGGTTGTTGTAAGCAACGAAGCAGGTACGAGTATTAAGTTCTGTGGTCTCAAAAGCCACCACAGGTGGCCCAGAATCCTTCACATAAATTGCTCCTCCACGCTCTACCGCAGTGTTATTAAAAAAGTTTAGTTGACTGTGTGGCATAAGCATGATAACTGATGCGCCATACAATCCTAGAGCCCCACCCTGACCTCCTATGTTGTATCTGAAGGTAACATGTCCAAAAACATGGACAACTGCATTTTCTACCACCATAGCAGTGTTGTTATTATACGCAATGCGATCAACACCTTTAAAAATAATTGGAGTTGAGAAGGAGTAGATTGCTCCCTGGCCAATGACATCTTCAGTCAAAACTATCATATTATTAGTGACATTGCAGTGCTCAAGAACAATTCTGTGGATTAGCATGGGTCCCCTTCCATGCAAGTCACTAAGACCATTTATAGGACGTGGGGAAGCTAGTCCAATAGCAGAGCCCATTGTTGCAGTATTGTTGTTCCACACACAGTTTATGTATTGAACATAAATACTTTCGTCGTTAAAAACCTTCAAATAAGAATTAGTTCCATGATGTGACACTCCTCCACCTAATACTGCTTTATTGCCGTCAAACGTGCAATCTTCATGTTTTATTTGGTTTGGAAGTAACTGCTGCTTGTCACTTGTAGCAAGTGTACCACTCCTAATAGCCCCTCCAGCAAAATCTGCTTTGTTATTTTTAAATATGCACCTTGTAACTTCCAGTGTGTTGTTTTGTACTTCATCTTGATATTCAATGAAAATCCCACCTCCCCAAAGAGCATGGTTGTCTGCGAAGTTACAAAGACTTATCTCAATGAAATTATTTTCTGCAGCACCCTTCACAAAAATTGACACCCCTCCTCCTCTTCCAAAGGGAAAATGATGATCTCCATATGGATTTTCAACCGCTGCTGTTATGCTCTGTTTAGGAGCATGATTGTTTTTAAATGTGCAATTAGTGATAAAGAAGGTGTTGTTACTGTCAAAGTCAGCCAAAAAAGATGAATTTTGATCAAATGGAAATTCTCCCCCTCTGTACGTAAACTCCATGTAAATGCCACCACCAGCACGTGCAACATTTGTCGAAGTGAAGCTTTCATTGTGACCATTACCTTCAAATCTGGAGTGAGATATCTTCACACCTCCTACGTCATACATATTTATTCCTATCCCAGAACTGTTGATTATCCAGCAACTTTCGATGACAACGTTCTTGCAGTATACAAAAAAGACAGCCGAGTGAAACTGAATGTGAGCATTTAATTGTGCAAACGCATCACCAGCCGTGCTGTTATGCAAGCCACCGCATCCATGAAGCAATATTCCACTGAGCCTGATGTTTTCGCTCCGTTCAAATGACAAGCTGCCATTACGATGACAGTCAACCTTCACAAAGCTCGACTCTCCATTTCCAGCTAAGGAAATATTTGTCTTGTTGATAAAGTGAAAATGTTCAGTTAGGTTATATGGATAATACCCAGACTGCAGCGATACATTTCCGCTGAACGAAGAATTCTCGACGTATCTTAGAGCATAGTCGAGAGTTCGACATGGAACCGTTTTTTCATGTAAACACGAGGTGTTATCCTTACCACTTTCTTGGGAAACTACGATGGTTGTCGTCGCTTCTGGACGGAGCAACAAGAAAGGAGCCACGAACAACATTTTGAGACTGAAGGACAAGAACGAAAAAGAAAGTGGAACCATTGTGGAAACACTACACATGATGACAGAACCACTGTACTCATCGCGCGTATTCTGGGAAAACAGGGAACTAGACTATATTCTACTGAATCTGCCTCGTACCCAGGCCAGTTGGCGCTATCCGAGCAACCACCACCATTAACCACCACTATCGCCGAGGACGACTATCAGCATTAATCCCCTTGGAATTGTTACTCAGCTGGCCCGGGTTGCTCGAAGGATTGTTTATTGCTAACCAGCGTTAAATACCATGGAAACCTATACATTTTGATACCTCTTAACCAACGGTTAGCGGGGGGTTAGCGCTAACCAGGCTTCGAGCAACCGGCAAACTTTGCTCTGTTATTGCGTTCGAGAAAGGGGAATGCCTACTATTCGTGTACCGTACACGAAGTAGTAACCGTTCTGTATGCGATTTCACGGTTTGGACGCAATCTTGGACCGGCCTCGCCTAGCACACTTTGCCTCGATCTCATGTGTTCAGTTGTTCTCGCCCTGGAGCTGGTATCTATTTTGTGACACTCGTTCACAGATGAAACTGTGGCGTTTTTCAGCGGCAGATTTTCTGTTTACCATGCACAGGTTTGTTTACATTGGAAAATTTCCATTCAAAGATAATCGGATATGTAAATATAATGTATGTTAATTTGCACACTGTATTTGTTTTTATGGATGCAAGCAAGAGAGAATGATCATTCTCTCCTAATGCAAGCAAGATCAGCTTAGATCGATCATATTTGATTCTATTACAAATTGCATCTTTTCGCTTTTAAAAGCTATTTACAGCGTTGTATTTGCTTTTGTTTCTCACCATTTATGAAAAACGTACATGGTGCGTTGTATTTTGAAAACAGAGCTAAGTAAGTGAGTCGTGTTAGCCTAGTTTCACACTACAAGGGTTTAAAGTGATACGCGAAGCTGAAACGTTTAAGAATAGATAAATAATTTTCTTCTAACTTGAAAACCTACCGTTATACATATAAGATGAAAACGTTTTTATACTTGAGTAAACTAAATGAGATGTTAAAAAAATCTCTTCGCACGTAGTTTTTGCGTCCAGTAAGACACACGTCCAATAAATGTGCGACTACAGTTTTGGGTTTTTTCAATAATGAAACAAACTGTTAACTTGAAAATCTGCATCTGAAGGACAAAGAATGGCAAGAAGTGTATTGTAATCTTTTTGAAACAGGCTTTAGTAAAACGTTTCTTGTGCACATTTTCTTCTACTTGACAATGGTCTCTGTCATCCTATGGAGACGTTCATTTTGGCTTAAAGACATCTTTAAAACCGGAACTGATTTGGGAACACACTGGTTGTTTACCGGGAAATCCAGTTGGAAAGTAGTGGAACACGACGTTTTGGGTCTTCCCAACAGAAAATTTCCGGGCGCAACGGAACATCTGAAAAAGGTAGTCCTTTTTATTCCGGACGGAAAATTACAAACGGAAATTCGTGTTCCAAAGCCATTCTCAGGTAAATGGAACTGATTTGAACAAATGGTAAACGCGATTCCGGGACGAAATTTACCAGTCCCGAACTTTTCAAACCATTTATCCAAACCGTGAACCGACCCGCAGTTTGCCCGAAGCAAGTGGGTTGTTTACCCAAGTTCCCAGAAAATCTGTTTGGAAAGTAAAGTCGACAGTAAAAGGAATTCGGATTTTTCCGGCTGGTTCCGGTGGAACATTTTCTGGAGCAAGAGATTTCTGAAAAGGTGGTCCTGTTTTTCCAGACAGAATATTCCAATCGGGAATTCGTGTTCCCAGCTTGAAAGTTGCTTGAAAGCCATGTTTGATACCACGCAGGCTACCAGTTTTAGGCTTTCGCGGCCGTTTTTCGTTGAATGGAACTGATTTGGGCAAATGGTAAACGCGATTCCGAGGCGAAATTTACCAGTATTAAATTTTGCCTCACAAATTAGATCAAATTACCGAAACCGTGAACCGACCGGTTTGCCCGTGTAAATATGTAAATGGTAAACGACCACTCATTTAAAGACGCCTTCTTATTTGGGGTGGCGGGGGGGGGGGGGGGGTGGTATGTATGTCCGTAGCCTGAATTAAAAAAAAAAGGTCTATTCGCGAATTGAAAAGGGAGAACATGTCGCTCTGTCACTATTGTATTTGTGATTTTCCTCGTCGCTGTCGCAGTTTCAATCCATCTTCATGTCGCTTGTCGGAATTTATTGTAACCCTAACATGAAAACGACATTTTTTAAAGCTTTATGAAGCAACTCCGGAAGAGGACGAAGAGATCTGGGTACGAGATTCCGAGGGGCGCGCAACGAATCCCCACTTATCCTGCATTGCGTGATTTGCCCTGCGATTTACTATGGTAGGCGGAATGGTGCAAAATTCAACGAATCAAAATCACTACCAACATCAAAAACCAATCTGCAGTTCAACATTTTTTTTTCTACATCAACAATAAAATCCGTCCAACTTCAACGATTAATATAATAATCAACATTCGAAATATGCCTAATTCAACAACTAGAGAAAATCAACATCAACAAAACTTCCTCTTTTCTTCAACGACGATTTGCCTCACAACCAACATCGGACATCGACTTCAACAACAAAACACGTTCAACAATTTGGGGACTAACGACTGGCTATGGTCGAGGGAGGTTGGGACCCAGGAATTCTAATCATGGGGCTTGCTGGGAAATAGATGCAACCAAATGCAAAGTATCGGGTGGAACTTCTTTTTTACAGATTTGGAACAGTTAGTCTTAGTTTAGGAGCAATTGTAGCCTGGGGTATCAGGAAGGATCAGATGGAAGCGAAAAAGGGAGAGAGCTGAAGAAGCGAAACGCCTGACACAGATGCTTTTACTGGAGCCTTCCACCCCCACATAGCTTGATTCGATACCATCCAACCAAAATCACTTCCGGTCATTGGGTTGTCAACTTCAAAAAGCTCACCTAAAATAAATCTCACCTTACTGTCTGGCCGACCTCCGGTGCTTGTGTTGCTACGATTTCGTTTTCTTCTGAAACCTCCAATGAGGAGTTTTCGAATACTTGCAATGGAAAACCTGCCGTTTTTGAGGAGTTATAACATGTTTTAGGAATTGTGCTAGTGTAAGATCGTCAACACTCTGTTTGTAAATAAATGTGTGCCCGGAAAATTGTAAATTGCTTTTGTTTACACAGTTACAACAGGCGCTCATTAATAAGCAGGTTCCTGAGAGGCTGGCAGCTAAAAAGCTGATGTAGATCAGGCCGAGAATCGTCCGAGGGAAAATCCATTTTTAATACATGGCAACCTCGCTCTAATTTTATTTACAGTATAAACAACACCCGGCTTTTAACGGCAGGATGTTATAAATCAGATCTTAGACATCTGAAGCACTGATATCGTCTTCTTTGTCCCGGTCTTGTGAAATCAATACTCGTAGAAGCCGGGTATATGAGGCTTTTCTATAGCTCTACTCCGAGAACATCTTTCCTTTTAACTACGAGCTTTGAAAACGCAATTCTTGCTCGGGTTTTATTTTTATTCCAGGAAAGAACTTGAGAGCACCCTCTACAGCCTTTTTGAATTCGTCTCTGCGTCTCTGTCCGTAAAAGTACCACATGAAGCGGGCCAAGAATGTTTTGTCTTTTTACAGTCGGTCGAGATGACGACCCAAAAGAGCTCCTTTGCGCAGTTTGGCCCGCAAAAACATTATTTAATTCAGGTACAGGACTCGAAGCCGCCGAATGAATAAAATTTCTAGTCCTAGATACAAGATTTAGCTCTAACTCCTCTCGGACACATCGCCTGATTCTGTCCTCTTCATCCCGCCATGTTTGTTTCCTGGTCTCTCTATTTCCCAGCATGCCCTGTGATTAGAATTTCTGGGTACCAACCTCCCTCGACCATAGCCAGTCGTTCGTCCCCAAATTGTTGAACGTGTTTTGTTGTTGAAGTCGATGTCCGATGTTGGTTGTGAGGCAAATCGTCGTTGAAGAAAAGATGATTTTTTGTTGATGTTGATTTTCTCTAGTTGTTGAATTAGGCATGCGAATGTTGATTATTATATTAATCGTTGAAGTTGGACGGATTTTATTGTTGATGCAGAAAAAAAATGTTGAACTGCAGATTGGTTTTTGATGTTGGTAGTGATTTTGATTCGTTGAATTTTGCACCATTCCGCCTACCATAATTTACAACCTAAAAATTAGTATTGTACCCATTTATTCTAGACAATCCAATTGTTTCATCAATTTATTGATCACTTCATTATCAAAATATTCAAATACACATCCTTATCATTTCACTTGAAATAAAATATCCGCGAGTAAAAAATTCATATTTACAATTGAAAGAAGGTATTTCTACAGAAGAATATAATATTTGCTTGTAAATCATAGTGTATGAATTTAACCAGAGCAGCAGAGAGCTTTTCTAAGAAACCAAAACATAGCCAACCTTCAACCTAGCGACTCCCCTTGCTACAGTCACAACATTTTAATCATTCTGACAGCTTCTTTGACGAAGTTTATCTCTGTCAGCCTCCGAGGAAGGTTTGTTTTTTAAATCGAATCTCACTAATCTCATCTGACACATTAAGGCAATTGGCTTTTGCATATACCGAAGTTTTACTTCATTGTATATACATATACTTACGTATCTGTCTATGAATATATTGATGATCGAAATAATTGCAGAGTAAAGACGCCTTTCAAGCCGAGTGTCGACTGATAAAGGAATACCAGTATACAGCTAATTGGAGAAAGGTTGTTGGAAAAAAATGTGCACTCGACAATCCCTGAAAGGTAATATGGGATATGATCAATACGCTGTTCCTGACACTGTAGCTGTCGAACCTACTTTTGTTGCTTTCCTTTAGCACTCGCAAACATACTCCCATGGCCTCTCCTGCCATTCTTTCAAATTTCTTTGAAGAACCATGAACTTAAAACCACCCACAATACCTTTTGGGATTGTCGCGTGCACTTTTTCCGACATCCTTTCTCGAAATAGCTGTTAACTGATTAAGGAAAATGAGCAGCTTCAACTGCCCCCCCTCCCTGCCCCCCCCCCCCCCCCCGATTCATTCTGGAGGCATTCACATTATTGGTATGTGTTACTTCAACAAATACAATAAAGATCTGAGATAAATAACGTTGAATTATTTCTAACGTGGTCGTCCAAGGACAGATTTTTTCAGTATGTTACTGTTGCTGTCACTCATACCAACTTGGTCATTAGACTCTGCATTAGCATAATTCGCATGCTGCATCGCCGGCTCGTGTTCGTCAGTTGTAACATGAACGAATCCCTTGGTGTTATCCTTAGACTCAGCCTCGTATGGTGACATCATAGCAAATCTATCAAGTTCCGCGTCATTTATGGGGCCCCCCATGTCAACATTACTCCCCAAACCCATATCCCCTCCCATGTTATCCATAGGGCTTCCCATACTATTCGAAATCCCATATTGCCCGTTCTGTATGGTACTTTCCATTCCACCTCCATTCATAACCACTCCGTAGTCTCCTCCACTCGGCATCATACTCCCCACCTGTGTCATTTCTCCAGCGGCAGCAGAATTCAGGTCGACAGCAGGAACTGGTGAACCGGCTTCTGGTTTGGAATCCTCAACCGGATTTGGTTTCTCGCTGTCTTGTTGCTCTTCATCCATGTTACTGTTTTCCCCAGTGGATTTCTTCAGAACAAAGTTCAGTTCCGCTGCATCCCTGTCAGTGACGGTAATTTCCTTAGTTTGAGGTTCATATCCCCGAGCGGTGGCGGTGACCTTGTAGCCCCCTGGGAGCAGAAGTCTCCAATAATCACCGTCTTTAGCTGTGATGACTTCTTTTCTGCGGTTATCAACATAGATAGCAGCACCAGGAATTGGAGAACCCTGGCTGTCTTTTACAAAACCCTTTACTCCTTTATGGACCTAGGTAAATATAACAAAAAGCAAGAATGTTAAACTCAACTCTCCCTCGGAAGAAGCCTCATCGGAGAACATAGCATTTTTGCAGTTTATAGCGGACCTGTTTTTGTTGTCATTTTTTATTTCAAATATGAAGCTTCACAGCAATGCTTTACTGGTCTTCCCTGTCGAAGAACTTGCACATCGCCCTCTTGCAAAAAGAAGTACAGTATGTTGTCCTTGGTCCGGCCGGTTTCACTTTGTGGTGTAATTTTCGGGAAGAAAATAAGGTTACAATACAAACGAAACTTTCTGAGTTTTCCCGGTGTTAGCGAAGGCGGAAAAATCAAGTTGACGCCAACGAACGGTGAATTTTGTTCCGTTATCTTAAGTTTTTTTTTTCAAGGTGCCTTAAATTACTTGGATATAGTTTGAATTCAGTTATATGCGATTAAGTGCGTTAAGGAAGCTAAGTTTTGGTGTACAAGAAATGTTCTTTCGACTTGCAAAAAAAAATTTGGTCGACAAGTTGAATTTTAAAACCAAATTTATAGGTAATATTCTAAAGTAAATTTTGTTAAAATTGGTCTCCTTGCTGTAATTATATCCTCCCCTGATGTAAAAGTAGCCTGTCTGATTAATAAGTCATCCAAACGTTTTAGTGCATGTTCGTCGCACGTTATTTTCCGAAGTGCTCTAAATGTCTTCGGTTCCTGTCTAGCTATATATCTTAACCGTATTCAGTATATTGCATCTGAACTATTTTTTACTTTCGCAAAGACTTGCGAAGATATTGACAAGAGTTTTTGCTGATAACTTTTTAACCATAAATGGAAAGTAGAGCCCCAGTCTAAAAACGAAATCGCCGAAATCATAAACGATCCAGATTGAAGTGACTATCCAATTTTCTGTTAAGGTAAACTGTTTAAAACTAACTCACTGTTTTTTAAGCCATGAAATTAAAGGTATTTTAAATACTTACCTGATCAATGTAAGCGATCAGCGCTCTTTTGTTTTCTTCCCAGGCTTTAGGAAGTTCAGCGGCCTCTGGGAATTTTTTACATCCCTGCTCTATAGTAACCTCGAAACAATTGGAGTTCACATAGTTATAATCCTGCATCCCTCCTGACACGCTGTACCAAGCAGCACCATTTGTTACTCCATCGTCAAAGTGATCCGGGGGGACCTCAGGACACGGCCATGGTGGGTTTTTGAGGTGCATGGTTGGGTGTGCCATAGAATAACTTTTGGCCAGCTCCTTAAAGACGTCATCATCAGGAGATTTGCTGTATTCGTTTTTGCCATTCGGAGCGTCGTCAAAGGGGTAATTTGCTACCAAAGAACCCCCATGTAGGTTTGCACTGAGCACAAAAGGATAGTCATGAATCCACTTCATAACTGCCAGTGTTTCAGGCTGAGGTGGTCCTGTCACACTCCCGAAAAACTGATCTGGAAAATTCCGATTTAAGTCAACGTTGTTAGCATTACTACGCCCAATGATCCAATCCTTGCGATTATTCCCCTCAGCGGCGAGTTCATATCCGTCAGGATTCATACTTGGCATGAGATGAATGCGGGTGGTGTCTAACATCTTAGTAAGGTTTGTATCTCGGCCGTAATTTTCACAGAACTCCTTTGCAAGATGCAGGAGCAGTTCTCGACCGACTGCTTCATTGCCGTGCATGTTAGCGACGTACTTGAACTCCGGTTCACCAGCCTCATGTTTTCCAGGATTGTCGGATATTTCTATGACCCACATCTTTCGACCCTGTACAGATTTTCCAACGCTGTACAAGCGAGTGATTTTGGGATACTGTCTGTGGAGGCCTTGAAGATATCCAGTCATTTGCATATAGTTATGGTACGTCCAATCCTCCTCACCTAAAGAGCGTCTACTGCTTTTTGGGCGAGAGGAGACTAGAAACACCCGTAAGAATATGAAAATCACCACCAGGACAGGCGATAATCGGCCCATTGTCCACTAAATTAACTTTACGAGGTACCTGCACACGCTTTCACTGTCTGCTGAGGGGTTCATCCAAGATATCAAACAATGTTTAGTTCTTTCTACTCGAAAAGCCTCTTAACCTCAACCTACGATAGCCTCTGTCACGTCATGTTTCGAGTTTCCTTCTCCTGTATTGCAGCTGATGAACAGAACCTCAAAAGTGGAAATGATTCAAGGACAAGTCCGCTCCTGATTGGCTGGTACCGTGGGAAAGACACGGGTATTGTTTACTTGCCACTTTACAGCGATTGAGTGTTCCAACCAAAATAAACAGGTTGGCTGAATAAAGATGTGACTAAAACCATTACCCCTCGCCCTCTTGAACAACTTGTGATAATTGGTTTCCTTTTGACAAGACAAATCTGACCATCATCTCCCAAGATTGTAATGGGTTATTTTGAGCCACCGACATTTGAGCGTTTTGAGCTTTTTAACTGCTTTAGATTCGTGACACTGTAAAGATTATAAAGTAAGTATTGCTGAAATTTAAATTTTGTATTCAGTTCTCAAGCGAATCATCTTTCTCTGGCCCTCACAAAAAAAATCATTTCTCAGTATGACGAGGAGGCTGATATTTTCATAGTGTATTCTTTAAAAGATCTTGTTCAGAAGACAAACCTCTCTTCTCTTAAATGTGCCACCTTTCGCACACTTTTAGCCTCGACTATTTATTAACATTCAGAATCTGATCCCATGAACGTCAAGTTCACCCAGCTAGTAGACATATGATGAGGAAAAACATTTTCACTTCCTTTAAGTACAAATGCATTGATCAAATTAGCTAAAGCACAACGATGGAACTGCCACCAGACACAGGTTGGAACAGCGGCCAACATGGCCGCCATTTCACTGTTTTTGAACATCAATAATGACCTTGAGAACTGAGGACGGCGACGGCAGCGAAAACGTCTCTGAAAAAGTGAATTCGCGTTCTTTTAATCTTCATTGCAATTACTCCAAGTCACTAACTTTGTCAAATGTAGGTGAACCCTCCTAACATTGAATTCCTAAGAACCAAATCCATTGAGTTCAGAAATCTTCCTCTGTAAAGCTTGAAACTACATGAAATTAGGATCTTCACGCCGTTTTCACGTCGCAGTCCTGCAGTGACGGCAAAGAAATGTACAAAAAAGTGTGATGCACGTGAAATATTGTTCTTTTTGGTTATTAAACCTTTGCTTTTTTGACGTCCTCGTTTCCGTCGCCGTCGTCGGATTTTAAGGTCCCTATTATCAATGGCTACTGTGCCGTCATGTGAAAACCCTATACTAATTTTTCACAAGTGCTTAGGCTATAGCCTAGACTACGAGTAGTCCCCCATTTTTACTCAGGGATAGTAGAGCGAGCAAAACGCGAGCGCGCGTTAAAATCAACCCACGCGAGAAAGCTATAGCCTGAATTTCATCCGATTACTTCGAGTTGCGAAGCAATCGGATGAAACTCAGACTACTCTGGCTAGCCAAAATAGCCTTCTTCAGGTGTAAAAATATGTTTCTAAACAGGACAATAAAACTTCAAAGTCATTTATTAAAGTGAAGAATTCCGAAATATACAAGTGCGGTGTGACGTTTCAAATGAAAGTAATACCAAGGGCCATTATACAATACAATAAGACTCGTCGAAAGGCCAGGTGACTTCACTGGGCTGCCATAAAACCTGGACTATACAGAAATATTGTACTACATGAAAATGACAAGTTAACCAGAACAGACAGCGACCATCTTATAAAAGGAAACAACCCACCCAACCCATCCCGATCCTTATTCAACCGAGACTATAAATAGATGATCATAGATAATCTATATTTTATGGTCGACAAAAATATTCATACGTTTAAAGATTCTTTCCTATTTTCTTGTTATCTTGCTTCAACTTATTAAACAACGAATTTGTCTCTTTGCATTTTGCGAACTCGAAAAGTTTAAAGATTACTCACAGCCTTAAAAAAATGTAAATAGGTCAAACAGTCGCTGAAGACAGTTTTTTTTACCGTAATGTGAGTCTGGGTAATAGTGCTGATGACACGAACCTAAATTGTTTTTTGTTCAAGCGATTCATCTCGAAGCTCAATAATTGACCTTTTTATAGTTTAAACCTTACATATACCGTTACCTCCTCACATTTACAGTGTACGTATTCAGAACACGTTATTCAATAAAATTAAGGGGTTGTGTACTTATCTCGTGTGTGGGTCTATGTGAGGTAATCTATTTATAGTCTTTATATAGGTTTTTTAAAGTTCCCATTCTCGATGGCTTTTAGTTTCCACCCCAATGAAAGGATATGTATGTTAAAGCGAGCTGTGAAATTTCAAAGTTTATCGAAACTAACTAATACTAACATCAATCGTACTTGTTGAATGGGCGGAGACACGCAAAACACTAGATCACGCACAAATTTAATAATACAGATACAAACAAAAGCAAAAACTCTGGGCCACATTGAGAACAACTGTGAAGCTCTAGGATGCTAAGTCACCAAATCTTGTACTAGGAAGTAACTTGCCTTACTACTGTTTCAGCTCTGTTTCTCTCAAGTTGGTATTTGAAGTTCCCGGTGAAGCTTCGCGTTCTCGAAGCTTTGCAGCTTATTTGCCCTCTCGCCAGTTAGGCTTATGAGATGAACTTGTGTGCGAAATTCTCAAAGTTCCTATTTTCGTCGAACGAGTCTTCTTTATCCTAATCAAAAATTTACACCTCCGAAAAGGCGTGTGTTGCATTAAACAGGAAGAAATCAATCTTTATACTAGTCTCCCTCGCAGCCGTTATTAGGGTCGTCATGCAACGCTCCTCCCCACTAACGGCTGCTCACGAGAGAGACACATTCCTTTTAGTGGGGAGGAGCGTTGCGTGACGACCCTAATAACTGCTGCTAACAGACTTGGCGAAGATGGACAAACATTCTTTATGGATCACGCAACGCCCTCTGCGTTACTGGGTTAATAATTAAAAGCGTTCATTTTTCATCATAGGAGGTATACTTTCTCAAAGTCCTTCGCCTCTCGTTTTCGGTAGTAGGCCCCAGCGAGAGCTCCCGCTCTCTCGCTCGCTTTGCCACCGAAAACATAAAAAATTTCTAGCTCGCGCTTTGCGCTCGAGAAAAATTTTGAGCTCGACTTGTGTGCAAGTCTATGTAGCAGACCGAAAAATTCCGAAACCAAATTTACGAACTGGGTGTACCTTGAGGTTGCCTGCGTGCAGACGTCTCCGTGCAACAAAGGAAATAGGAGACGTCTGCACGCAGGCAAACCTTGAGGCAGCCCAGTTAATTCGACGACAATACAAAGAGTGGATTCATTTGCAACAGAAGCTTTTGTATATAGCCGTCGAATTTGATCGCTGGCGTTTTTCATTGCGTTTGAGCTTAAAGACTAACATTTCTAACGGGTGAACGCTACGGCTATTCGCGTATGTTGCAGTTAATCTACCCAAAATTTACCGTCGTTGACCGGTTTGTCCAGGTACGCGGTGCAAGGGTTGATTTTCCATGAAAGTCTCTGTCCACAGTGTACTGGTCTACAGTTTTGTCTATCGTTCATGAATCAAAAAAAGTCACTCAAAAGGGTGCAATAAACTGTCTTTTATATTCGAACTTTCACGAACTTTTACAAAATAATTCTGCTACGAACCACAAATCGTATAAATAACGTGTGTGCAGCAGACACTTCGCTACACCTCAACATATTTACAACTTTAAACGGACCATACCCTAAAAGTATACTTTAATAAAGGTAGCGTATTTACTTTATGGTCTTCTGTCCCTTCCGGCGTGGACAGACATGATGATAACTCATGATAGATACACCTAAAAGACAAGAAGACTGAAATGAAGGTATTTACCTTGCGCCAGAGCAACGTGGCATACAATATTTGAGAAACATTACTGACAATAACGGCGACTGAAAAAATCCAAGATCCTCTAGGAGAATTCCGGCTCAAAAACTCTTTTTCACTACAATACCGTTGCTTGACCTATAACATTTAAAAACGTCTTGGTGAGATCAAAGGGCATACATATTCCTGACGAGCGGCGAATTCTGTCTGCATACGTCATTTTTAACATTTATGCCACCCTGCTGTACAATTTTCTCTCGTAGTTTACGTAAAAACGAATAAATTAACAATGAAACGATACTAAGCCATCCATAACGGAAACTTTTTTAAGTCAACAGGGTTGGACTGGATGGTTTTGAAAAACCAAGAAAACAAAGTCATTAACCTTTATTCAGTTTACAGTTATGACTTGAACATGTAAGGAAACGTTAACTTAGGGCATTTTTTACATGGAGGTGGGGGAACCTAGGTAGGTGAGGAAACCCGCCTGTCCATATAATCTCTCATTTCAATTTGATCACGTTTACATCATAGTTGGGGTGACCATATGAGAGATTATATGGACAGGCGAGTTACCCTATCTAACCGGGTTGCCTTACCTACCTGGGGTCGCCCACTTACATGTATGTAAACAAGCCCTTAAACGTTTCAACAGCGCAACCTTATATAAAAGTCACTATACTGCATGAGTGCTAGACTGTCCGCACAACCTCGTTCCCAGGGTCTCTCATCTTCCCGCCCAAGCGAGAGAGGAGAAACCCTCTCTCCTCTCTCGCTTGGGCGGGAAGATGAGAGACCCTGGGAACGAGGTTGCTGTCCGCAAAGATTTGCCAAATTCTATTTTGAAGGGTCTATGTCACGCTATTTGCTATCTTTTTTTCAGCTAAAACTTGTCGGCGCATCAATTGAACTCTAAAAAAAATGGTCCAGTTTTGTTATTTAAGACTTTTTTTAGGCACGGAAAATGTTCCCCATGGTCTGTTGCAACGGATAGCAAGGATTTTCTAGTTTTAATGTTATGCCTGCACAATAATCGAAAAATGATCGTTAGCGCCCCCTGATGCTGTATGTATGATGTGTTCATCATAAATCTTCAGGAGCAGTTTGTGAATTAGTAAAGACACTAAGTAATGACTTTAGCACAGAATTGACCTAAAACAGCAATATCTTCGTTACATAGTCCCTTTAAGCAAAACACGCGGCCATCAAAATGGCTACCTAAGTCGAGAAGAGACAGCTAAAGCCTACTTGCCCAAGGTCTTTGAAAAAGAATCCCTGTCGTTAGGTTTTTGATCCCACGCATGAACTGCCGGAACTGTATAAATACCCCAAAGAGCTGTTGTTCAGTGAATACCATTCCTTAAGGTGGCTGAACACAGTTTTGACAGTTTGTGATTATGTGTTATTTGCCAAATCATGGCAAGAGAAAGGTTGCAGTTCACGAGCTGAAACTTGGCAAGTGAAAAATGTACTGATGAAAGATTTTGATTGACAGGTAAAAATTGACTTTTTCGTAGTTTCCGTGGCAACATGAACGATTGAATGCAACCTTAAAATTTCACTTTTTCTCAGTTTACATAAAATTCGCTCATTAGATTTTCCTATAAACTTGCACACAGCTTACTATAATTAATCATTACCATTTGAAACTTATTAGACCAAATTTTAACAGAAGGGTTTCAGATAATCAATAATTTAATTGTACTGTAATTATGAAATGTGTCACAAAAATTTGTCTGTTCAAATTCCACTTTAAAGTTCTCATTACTTAAAATACGATAAATGGAAAAATTCGGCCAAATATCACAAAATTCTAATGAGTAGATTTTGAGAAATCGTCTTCTGTGCACCATTGCTTTTACGCCGCCATGTTTGTCTGTCTAATTTAAAACACGCGCCGTCACGCAAGTTACCGCTGACCGCCCGCAAAACTGTGTTCAGCCACAAAAAAATGTGTCAAAGCAAGATTAAAGTGTTTAACGGTGTGTGCATGTTGGGGTTCAATGAGTCGTGTGTTCAACTTCATTCCACTGTGTTTTTGCGAACATTAATAGTCTTAAGGTCAACGACAATAAAAAAAGAAACATTTTGAACCAAGGATAACATTGGACTATAACCATATACGCCCTCGACAAGATTACACTTCAGGTAAAACGGCGTTCGCCGTGTTTTCCGGGTGGGAGCATATGCTATAATGGAGTTTCTTCCAGCTTGTTTAAATCCGGTACACGAGTTCCTGATTTGGTCGTTATCTCTTTAGGAGGAGTCAGAGGTTTCAGTCCAGTAAATGGAGTTCCCAACTTAGTGTCTCGATCTTCATTTCCAATTTCGCTTTCTGACGCAGGTCGGGAAGTTTTTCTCGGTAAGGGCGCTAAATGTTCAGTAGAAGGACTGACAGGTCTGTCCGGAAAAGTGAAATTCACTGGTTCTGATAACGTTTGTTTATGAATGTGGCCTTGAAGCGACAAAGCGGATTGTCCTGCCCAGGGGGATAGAGCACCGAAAGTACGAGATTCAGGACTTTCACGTTTGGCCGCCGGCGGTTTGCGGGTTGGATAAGTGTTATGCGTTAGATGAGCGAAGTTTTTATGCTGAAGAGGCTGAAGGCGAACTTCTCCAAGAGGTTTGTGAGATGAACTAATTGTTAGTGGCCCAAGGTGAGACACAGCCTGTTCAAAAGAAAACACTGAATAAAAAACGAGGCATTTAACGAACAAGGCAGCTAGGGAAAAACATTGTTTTGTAATATAAAAACACAAATAAATAAATAAAAGGACGCCAATGTTTTTAGTTATTCTGAACCTTCAAATTCCATCAGATCACAATGAAATTCTTCTACAAAGACTATAAAAATTCAGCATAGGAAAGCGCCATATCAGATCAAACATGACGACATTCCATCCTACGGGAAATTGGTGGGAGTCACCCAGGGTTCTCTTTTCTTCAAGCCCCGTTAATTTGAAGGAAAAATGAATCGCGCCAATGAGAAACTTTCCAGCCACTTTTACTTTCCGTCAATTTCGCATGGGACGGAAAGTTGTCACGATAGATGAAAAATTGTAACTCGTGGGACTGAGTGAATTGACAACAACGACGTTATATTCTGCCACTCAAATCAAACCCCAAACGTACTCGGTTCATTAAGAGATAAAGAAGGCTTGCCTCAACATGACCAGGGATAAAGTTAACGCTGGTAGCATAATATAAACGTACCTTTTCACTGGAAGGTAGTTTTCCGATGGCTTTATGCGGACGCATATCAAAAGACTGCAAACAAGAAAATGCCGGATAGTTTTTCAGTTTCCTTTTTCAGCAGAAAAAAATAAAGCAATCTCTTGTATTCTACCTGCACTTCGGTGTTTCTACTCCACTCTCCCATTCTGCTTAATTCGCTACAAGGAAAAAATAATAAAAAGAAACCTTTTTTTATTGATATATTTTCCCTCGGAATTTTAATGCAATAAACATAAAGTGTTATAAACGTCGATAAGACTCGGCAGGGATGGAAAAAAATCTGCTTCAGGGGTTAGTGTGTTGGTAACAGGAGCGAAGAGAAATCGATGAGGGATAAATTAAACCCGCGCCTAACAGTAAAACACGTTCAGAGGTTAAGAGTTTCACACTTAAGGATAAGGGCGTGTAATTACAACGAAGATGAAGGTTTTTAGTCTTGGCTACCTAACGTCTTGACACCGGGATGGCCAAAATGAAAAAAGACTCAAAACGCGGTTTTGTTGACTAGCATTGAATAAACTCTGTTTTCATAACAAGGCCTAAAAGTTTGCTTACCCTTGTGATTCTAAAGGATGATGCTTGGACTGAGGAGGTAAACTTGACATCTGCAGACAAAAACCACAAAATTATTGACCCTCTACTACTAAGAAGAAACGAAAAGTCAACCACAGCCTTGCTCCCACCAAAAGCTGGAATAGCCTAACCCCCCAGGGGGTACTCGACCAAAATTTAGGTATAGGTGAGCCGCTCAGGGTTTCAAACCCTGACCCTATTTTAGAACAAAAAATCCTAGAAATACATACCCTGTTTAGGACAACAACCTCAATTCTATTACGTTGTTTAGGAAAAAGGACAATAATATGCACACCGTCTTGTCTTGAAGCTATTAGGACAGATTCGTACGAAAGTTATATACCTCGTTTAGGACAGACTCACGCGAAATTATATACCCTGTTTGAGAAGGAGAGGACAAAAACCTTACGCTCAGCGGCAGATCCCCATATAGGCCATATGAGGGATTTTTTGCGCTGTCCCCATTGTAAAGTGCAGGAAGGGTCGCAACCGGATATCACGCCAGGGGCCAAAGAAGAGAAAATAAGTTAATGAACACAGCCAACTTACTGGTGAAGGGTGGAGGAAAGATAGCAGTAAACGCCTCCCCCCCACCCCCCTTTCCCTCACAATGAGAAAGCTTCTACGGCAGAGTATTTGAGAAGCTATCTCCTCCTAAACACATGACTTTCAAAGAGAATCAGGCACGCAACCTTTAACTGACCTGCTGAAGTTTTTTCCTCTTTTTCTTCTTGTCTCTTTTTTCTTGGCTTGAGACATTCCTAGGTTGGTTTTCTTCTCCACTTAAGTCTTGCCTCCTGCAAGGACAACACAGTTCATTCGCTACATTTGTTGTTGAGGTTATGCTACCAACCAAGTTGTAATCTACCGTTTTCACTCTGACTTGTTTTTCTTTGCGAGCTTTTTAGCTTTGCCTTGCAAGTTGAACGGCCATCAGGTTGTAAACCGCTCAAAACCATAAAGCTGTTAGGCTGGCAGCCAGATAGTATGAAAATGGGGAGTAAGAATGGAGTCGGAAGTTGGATTGTAAGCTTAAAAAAAGACAAATTGAAGTAGCTCCTATAGCGCTGGCAAGAATTTCAACTGAAACAAGCTTGCTGCATTCTTGTCGCATCTGGAACGAGTTGCACAATCTACAGAAAACATTACCACAGTGAATCCTGACGCTGTTTCACATGAGAAGCTCCATAATCATAGTTTGGTATTGACAAGTCTGACTTAGAACCTCTTCTTTCTGTGCTCATACCCATTGGAATGGAAAAATTCGGCTGAAGAGCTTCTTCTCGACTGGAAGTGCCAGAATCTAGCAACAACAAAAAGGGAGATTAGCATGCTGTATTCTCAAGGCATTCCTTCCCTTGTGCATCTCATTCTGGACGTGGTGTTTGTTCCAAGGGTACTAGAATCTCTCCTCTTCTCTGGGATAGCGAGGCCGACATATTTGCAGTCTCCCTTTCCCCTGACACAGTAACCGGAAGATATTTGCTGTTTTTTTCCTACAGGTGATAAGGAGGGTATTTAGAGCCTCCCTTACTCCTGGTGTTAATGTGTGACTGAGAAGCACTTTTAAATCGTGTGTAGAGCATAAACGCCTCACTTCTAGCAAAATTATCCTGGTGAACCTCACTGTCCTTAATTTAGTAGTCCTTCAGGTGGCATAAACTAACGCTTATGTTTCGACAATTACAGCAAACATAAAATACGGCTAACCAATAACTTCAACCAAAGCAATAATTATACTATACTTGATTTTGTGAACTAAAAGTTTCAGTTACAAGTCAGCTATATAAAAACCGGTTTACCTTGCTGTCGAACATTACCTCCTGATTGTTTGGTTTGATGCTCTGAGGCCTGCAGGAAATAAATTTTAACACTAAGACAACAAGTCGTACATATTGTTAGAGAGGCTACAGGAAATGGAAGGAAAACTGGAACATAACTTACAACATAGATGATTACGGGCCTACCCTACAAAACTTGCCCTGCAGCAGTGCAGGTCAGTAACAGTTACAAACCTCATTTCTTGAAATATGCTGTTGTGGTCTGGATTTGACTGAAGCTGACCCATCTCTGTCTTTTTTCTTCCCAAGGATGACAGATTTTGTTTTTCTTATTTCCTCTGCAATTGTGGATGAGCCATAAGCCTGAAAATAATATCCAAACCATGAAATAGCCACAATGTATTTAGCCGGAAGCATAGCCATTTCTTGACTGACTGCATGTGAGAGTGTCATACAAGATTATTCTCATTTTAAACGTAACGTTAGAGAGCTAAAGAAACCACGACGGCGTTGGCAGCGAAAAGGTCACAGTGAATTCGCGCTTCTTTAAATACATCAATATTATTCCACGTCGTGCAATTTGTCAAATGTTGACGAACTGGTGTGGAGGTAAATTGCATCCAAGTTGTGACTGAGAAAGAAAGAAAATCATTGTCTTGGGTTCACGGCCACCATAAACGTGAAATTAGAAAGTTTCACATCGTAGTCGCTCAGTGACGGCAAAGACATGAACAAAAAGGGGTGCTGAACGTGCAGAGTTAACCTGCAAGCAAGCTTTCAATTTGGGAACCGCGTGAGAAGTCCGTCCTACGCAGGGCGGATAAAGGTTGGGCGGTGAAACGAGCGCTCCGCTCTTCATTTAATGTGTGATGCGGAGTAGGACTGGCACGAGCGCTCTTTCCGCGCTTCCGGTGCGCTTCAAGGCCGGCGAAATTTTCCTTTTTGCAAACCGGAAATCCTATTTTCTTTCTGTAATTTCAGGCTACAATGTTAAATAGATAAATTCGTTTCATAACAATATGAATAAACAGTTTCATATGTTTGTGTCTGTACGTCTAGAAGTCAAACTTGTTGGTCGTATAATGCCAAAATTTGAGTTTAATTTGAAAGTGTTGAATACCTCCTCCTTCCACTTAATATCACCTAATCGTCTTTCGCCGTTTCGTTTGCAAAAGCTTAACACTTCTTAACCTCAATTTTTACATATGTTAAAGGGGGATAAATTTTATATAACATAACAGAAAATTAGATTGATATATGTTGATATAGTGGCGTTGTACTTCTTCAAACTTTGCTTCTCGGGTGCAACGCGCCATGGCGATTCGCGCAATGCGCTGCAAATCCGGCAACCGCATGTAAACAAAATTTATTGAGGTTAGTTGTAAGGTTTTTTCTCAGTTTTTCTCTCTAAAACTAAACAAGGTAAACAGTAAAAACTGAGGGGAAACTAATTTTGAAGTTTCGAACAAACAGAAAGACGTATGAGATGTTTTTTTCAAAATTAAAAAGAAGGATGATGGTGATTGAAATTAGCATAATTTCACCTTGCGCGAGCTGCACGCATTTATAAAATAATGAAACACGATCCGCTGTCATTTAGTTTTGCCTTGGATGACATGGATGAGATTTTCCTTCGTGTTTTAGACAGTACTTAGTTGTTTTTGTTTTGAAATAACATCGACATTGGCGAGTAGCAGAACGAAAATATAATTCAGTGGTAGAGTCATGGAAGTAATAAAAGAAACCCTTTGAAAGAGATGTTTGTCTACCCCAACTAAACCTCCCGCAAAAATTAGCAACATTTGCCTCTCGGAGACAGCGTACCAGCACAAAGGAACGAGGAAGAAGTGCAAGAAAATAAATCAAGCTGCCATAATTCAGTGACAGCGGCAGTGTCTAATGTACAAACCACATCGCAAGCCCTGACCGAAGTCGAAAACAAGCGACATTTCTAAGCAGAGTCCCAGTCCACTGCATCACACCTTTTTGCTCGGACGCGCTCGTTTCACCGCCCAACCTTTATCCGCCCTGGTCCTACGCCTCTCGCTCGCGCGGCATGCTTTACTCACCACTCGAAATAGAGAGCTAACGCTCGCAGGCTAGCGCACAGTTGTTCATAAAGCTACTGTTTTTTTCAATGCCGTTCTCGCTGCCGTTGTCGCGTTTGTTAAGGCTATGTCTACATTATACCACGGACCTCTTGTGCCGGCACCAAAGCCCAATCGGATCGGACTTTTGTTCACACATGACAACGGTGATTTTAGAGCGGTTTCTGTCAGTAAAGGTGGGAGGCTGTGCTGCACTGGTCTTAAAAGTGGATTGTCACGTATCGGATAGGTTTCAGTGCCAATCTTCGTGACCGCACGTACTGGACAGGTGTTCATGTCCACAGGATGCTGAGCTGTCCAGTATAATGTACACATAGCCTGATTGACCTTCACAGAATACCTTTGGATTCTTTTGTTGTTCAAACTCAGACTCTTCAGTTCCAGGAAAAAAGCTGTAATTAGCAGCAACAAGATGACTGGCGTGAGAGATAGCAGCTGATTTACCCTTCATTTTATAGTCTTCTTCACTACCTATATCACTTTGGGTAACATTAGTTCTGTTTGTTCTTTCTTCTGCTTGAAAACCTGTTCTTGACAAACTGCTATTTCCGCCACCTTGCGAAACAAAATTACGGGGTTTTATATCAGCAGAACTGTAAACCACAGACTTGACTGATGAAGAACTACTGTCTGACATTTCTGCATTAGTGACAGATGAGGAAATATCCGGCATTTCCGAGGGTTCATGTTCATTAGTTCTATTCATGACTTGCACATTATCGACGATTGTGTCCTTATGTTTCTCTTTAGATGTCATTTGTTGCATCACGAGTTTCTTTTCATCACTAAAATCTTTGCCAAGAGGAAGACTTCCATGTGCATTACTCTTTGCATCTTGAGGAGCTTGTGTTTTTACACTTTGTGAACTCTCAGATGGTTTCAGACCATGTGAATAGCTTCCCTTATGGGTAAAATGTCGTGATTTAACACCACTGTCATTCTTTCTTGTGACATGTTTCATTTCAACTCCCTCTTTGTCCTTTAATGTACTTTCAAATGTTTCCCTTTCTTGTCGAAAAGCAGGGTGATTGTAAGCATCAATGATTGAAAATCGGTCTTTTGGATCAAGCTGTAGTGTTGCCTAAAAACACATCCAGGTAAGTTTTAATTCAACAGAGTGAACAACAAAGTATGCCTGCATTTCCTTTGGGGTCGGCAGGAATCCTGGCGCCTACGCATATTAAACCACATGTAAGGCTAAAGGAAAAGTAAAACGGGCAACAAAAACCTGCAACTTTTGTTCTGTAACATTGCTGAAAAATGAATTGAAAAGTGAAGTTGCGCATCTTACCACCCACGTGCAAGCCTGTCCAGCTTGCAACAAATCAGGCTGTTGCAGGTTGCTAAAAGTTGTTCCAGAAAGTAGAGAGTAGTTCTACCTTTTTTCGACAAAATCTGTACTTCTTGAGCGTTTTAACGGCCCAAGGCAAACTTGAATATGCATTACTCGAAAGGACTTCAAACAAACAATATATTTTTCAAGAAAAGGAAGGATAACTATTTGCTCGTTCAGACTTTCGGTTACGGCTCATTTCAAAGTCGTTTCGATACACGCTTACTCAGACGAGGTGTAAATAGTTTCACGTCCTTGGCTTAAAGAACGAAGAATATTCACCCAAAATGTTTTCCTTGTTCACGCACAAACTATAATTGAAGTGAACGAAATGTTTGTGCAATTTCACTGCTCGAAACCGTATCGAACAGTACTAGCGTACTGTACTCGTATCGAAACGACCGGTTTCCAGACAGTCGCACAGATTGTGCGCTCTTATGTAGGCCAGCCACGAGAGCAGTATCCATGTAAGAGCTGGCTGCTATATTGGAAGCTTCTTGTTTGGGCACCCCTCCTTATTTTGGCAATGCAATTGTTGATATTCTGCTTGACTATTTCGTCAATATAGCTGCCTATGTGAACCCAAAACACTTACTTGCATAAAGCTAAGCATAATTCCACTGATTACTCCGGCATATTTCCTTCCTAAAGTCTGAGGAGTAATTGTGGTGGGAAACTGTGGAAAGAAGTTTCATTAACCTTTAGTGCATTGTCACAACAAGCATAAAATAATAAACGGTTGAACCTCAACTACACTTTAAAAAAAGTCATCTCTCCACAGTAAGACCCCCATGCTGGGGGTTCATTGGTCTGCCGATTGTGCATTTTAAGCCAGGGCTGAAAAGTAATTCCTACCACTATGAATAAAAATAGGTAAGTTATCCTTTTGAAACAAGAAACGATTGGCATTATTTTTAACTGGGACTTCAAATAACGCACCCTCTTCCCGCCTTCAATCCAGCTCTGCCCATGACAGAAAATAAATTTACTGTCGTTCAATACTTATAAAACGTGACAAGGTCAATTTCTTGGGTTTCAAACACTGTTATATAACTGTTTCTTAAAACTCGCAGAGCAAATTTAGTTTCAGTTTTTTTCTGTCGGATATTGGATTTAAAGCCTTTGTAACTATCCAAGTGAATATGTTTCTATTTGACGGTAAGATCTGCAAACAGCATATTCCTTTCTTGTATTAAAAGGAAAGACTTTTCACATGCAGGTACAGAATATTGCAACGAGCTGAAGCTTTCCCTGTGAGGACGTGGAAGGGCATTGTTTCCGCAGCTCCCGTGCAGGTTAACTACCTTATTCGAATAGTGTATTTTGATAATCTTTTGGCATAGATATAGGGCCAATAAATCCACGCAATAATTTTGAGTTCGTTTCAAAACGGACTTCTAAATCTGTTCGCCGTCCCCTTCCCGAAAAATCGGCCCCACTGAAGGGGGAATGGGACACGCAAAGCCCTCAGGGTATTCCGCCCGCCATTTTGTCTGTTTTCGACATAGATGGATACGGTAATTATTCTTGATTGGGCGTTGCCCTCACGGGCAGCCCAATAATGAGCAGTTTTTTGTTTCAGCAGATGTCATGATATAGAGAATATATGTCATCAATATAACTGAATAGCAAATTGAATGAAAGCACTAGTGAGCTCTGCAAAACCCTGAAAACCTAAGTTTTTGTCAACTGGTTTTGACTCTGCATCATAGTACTGTAAAATATATACCCATTACCTATGTTAAACAGCTAATCAGATGATTGTTTACCTTGAGCCCTTTAAATCGTGGATTACTGTAAAACATCTCCATTTGATCAGGTGGAAGAGCACCTAGAACCTGAAATATTTCACATATTGCCATTTTACACCCCTACTCTGCCACAAACCTATGAAGTAATATTACAATTAAATTGTTTTGGTAATTCAGGGCTGTCAAATTCAGTAATAAAACTGGTTTCTATACTTCTCCCTCATTTCTTAAAATTGTAGGATCTTGGAGAATCAAAGCATATATAAAGAAAATTTTATGTCTTTCACTTTATCTTTTTGGACATTTTAGAGGTGGCTCTGAGCAGTCCCCACGAAATCATCAAACTTTTTCCTTTACTAAAACTTGTCTTTTAAATGTAATATACTGATCACAATTTACTTTAATAACAGAAATGGCAATGACCAAGCTTGGCTATCGAAGGTTATATCATTGTTTTGACAACCTGATAAATGCTAATAAAAGGAACTTAAATTGAATTGTTCAAAACTGCCTGGGACGGTAATTTCATTTGTATCTGATGCGTCTATTATAGCACAAACAGTATAAGCAAAGGTTTAGTGCAGTAAGAACTATAGAAATATTGTTCTCAGTCACCCTGAGTAATTAACCAGGTAGTAAATTAACCAATTATTGAGTTTCCTTTCACAAAACATAGCATGATTAAACTAATATGACTTTTTTGTCATGCACCAACCTTTTGTATTGTAAATAGTTGATCTATTTCACTCTCTCCCGGAAAGACAGGCTATCAGGAAGGACAAAATAAAGTAAGTATCATGAGATTATCATCAACAGTATTTTCAAGAACATCGACAAAAATAACTACTTAGAAGACACATTGTAAATGTTGGAAACAATTAATCTACACAAAGGGAGCCAATTTTTGCAATCTCATGACCTGAACTCTATTAGAAGCACTTAGAAGAAAATCAATATAATTGCAACTCTATTATATAGCATCCATACATTAAGTATTGATGCTTTTGTTACCTGGCCATCACTGAGTTCTCCCAGAATACAACCAATAGCCCAGATGTCCACAGGTTTACCATAAGGTGCCCTGCAATAGTTTCCAAATTTTTATGAGTTGTAGCAATTACTATCAACCAAATAAAAGGTTCTGTGAACACTCTAAAATATTTTAGGAATGTTTACTGTGTTATGACCAACAAATGCGAGTAAGCAAGAAAACTACAGACTTTATTACCATGTTGCAGCTGCTTGTGGTTAAGTTTTTGCACGCCTGATGGGCTTTTCCTTTTCAAAACAAGAACTTTTCATAAAAATAACAATATTTCTGGTGTTGTTTACTAGGGCACTTCATTGCTCAACTTTCAGAAAAAAATCTTGTGGCCAGCTGGCCTCCAAGTTTTCATTTTTGGTCACCAGAGCAATTCTAGTCGCTAAAAGTTATACATATTTATTCTAGTGAAACTGCAAGATTCCTTAATACAGTGTTGTGCAAAGGCCAAGTGTTGGCCCACCAAGCAATACTAGAGCACATCAATTGCTCTCTAAGAAGGGTATTAAAGTTTGTGCCTCTTGTGTGGAAATCATTTCATTTTGAGTGTCAAGCACAGAAATTATATGAAAATTAAGAATAAAAGCATGACAACGTGAGGTTGCTGTTATAAAGTCATGTGTTTTCCTAGCTTACCCCAGAAGAAGTTCAGGAGACCTATACCAACGAGTAGCAACATAATCTGTAAACTGACCACTGCCATTAACAGTCATGGCTCTAGCAAAACCTGCGGTTATAATAAATATAGGATTAAATGTGAATGAAAATTACCTATGTGCTCTCTATTACCTCATACCACAGGCTTAGATAATAAACAAACATACTGATCAGTCAACAGTTGATTGTAAGACTCTACTCAACACTTGATGATGCTGGGTGACAGGAGCATTTAAAAAACTGTTTTTAACAATGCAACAGAAAGTAAAATGCATAACATACATAACATGTCAACAATTTATAATAATTTTTAATTCACAAATACTTTTCAACTTTTACTTTTACAATCTCATCTATTTTTTCTTAAAGAATTTTATTTTATTTTATCTTACCAAAGTCACAAAGCTTCAAGATGCCATCATTGCTAATTAACAAATTTTCTGGTTTAATATCTGGCAACAAAAAGTAGAAATGAATATATAAGATTAATTCAATCATTGCGGTATCAAGTAATCGTGTTCCACCTTTCAATTGCATCAAGCACTGAAAGGTTTTTCTACTAGGTAGAGGTGTATGATGTTATTTAACTTTTCCCATTCAAGTAATTTAATGTACTTTAAATTGTGTTCATGACTGTCCTGTCAATATTTCAAACAAAAATAACATATTCAGTAACTCACTTATTTCTCTTTAAAGCACATTACAGTAACTATTGAAGGCTGAATACTAATATATAATCTATTTGGACATGCTTCAAGTTGAAATGAGCTGAATATAATAAACAGCCCAACTTCCTTTTTTCATAATATAGTGAAAACCATTTGTTTAAATATTGATCCTACTAATCAAGCACAAGACATTATACCCCAAGGACACCACTGTCCCCTACAATTCTGCCAAGTGGATCTTCCTAAGAAGCAAACATACTATTTTCAGGAGAGCCAACAATCATGACAAGTTTTAAAATGGGAATAATACCTCGATGAATCACATCATTCTGGTGACACCACTTAATGGCTTTAATGAGCTGAAAAATATAGCCCCTAGAGAGAGAAGATTTAAAGCATAAGCAGTGACCTTACATGTATTCTAAAAGAGTCAATTATGTAAAATGCATGTATACTAGTATTATTTGCAAACCAGCTGCCACAAGGAGACAAAACATGGGAGGGTGAAAATGAAACAAGACACCACAGACTAAGTTAGTAACGATCCATCCATCAACTGATTAAGATACATTTGTGAGTTTTTCTGGTCATATCATCACATAGTTTGGCACCAGTACAAAATGCAAGTCTGTGGACTACCCAATAAATTTTAGCAACAATTACTAAAAACTGCCAGAATCGTAGTTAAGTTTCATAAGAAACAATACGGTTAGGACCCTACAGTGTTGCAATAATTCCAACCCGCTCACTTTTTTTTTTAAGTGTAGGGCTGGCAAACTTTCCTGGACTTGAATATTCCTAAGAACCAGATCAAAGAACTTAAGAATACACAGAAACACATCCATACTGGTTTACCAGGGAAGTGCAGGAAGTAATTTACATCAGAGTCCGCAGACAATTGCGTCTGGAGAAGGTACAACCTTCCAGTCATCTGGATCAGACCAATCAGGTCACAAGTCAAAAAGTAGTGACAAAAACAACAACTGAAGTTGTGAGAGCAGGTTTGTAAGAATGTTTGGAGGAATGTGGATAAATAATGTTCGATTTAGCAGCTAAAGAATCCCATAGGTTTATTAAAAACTATGTAGGTGGTTTTTTTGGTTGCTGACAGCTATTTCTGGCAATCAAGATTGGAAAGGTCAAGATTTATACAATGTAGTTCTCCCATGCAATGCAATTTCATTTCTTGGAATTTACAAATAAAAAATCCCAATCAGGTGAACCTGTGCATGCATAACACTGCAACTAAACTTTCAGCACTTAGCATAAAAGTGCATCTGAATAAACTAAGGTAAAACAATCATTTTGAATTGGATGCATAATACCAAAAGACACACGATGTAGCTTGTTTATGGGAAGCAAATTATAAATCAGTGAATACCGATAACTAAACTGTGGACATTATGTACACTTTGTTTTTGCCAGAGGTGCTGCATGAACAGTATATACTTAACTTACATACTATACTTTTGACCCATAAATATTAATAATTACCCATTCCATACTCTCGAGAGACCCTGAGAAGTTAACAGAGGAGAAAAACAACCTACATGTAGGATCAGACCCCTGCTTTTTATTTATTTATTTTTTAAATTTAATTTTGACTAACCTCACTTTGTGTGATGGAACTCCATTGGGCATTTCTTCCAGCAATTCAAGCATATTCTACAAGCAAATTTTTAAACTTCTTAAATCCTGTTATTACTGTCTTGTCATATGATGTTTTAAAGAACCAGTACGCAATGATTTGTACTGCATGCACAAAATTGTTTCTAGATACACTAACTTACTCTTTCCACATATTCAAACACTAAATACAGTTTTCCTCTTCTGCGAAAAGCTTCCCTGCAAACAAGGAAAAATCAAGTCAAAAGTTAAATAAATCTAAGAACCCAGTTACAAATTCAGGCAAGTTTTCCTTGGAAGGGAAGTTTAACATGTGTAAATGGGAAAACTTGGAAAGCTTTTACTAGTAACATCAAAACTTTCCAAGTCTAGGCCTTTTAAGCAAGCCAAGTTTTACTCATAAGAATAATGTTGACTTGAAAGGAAGACTTCCTAGTCTCGCTGCCAAAGGAGGTTTGTAATAAACACTGAGCTTTCATCACCTTGCTATGGTGTAACAAAGTGATTATCAGTCCCTACCAGGATATTCTTACACTCAGCACTGAATTAACTGAACAAGTAATTTATCAACTAATGGTGTAATTAATTAGTTAAATAAATAATCAATTATTAATCCTGCTCATCAAAATTGTTTTCCAGGATAGTATAAAATGACTTTTGGGCTAGTATATACATGCTACCCACAGCTACCCAAAGGGCAAGCTGTACAACTGACTTTCTTTCCACCCTGCTACTCCAAATTTTTCTTGTTTCTTTTTACAAGTAACTGACCATCTCATCTCAAATAAAATATTGGCCCTCTTTATCACAAGGAGACACTGTATTATACTTTATTGTAATTATATTTTATTGCAATTATGCGAATCTAGAAGTTTAACAGACATCATTTTGTCATATTTCCAGGAACCTCTTTATTTACATGTACATATCTTACTGACTCATTAATAAATTATTAGAGAGGAGTTGAAAGGAAATGGAAAATTATGGGTGTCAACACATTGCTAGAAGCCTTTTCATATAATTATGTTTTATTATTCAACTTTTATCAGTAGAGTACTGTACAAATAACGCCTAAAATGAATACAAATATCTCACAGTATTTGTACTCCAGAGGACTGGTTTGACCAGTTTTCTACAAACGTCGCAAGTGGCAGAAAATGCATCGTTTCCCGAAAGCTTGAACTGAATAAAACCATATAATTTTCTTAAGAATAAAGTTGCCTAAACAACAATGAAATGTCAACATTTATCAAAAATAGCCTGAGCATACAACATTAAAACATCAAAATACAACAGAGAAGATGAAAACAGACCTTGGGCCCAGGTAACTTTTCAAGCCCGAAATCAATTATTCAAATTGAAATATAAAGAATAAGAGTGCAGTTCCTGGCTAGCAAACTACTCCATTTTGTTTCATTAACTTACAGTTTTAGTCATGTTAGATGCAAAACCATTGAAAGCTCTATCTTGCATGCAAACATCAACAGCTTTACCGGCCCGTTAATTATTGGGACTTTTGAGAAACAGTTCCCTGAACAAGTGTTATAGAGATGGTGATGGCGGCAATCTGTGACACAAACAACGGAAGCGGATGAATTAAACGAAAGAATTGAAGGTGAAGCTAGCGCCGCTCGTCACGTCTTGACTTCAGTAACACGGAACACACGGCCGGTAAGTCCACCATCTTACTCGAGTAACTCTAACACTAGTTTGCCGCAAAGAAAGGTTGATAGTGGGGTGAATAACCTAGAAAGAATTCGCATTCCAACATTTGGCGGGAACAAAACTGAATTTCAGCACTGGAACGCAACATTTACGAGTTGCATGGATGCAACTGCAATGTCTGCTCAGTTTAAAATGTTGAGATTGGAGGCATGTTTAGCGGGCGAAGCTTTAGAAACGATTAAAGGTTTAGGATATTCTGAGGCTGCTTATGAGGCTGCTTAGTCGAGGTTGTTGAGAAAATACGGTGGAAATCGTAGGGAAATTCAGTGTCATGTAGACGAATTAATAAAACTGAAGCCAATCGGAGAGGAAAATTCAAAAGAAGTGGAAAAATTTGCAGACATGTTGGAGAGGGCAGTGATAAATCTACAGGAGAACAACAGAGCGGCAGATTTAGAAACGGGAGCTTTGTACACTATCATTCTTGAAAAACTGCCAGAGAAATTATTGTCTCAATACATTCGCTGGGTAGAAGAAAATAGAAGGGTCGAGTCTCTGATTACACTCAAAGATTGGACTGCAGAAGAGGCTGAATATCAGATTCAAGCAACTGAAATTAAACATGGTTTAAAATCAGGAAATTCAAGCGGCAAATTTCACAACAGAAGAAGTAAGTCTTTTGGAGGTAACTGAACTGATGACAAAAAGAGGGAAAGATGGAAAGTATGTGGGGAAGACCATGCTGTATGGAATTGCGATGTCTTTAAAAGTAGAAAAATTCAGGAAAAATGGGCTACGGCGAAAAAACTAGGACTCTGTTACAGATGTTTGGGTGATGATCATCTGGGAGGGGAGTGCCCAAGAAGAAGGGTGTGTAACCTTGATGGTTGCAGGGACCGACACAACCGGTTGTTACATGGGAATCAAAATGGAAACAACTCTCAGTCTCGACCCCTGGGAACTCAGCCTCAAGAAACTCAGCCTCAAGGAACACGGCCTCAGGGAGCCCAGTCCCAGTCAACCCAGCTTCAGTTGGCCAGGACAATTCAAGGAAGCGTGGAAATCCAGTCAAACAGAGATGACAACATTCTGTCACAAGGAACTCGAGAACAAAGCGGCGGGCTTAGCACGGAGGGGGATGCTAACACCATTTCAACTTTGCTAAAAATACAGAAAGCAGAAAAGGTGGCACTGCGAACTGATCCAGCAATCTTGAAACATGGTAAGAAGAGAATTCTTGTCAATTGTTTCTTGGATGAGGGAAGTGACACTACATATGTTAATGAAGATGTAGTTGAGGAGCTCGGAGTCAAAGGGGAGAAAGAGTTGATAACTGTGAACGTTGCTAATGATCAGGAAGCTCGTTTTCCATCAATGACATTCACTATTGGATTAGAGAGTGTTGACGGTAGTGAGGACGCTAAGATTGTAGTACAGTCTTCTGAGAAAATCTGCGGTGGGATGAAAGCAGTTGACTGGGTTAGGATTAAGGGCAATTGGAACCATTTGTAAGACATTCCATTCCCAAAGCTTGCGAGTCGGGGAAAGATTGATGTGTTGCTCGGAACTGATAACTATCAATATTGATGTACCCCAAGAGAGAAGTGATTAGTGGAGCCGAGGAGCCATGTGCACGACTTTGTCCTCTGGGGTGGACGGCAGTGGGGAGGATAAATATGGAGAACACAGGAGCAGATCACAACACCAGTTTGTGTCATACTTTTCGCATGCAACAGTTTGGAGAAGTGGCACCGACAGTGGAACAGTCAGATGATTTGAATGCGTTGTTGAAGAGATTCTGGGACCTGGAAACCATGGGAATTACACCTCCTAAACCGGTTATGACTACTGATGAAACAGCAGCCTGGCATAAAGTGAGCAAGTCAATCAAGTTCGAGAATGATCATTACATAGTAGCTGTTCCTTGGCGGAATGAGCGACCAAGCCTTCCAAACAACAGGCCGTTAGCTGAGAAGTACTTGGAGTCCACAGAGCAAAAATTGGCAAAGAATCCAGAAATAGCAGAGTCCTATCAGAAAGTCATTGAAGAATATTTGGAGAAGAATAACATCCGCCGAGTGCCGCCAGATGAGCCGACACCCACTGAAGAATGGTTACTTTCCCATTTTCCCGTTGTGCGTGCTGACGAGACTACAACGAAAACGAAGATTGTATTTGATGCGTCAGCTAAGTTTCAAGGAAAGAGTTTGAACAGCGAAGCGTTACCGGGACCAAAACTGCAAGTGGACATGTTTAGCATTCTAGTCGGATTTCGAAAGGAACTGGTTGCCCTGGTGGGTGACGTAAGTCAAATGTATCATCAGCTTGCCCTTACTCTTGAAGACAGGCCACTACACCAGTTTCTATGGAGAAATATGGATCAGAGCAAGGAGCCAGAAGTTTACGAATTCTTGAGATATGTGTTCGGAGGGTGTTACTGTCCATTTTGTGCGCAGTATGTGTGGCAGAAGCATTTGGATGATCACAGAGCAGAGTATCCTCTAGCAGCTGAAGCGGTGAAGAACAGTTGTTATATGGATGACCTGATGCCTTCAGTGGAAACGGTGGAAACAGCAAAGGAGATGCGACAGCAGTTAACCGAGCTTGGAGATAAAGCAGGATTTCACATTTGCAAATGGATCTCTCAGAAGCCTGAAGTTATCATGGACATACCAGAAGCTGATCGAGCAACTAAAGTGGATCTCGAAAAGAAAGAATTTCCAGTGACGAAGACCTTGGGAGTCGAGTGGATTGTTCAGGAAGACAAGTTCTCATTTTCCTTTGTTCCACCCCCAGACGAATTGGTATTAACAAAGAGGAACGTGCTGAAGAAAACGGCCTCAATTTATGACCCCTTTTGATTTCTGACGCCCTTCGTAGTGCGAGCTAAAATGCTGATGTAGGAAGCTTGGATTGAAGCTCTCGGATGGGATGAAGAATTGCCAGATCATTTTAAAATGGAATGGAAAAGATGGTTCGGGGAACTTGGAGAACTTGGTGCGGTCCGTGTTTTACGAGGTCTGAAGGAAGACAAGGAACTTCGAGATGTTACTATTCACACATTCAGTGACGCGTCTGAGAAGGCTTATGCCGCAGCATCCTACGTTCGCCATGAGTATGAAGATGGAACATTTAGCACAAGATTAGTCGCAGCAAAGTCAAGGTTGGCGCCATTGAAGGCCATGAGCATTCCGTGGTTAGAACTCATGGGAGCACTGACTGGTCTCCGACTGACACTGAAGATATGTGCAGCACTGGAGATTCCTAGGAACAAGGCCACATTTTGGGTGGACAGCGAAAATGTCGGGTTTTGGGTCCAAGGACCGAGTCGAAATTTTAAACCTTTTGTATCCCACCGGGTTGGGGAAATTCATGACGAGAGCAGTCCAGACCAATGGCGGTACGTTCCAACGAAACTCAACCCTGCGGATCAAGGGACATACTTGAGGAGCTTCAGTTCAAGAGCTAGTTAAGGATGACTGCTGGTGGTATGGGCCCCCATTTCTAAAACGTAGAGAAGATGAGTGGCCAGAGAGGAAATTTGGAAAAGCCCCAGAAGCTTACAAAGAAGTTAAATCAGAGAAACGAGAACAGCTCGTGGAAAAGGAGCTAAGCATGAATGCACGCAGCTATTACGTGGAAACAGTCAAACCAAAGAGCACACCAGACCCAATGGAGTATTCAAAGTTTCCAATCATCCTTCCAAAGAATCACATCATTACCAAGTTAATCATGAAGTATCATCATGAAAGGGAAGGTCACGAGATGGGAGTGAACTTTACATTAAACCATTTACAAGAGAAGTACTTTGTGATTCAAGGATGACAACAAGTGAAGAAATGTATCAAGGAATGTGCAGAATGTAACCGAAGATTCAGGGGCTGTCCAGCACGACAACAAATGGCACCATTACCTAGAATTCAATTAGAGATAACTCAGAAACCATTTGCAAATTGTGCGACAGATTTTGCAGGACTATTCTACACAATGCAAGGACGAGGTAGACCACGAGTGAAGCGCTACCTTTGCTTACTTGTGTGTTAACAGACACACTGTTGTCATTTGGAAATGGCTGCTTTCCTGGAGACGGATGCTTGCTTAAATGCGCTGACGCGTATGGAGGCTAGACAAGGGTGGCCTTAGTTGATGCTCAGTGACAATGGAAGTAATTACGTCGGAGCAGCACGAGAAATCAAGGAGTTAGTGGATAGCATGGACCAAGACAAAATTTTAAGGTTTACTTCCAACCAAGGAATTGAGTGACAGTTTAACCCACCCGAAGCGCCACACTTTGGCGGTGTCTTCGAAAGAATGATCAAGTCAGCCAAGAGGGCAATTTATGCAATTTTGAACGAACTTGATGTCAATGATGAAGAATTACAAACCATGTTTACTGGAGCCGAAAGTTTGTTAAATTCGAGGCCTTTAACTACGGTTAGTGGAGATGTCAATGACGAGCCTGTGCTGACCCCAAACCATTTCTTAATTGGCCAAATGGGTGGAGAGCTAGCCCCAGACACAGTCGATACGACGGCAGTCAGTGTGCGTAGACGATGGAGACGAATACAGGAACTGATTCGTAGAGTATGGAGTCGTTGGATGAGAGAGTATTTGCCAAGTATTGGATACCGGCAAAAGTGGTTCCAACCTTCAAAGATTCTAACAGTGGGGGACGTGGTGTTGGTAATTGATCCAGACCCCGGGGGGCGCACTTGGGTATTTTTTGGGTGGGTATGTGCCGCCTGGGACTCCAAATTGGCACCCCATACTAAAAAAAATTTCCCCTAAAATTGATACCCCGTTCTAGAAATGGGCCAATTTTTTATACCCCGTTCTAGAATTCGCCCTAAAACAGATACCCCGTTCTAGAAATGGGCCAAATTTTTATACTTCGTTCTAGAAAGTTTGTAAATTGAAATAGCCCCGTTTTTTTAAATTTGTTCAACTTATACATCAAATAAATGCTTCTTCATAATCAGCAACAATTTTAAGTAGAAGATAAATGGCTGCTTACAAAACTGGAGCTTTCGTGCGTTCAAAATATTATACCCCGTTCCAGGAAACGCCTCTGAAATGGATACCCTGTTCTAAATTAGGAGCTTCAAAATCACGACCCCATTGGGCAGCACATACCCGTATAGCTAATGTATGGACTAGTACGAGTCGTAGACGTTAGAACCAAAGGAGGGGTGAAACGAAGACCAATTTCCAGAATTTCACCGTTGGAATTTGAAGATTACTAAGTGACCGGACGGAACAGTGAACTAACTAGCTATAGTCGTAAAGATTTGCATCATGAACACTTGTAGGAACAGTTGAACAGTTCATGATTTGTTTAGTCAGACAGAGACTCTTAAGTCTAAATCTGAAAGATTGAACCTTTTAATATTTGACATTTGAACATTTGAATTTTAACATTTGAACAGTTATTGGAACATTTGAACAATTTGGTTATGTTTGTAAAAGAGATCGATTGAAGTGTTGGATTTTCAGTCAAATGTAAATCCAGGAGGGGGAAAATGTTAAGGATTATTTCTTGTGCCTTTTTTCTAAAAGAACTGTTTGTAAGAGCGAACCGGAAGTGCATTTTTACCGGAAATTACATTACGCGCGGGAAGATTGATTGACAGTTTCAAATAAAAGTCCCCGGATTTAGGGGAGGAGCGCTTACGCCATAGAAAAAAAATCTTGTGTGGATGTTTGTCTTTTTTTACGGGATTTTTTCAATGGGAACTCTGGACTTTTTTAGGAAGAGGACTGAGAAAATTTAGGAACCTAAGGAGAAACAGTATCATGGGATATTTTTAATCGTCTCTTGTATTTTGACTCACCCTATGGGCTTGCCAAAATATGGCATGGCTCATAAAAATATCCCATAATACTACACACTAAACCTTCCAATTAAAGATATATATCTATTTATAACAAACCTTAATTCCACAATGTTCTCTTGTTTCAGCATGCGAAGTACCTTTAATTCTCTTAAAGTGGTCCTCTTAACATCCTCATTTTCTAACAGAAAGTCAAATCATAGATAAATAAAAAACCTGTTCCTTGCCAACCCTTTCGTAAGTTAGAGTCAATTTAAAGCTCCAGGAGCTGATATTGTGTTCTACTTCATGAACAAAGAGATATATCTTAACTGAAATATGTCATGTTATAAGGGGAAATGAAATTAAACTGAACAGGGTCTGAAATTAATTTTTTTGATATGGGTACCATCTGGCAACAAAATAACAATTTTGGTCACCACGTGGCAAAAATAAAAGTGGTTGCCAACTTTACAAAACCAACCTTACAAAACCAGCCCTACTCTGACAAGGGTCTGGACACCGCTGAATAATGATAATAATAATAATAATAATATTAATAATAATATTTATAGAGGGAGCCCAACTCGCCAAGGCGGTTTTCACTGGGGCCCTCATGCATTAATCTAACTAATTAATTAATTATTAAGAAAAAAGTAAAATATGTTTACAAGTAAAACAAATATAAAAATTTAAAATCTTCAAATAGATTATACAAAAACTATCAAGGTTTAAAATTAGCTGAGATCTTTTAAAAAAGTTTTTAACTTGGATTTAAAAATAGATAAAATATTACACTCTTTTAAATCATTTGGAAGGCTGTTCCAGTCATTCGCGGCATGAAAAATAAAAGTTTGTTTACCCCAGTTAGTTCTGGGTAGGGGTAAGCGAATATCATTAGAGCGTCTTGTATTACATGAATGAACAGCTTAAGTTTTAGTAACATTAAAGTTGAAATCAGTTTCTCCAATAAGACACTTGTGGATTGCAATGCAGCAATGAAAAAACCTTCTTGTGGACAGTGACTTCAGATCTAGACTCTTCAGTGCTTCAGTTGATGAGCTTCAGGGTGGTTGCCCCAGCATAACTTTAGCAGCTTTATTCTGTATAATCTGTAATTCTGACATGATGGTCTCATTGTTCTTGTCCCCCCATATAACGTCTCCGTAATCAAAAAGAGGGAGGATTAGGGCATTGTACAAGGCAACTCTAGCTTGTAGCGGCAATAGATTCCTGATTCTTCTCATTAGGCCTATTCTCTGATTAATCTTCATACTGATAACATCGACATGATCTGCCCAGGACATAGACTGTTGAAGCGTTACGCCTAGGTATTTGAATGATTGTGTTCTTTCAATATTAGTGCCCTCTACTTTAACCGAAATGCCTTGAATACGATTCAGTTTCTGAGGACTTCCAAAGATAACAAAATTACATTTGGATACATTTAATGTCAGGAGATTTCTAGAGAACTACTCAGACACTGTCCCCAAGTCAACATTGATGTGATGTTCAAGATCACTGACGCTTTTGGATGAGTAATAGAGTACAGTATTGTCTGCATAAAGAATAATATCGCTTGCCAGATGACAGTCAGGAAGATCATTCACATAAATTAAAAACAATAAAGGTCCAAATATACTGCCTTGGGGTACTCCAATAGGCAAAAGCTGAAGATGAAGATGCATATCCGCTGAAGATGCATATCTCTTGCTAGCTTGCATAGCAGGTGCTTGGAAGTAGCAGACACATGAAAGAAAGGGGTGCACGAGGGAGACATGTGAGGGGAGAGGGAGCGCTTGCCCAAGAGGACCATGAAAATCGTTTTTACTTGCTTTCTGAGCGCAGAAAATTCCTATTGGTTAAAAGATTCCCAAGTGGATAAACATTCGCGTTGGGCAAGAAAACTGTCAATCAAAGGAAACAGGAGATTGTTTGTAAACATGTATGTATGTACAATAAAAGGCAGTGAAAGTCTCATAATTAAATCACTAACTGTTATAATCGAAGATCAGATCTTGGAGGTTACTAATTCAGTGGGACTATATGTGGCTGTAATCCCAAAGAAAAGTTGGAGAGTTCAAACAGTATTCACAAAGGAATGATTTGACATCAAATGCCCATCAGCAGAAGTGGACACCAACAAAAGATTGGTCGAATCGTTGAAATCAAGATCAGAGGAAATATTCTCTGTTCAAAAAGAACTTGGTGGCTTGCATTGTCGATGGAAAGCATACCATCAAGACCTGGACAGGATTGATGAAATGAAACACTTAGGGCCAGTTTACAAGGAGAGAGGGTTACCCTTGTGCTAGCTATAGGGCTACCCTAGCAAGCGGGTTAAACTTATAGCTCTGGTTTACAAGCAAATTTCACAGTTAGGGTTACC